>NC_081410.1:148944181-149265848 GCF_030272615.1 Cryptomeria japonica
GAGCCATGAATAAAATGGTGAGAATAATATTAATGAAAGAAGAATAATATGAATCATATACTTACATGTAAGGAGGATCAGCAGCATAACTGGTGGCCTCAAGTTTGGTCCAAGGGATACTATCTTTATCTGCTATAACTGTAATCACTAACTTGAAAGTCACTATAACTTTCCCAAGACCAGAATGCATTGACAATTCCCATGCAAGCTGTCCTCCCTTGTCATCAGCTTGTGAAAGAAAATAATGTCTTCCCACTACTTGGTGTCCCGGTGAAGTATAGAGCAAAGCTGATACATTGAAATTGATCCAGGAAGAACCGTTGAATCTGTAGTACTGATATCCTTCTCCATAATACCCCAGAATAGGGATTGAATTCTTTGAATCAGTACTTATTTCAGAAGGAATGGCTGCTGTATCAGGGGATCTATCTTGAGACCAGAATAAATACTGTGCAGTGTATGGGACTTGGATTTCTTTTGCATCTTCTTCACAATATGGTGGGGAGACTCCGCCCTTGGAATGCCTGCGTTGCACATATGATATCTCACTTGCATGCCCATACCCACTATGACTAACTCCCTTCAGCAGCAAATCATCAATGTCATCCTCATTCTCGCCCTTCTCTGTACCGATTGGGTTAGCTGTAACCATATTAATAACATGTCAAAATTCAAAAGACAAGAGGTTTCTAAAGATGGTCAAAATGATTGAAATGCTTTAGAATTTGTTCGCAATTTTAATCAATGAGACAAATTTGGAGATTATTTTAAACTATCAAATAATTGAACACTCAAATGCAAATTCATGACAATAAAGATACAATTATCTACCATTCCTTATTCATGACAATAAAGATACAATTATCTACCATTTCTTTTTTTTAAATAAAAATGTATTGTTATTATTTTTAGTCAAACATAAAAGTTTTGAGTAAATCCTGAACCTCAATTAAGGGAGCAATAATTATAACACAGAGAGCATGCAAAATGAATAATATAAGAAATGGAACATCAAACCTCAAAGACAGATGTAATATTATTATTTATTCATTAAAACATTTAATATTGTCAATATTGATATAGTGTAATGGTTTAAATATGGTAGTGTTGTTGTTTTTGTTATCAAGGTTCAAACTTCATTAACATGAAGATAAGATCTCTTATTTATGATCTCATCAATTCATAATTCTAGATAAAAAACATTCGAACAAAATTTAAAATTTACAATACCTTTAACTGTTGACTCAGGTATGGCAGACAGAGGATCTCCTTCCACCATGCTGAATGAAAAAGTGGGCTAAGCTCCTTGAGCCAGGGGACGAGGAAGGTAGTAATGGTAGCCCACTGATACATTTTTCTCATTATCATAAGGAGAGTAAAGTTTTGCAGTTGCTCCAACATGGGTATAGTTCATCATCCCAGACCAATTTGAGCTCTTCTCACATCGGTAAATCTGGACTCCAGTTCCATTCACTTCCAGTAAGAGTCTGCAATTAAAACATGGGTGTCAATTACGAGTTAAACTGACTGGGTGTCAATTAAGAGATTTCCTGATTCAGATTGCATAGTTTTTTCTGTGAACGCAGCACAAACTAAAACTCTTCAAGAAAAAAACAGAGATTCAGATTGTTTCTCACGAGTTTCCAAACGTTGGCTTAATTGAACTTTTTGTAAGCTGGAATGTTGCTTCAGCGGCATGTTCAAATGAAAGGCACGTTGCCAATTGCAATAGGATAACTGAGATTACACGCAAAAAGTTCCTGCATATTGAAGCCATTGTTCTCTACTCTTCTTTATTCAATGGATTTTTTCTCTTTGGAGAGCTGAGATGGCTTTCAATAGTAAACACCGCCACTGGATCCCATGCTGAATCTTTCTTGGCACGTTATCATATTTCCCAAAATACTATCCATTCTCTTATTTAAATATAGCTTTGAAAAACTCCTGTTAATAGATCGTTCTGTAAAACACTACTTTTCTGAAAGATAATAAATGTTATGGGAAGATTATGATAGTTTCATCCAATCTAAAAATGACTCGTTAAAACTCAAAACAGTTATGGAAACACGTGGAGAGACCCATTTTTTACTATTTCTTAAGGTTGGAGAAACGCGTTTTTTTAATGCAGATAAAGAGGCTAGTGAGACGTCTATTCTGAATTTTAAATATAAACTTAAACAAGGCATTTGTTTGGAATTTTTCGTGATCATATCGGTTGTTTGGAATTTTTCGTGATCATATCGGTTGTATTACACAGTCAAGATGGATACACAAAGAAAACAAATGTACGAGTCATGCGGGCGACGTAGGTAAGCAATTGAAATAATTATCTTTATTAAAAGGAAAAATAAGAGAATCTTATAGCTACATTCATTGTATTTGATTGTATGTAAAGTAAAATGTTTTTTGTTTCTGTTGTTACAACCGGTCTGAGTGTAGCAATGTAGCTGATTGTGAATCAGAGAGCTGGTTGTTACAACTGGTGAAAAGTGAGGAATTTTTTTGCTGCCTAATTTTACGTAAACGACCACAGTACGTTGAGTTTGTCGGCTTCCATGTCTGTAATGACCGTGATGTACAGTGCCACTGCAAACCCCATGTAAATGATAAAAATTTACAAAGGAAATGAATATTCTCTTAAAGTTCGTCTTTCTATTTCTAAATTTATTTTATAGTTTTGCTCATTAAATTTATATCATGGCTGTTGTTTGATTTATTGCAGTAAATCAAGTTTGATTTGCGTTTTAACTCTGCATGCTACTGATTTTGTTTTCTAACATCTAATTATACTTTTCTCACACAGGTTGAGTGGCATTATTCGCCGAGAGACTTAAGGTAATCATCGATCAGTAGAACATACCTAACATATATCCATTTCTGATCACATTGGCCTCAATACAATTGTAATCCCCAGGCCTGAAAACTGTAAAATTTTGCAGCTGTGGCTGCATAACACAGGATAGATCTAGCTAGGAAAATAAAAACAAAACTTGCAGATCTAATGCACATAAGAAAAAGATAGAGCAGATTCATTGTATATTACATTATGCAAAACTGCATATTAATACAGAAATAGCCACCGCATGAACATAGAATTATGGTGGAATTAAAGACAATAACTGGTGGTGAAAGAGGTGGAGAAACATGATTAACTTACTGTACGCATTATTTAGCTTACTAACATGTTGTTTGCATGAATTGGTTGCTCTCGGAATGAACAGAGGAGATCCATTATTCATGGAGAGAACTAATAAAGGATCATGCAAGCTGATAGTAAACTGACATGCAAACTAGCGCTAACACCCCCCCTTAAGTCTAACTAAGGAGACAGAAAAGATGAAAGAAAAGAGGAAAGAGGAAAAACCCAGTGGGAACAAAACCCCCGCCTCAAAATAAACACTAACTCTTCATGACACTTAATATGCTACAATGTCTTGCAACCAAAGAAGGTCTAGTAGAAAGTGGCTATTGGTGCCTTCACAGAGAAGAGAAAGAATGTCAATATAGAATGTAGCAAAACGAATGCTGAAGTAGGTTCCCCTGCAACAAATGATGCCTCTTCCTTTTGGAAGATAGAAACCTCGAGCTGTCAAACTGCTGAATTCCCACTCAAGTGAAATGTATGAAGGAATCAAGATGAATGGTTCTGAAAAATACTCATTTTTCTCCAATGCGATGTTGAATTGCAACTCTACCATACAAGATTCCAGAACACTGACCACTGAAGTGTGAGATTTGTTCGGATATGATTCAGGATCTATCAAGATAGTAGCATGGAGTGGTTGAGAGAAAACAAGAGAATCCAAACCAAAAGAAGATGCAACATGATGTGAACCGACATCAGAGAGCAGACATGTGTCCTCAAAATTATCATCATGATCAAAGAGAGATTCAACAAACAAATGATAAATGTCTAATAGGATGATATCTCACTCATCAAGAGGACAAGAATGAACATGCTGAAGAGAATCTTAACTAGCATTCGAAGAAGCCAAGATATCTATCAAATTCGTAGGTGAAGGTGAAGGTACATCAACTATTTTCATAGGTGGAAAAGGAGCAGCTTGAGATTCTGATGCATTACCAAAAAGAGTTGAAAGGCATTGTGTGAGAAATGAGGACACCATTCATGCCCGTGTCGATTGCTTCCACAATACTTGCATCTGCAACCCTTATACATATACATGATTCACTCTTTAAATTATCTCCAAAAAAGTACAGAAAATAGAACCTTCAATACAATGAATATTTAACTCTAAAACAACTCAATCTTCAGTGCCTGCAAATAAAAGTGTTTTGAGTATTCTTCCTAGCAACTTGCTCTGATACCATGTTAAATTTTGCAGTTGTGGCTTCATAGCACAGGATAGATCTAGCTAGGAAAATAAAAACAAAACTTGCAGATCTAATGCACATAAGAAAAAGAAAGAGAAGATTCATTGTATATTACACTATGCAAATTTATATATTAATATAGAAATAGCCACCACATGAACATAGAATTACAGTGGAATCAAAGACAATCACTGGCAGTGAAAGAGGTAGAGAAACATGATTAACTGAATATACACATTAGTTAGCTTACTAACATGTTGTTTGCATGAATTGGTTGCTCTCAGAGTGAACAGAGGAGATCCATTATTCAAGAAGAGAACGAATAAAGGATCATGCAAGATGATAGTAAACTTACATGCAAACTAGCGCTAACAAAAACTACACATGATAACCAAATATCAGTGCAGTTTATATTCTAATAATTTTAGTATTTTAGTTTTTTAAGATCAACAATAATATGTTGATTTGATGTTCAACTGAACAACCAACTTCTGAGAGAGATCACCAATCCCATTATTGGATTGTAGCTCAAGCATCATGTTGAACTCTAGAATCTATCACCATAATTAGTCTTGCTAATCTTTCTATTTAATTGTTTGGAAAACCTAAAACAAAGTTTTTGCATTTTGAATATCAACTTGAATAAATACATAGGTAATTCGCAATTTTAAGAAAAAATGGTAATGTAAAGTTGACTACTTATTCGGTACTACAAGATTATCTAGAGTATGAAAATTAGAGTGATTCGAGGAGCAGAAACATGGATATTAACTTTGGCCAACCGTGTGTCCTTTGTTGGTTAACCCCTTTGAAGCTAGATTCTTAGACAATATAAATAAGCACCACATGGAGTGTTTGATGCAAAATGATATTTTATTACACATTAATATATCTTAGAGAATTTAGTGTAGATACTTAAATTTGATTAATACAATTAATTAAATTTAATTATCTTCACCACTCACTAAATAATTAAGTATTATTTGATTAATTGGTAATTTATCCTTTTAACTAATTAATCTTACTAATTATGCTATAGTTCACTTTTAATTAATTAATTGGTAATTAAAATCAATTAATTAATTGAATTTGACCCTTCTTCTATTAAATATGTCAAATTTTGTAATTTGATTATATAATTCATGACTGACTTTTTCCTCTTAATTCTCTCAAAGAATTAATTAATTCTATTTCCTCACATGTCTCTTAAACTTAACTGTTCCTCTAATCTAACTTGCCTAGCTAACAAAGGGTTTTAGTCAACCCTATCCTTTAGCCATCACCATATGTGTGCACATCCCCAAAATATCTCAAATTTTCTAAAATTTGGAAAATGCCTTTGAATTTGGCAGAAATTTCCTAAAAATTGGGAAAATACCCAAATATCCTAAAACATGAGAATATCTCTCTTTTGTAATCTCTTTTGGAATAGAACCTTCCAATTTGGGTGTCTCATTCCCAAATGGGCATGTGTCCTCAGGGACATGTGTCATTCCTTCCAATGACACATGTTCTTCTCAAGGACACATGTCATTCTCATCCATGACACTTGCTCTTGTTAGGGGCATGTGTCTCCTTCTCATACATCTCCATCTCTCATTCAATCCTATTTAAACCCCTCATTTTCCTTCCAAAATAAATCCACTTTCATTTTCATACCCTCATAATGTAGAAATGTTTACTCACCTTTTACATATTCATATCCATTTAGCATAGTATTTTTGCATCCCATCTTAGTTTAGTTTTCACCTTGCATTCACTATCATTGAGCATAATCGAGTATCTATCATATAGCAAGCACACATCAAATTATGGGACTATCAAATCAAAGGAGGAATATAGAGTTTGTGCTTCAATTAGTTTTATTTTTTTTTATCTAATTTTCTTCCTTCTTAGCATCCTAATATGAGTGTGGTTGAAAAATGTGTTTATTGATTGTTTAGTTTATCTTTTCAGTCTCTCTAGTTTACATTCACAATTTTCTTCATACAATTAGTAATAATATTATCCTAGGGAATTTAATGCTCAATCTTCACTATGATTGATTAACAACTTGAGCTCATTCTAATGGCTATGCCATTATCCAAGATTCTTGAATTTGGAAAGGTAAGTGTCAAGGCTCTAGGAAAATCTCCAAGTGTGGGGTAGCCACTAGGCAATGATTGCAAAAAGCCAAGATAATTTCATTGACCTTGACCTTATACTTGATCATGAGAGGAATCACTCAAAACACTATAAATCACAAGAGTCCAATAGTCTTAAACAAAGATTTCATGCTTGATTAGGTTTGGCTTCAAAGTTAAAAATCCAATATCCTTTGCTCTACATACAAGGTAAGAGGGTTTCTTTGGGCATTGGCTCAATTAGAAATCCAATCCACTTGCATTAACTTTATATCTGGGTAGTGACTACCAAGGAACCTTTACAAATTATCATTGATAAATTCCACATTCATAATTTCCGCAACACTTCTCCCCTATAAATTCAAATTTGTGTTGAAGTCCATTAATCACATCTTCACAAGTCTATATAGTCATTGCACCTTGATACCCAATGCTTGAAATATTCCCTTAACTTTCCAATTTTTCATCTACATTACTAATATCTCTATTGTTAGGATTAGCCCTGTGAATGCATGTAAATGCAATAAGTGAAATATGCATATAAACTTAGCCTATTCAAACAAACACATGCAAACTAGAAAATGATAAGCAAGCTGATACGTTGATTGGTTGGATGTGGTTGCCGATTGATCCAACAACATGATGGTTTTATGAAGGTGATTGAATGGTGGATGATATATGAGGAGATGATAAAAATGAGAGAGGAGGCCTCAATTTATATATTTTTCATGAGTCAAATAAATTGCCAAGATTCAATATCAAATGGAGATTTAGGATTGAATGGGAGTTTGGTCCTAGATTTGAAAGCTTAGCATTGTGAAAAGTCTCACAAGGAGAAGTGAGGTGTAAGGGATAAGTGTCACTCCAAAAATTTATGACATGGAACAATGGAAGTCCATTAATTACTCCTATATCTCCATTTTTTTGGTATCCCATTCCTGCCTTGGCATTGAAGACATTACCTAAATTTACTAGAGAAGATTCAAAAATATCCATGTAGCATCTTCAAGATGTGGTTGATGTGTGTATTGTTCATAATATTACTAAGAAGAATGTGGCACTTAGGCTACTTTCAACTTGTTTCAAAGGAAAGGCACAAGACCAGTACAAGTCTCTACTCCCTAACTCTATTGGTACTTATGAATAGCTTAGAGACCAATTATTTGAACACTTTATAGAGAAAGGAGATCTCTCATCCTTTATTCAACACTTGATAACAATCAAAATAGCACTGCAAGAGGTTGTCATAGATTTTAATACCTGATTTTATAATACCTGGCAAATAATTTTAGTGTCAACTCAGCCCCGAAGGGATATGGATTTTTTCTTTTACTTGAAGGCTTTTAATTCTAGCATATTAGTCATGATCCAATCCCTGGGTGGTAATGCATCTATAGATGCATATGATTTAGTAGTAAGTATTGAAAACAACTTAATGGATTTCTAAAAGATTTCTCTAGGACCACCTATTTTGGTGTTTCCATAGATAACAGTCCCAACTCAAGATGATGTTGCTCTAAGCACCTCTTCCATGCCCTAGTCCATTTACATGAAAACAACTTAATAGATGTCTAAAAGATTTCACTAGGACCACCTATTTTGGTGTTTCCATAGCTAACTGTCCCAACTCAAGACAATGTTGCTCTAAGCACCTCTTCCATGCCCTAGTCTATTTACATGAATCCTAATGCATGGGTCAGTCATATGCCTCATTTACATTAGCCACAAAACTAAATCATATGAAGAACTTTCTACACACTTTCTCCAATGAGATAGTTATTATTAAGCAACAAAAAGAATTTCTTCTCAAGCCTCCTTACTAGAATTACCAAGGCAAAAAACCTCCTTTTCAACAAAACCAATCTCAAGGAGGACTTAAACAAAATAATAAGTGAGCTAGCCCTCAAACTAGATTGTCCCAGTTCCGGCGATACGACCTAATCAAACAAATATCTAGTGGTCAATCAAAATAGCCTAGTATATGACATAAATGCATGGTGTTTCTTGTAAAACAATTCCCATATGGCTTATAGCTATCCTAGGAGTAACCCCCAATAGAAGGTTGCAAAATAAAGGATTTAGGAAATCATGCCAAATGTAGGTGTCTACATTTGAAAATCCCTTGGAGTAGAAAATTATATGCTCATAACTCAAATGCAAGGTATGTCCCTCAAGCAAGAATGAGATATAGGCCCTGATCATTCACTTTTCCCATGGATGGAGGTTGAAGATGAAGTGTTCACTAATGATGCCTCCATGTCAAAATCCCATCAAGTATAGTCAAATTACAATACCCAATCTAAGAGGAGAATCACCAAAGAACTTGTGCTTCAAGTGCAACAACCTAGAACAATCTTTGAAAAGAGTTTTGGTTCACTATTTTTTGTACTTTCCCATTCCAAAAGGTGAAATAAATATTTTCTTATAAGCCAAAGGAATTGAGGTTTCAATCACTCAGATCACTCAATATGTTCAAATGATTCAATAAAATTCCTTCCAATGTGTCCTTATGGGATTATCCTAGCTATTTTAAAGAAAAAATACTTGTTGTGGGAAGCTCTGGAAAGTAGTGAGAAACTAGTGCAAGCTAAAGTAGCCTCAAAATACACATAGACTAAATAAGATCTAAATAAAAGAATAAAAGGTCAAGCAGTGATAACATTTACAAATTCAAAAAAATAGACAACAAAAGAAGTAGGTAAACCTAAACCTACCGCTTTTTTCTTAACTCTCCTAATAGGATATAAGCTATTGTATACTTTTATAATTAACTCTAGATCTAGCACTATAGTCATGCGTAAACAAATAGTGGGTGCATTAAAATTATAATATGAGCCTTTGGACAAAGAAATCATGTAGCTATATGGGAATTAGGTCCAAGACAATCTTTATTGAGAACATTATGTTAATCTTATATTCAAATCCCAATATCATAGTTCCACAAGAAGTGATTGTAATGGACATCCCTCCCAATTTTGGCCTATGTTTATCTTATGATTTTACTACAAAAATTGGTGGTTACTTATCTCTTGATTGGTCACATCTGATTCCAAGGACTATGCATGGTTCTAATATGAAAGTTCTTTCTAAGCCTCTACATCTTGAACACATAGAAGATGATGTTATTATAAATTTTGAAGCCACCCGCACCTCCTTCACCAAACTGAGATGTATTGTGTGGAGATTATAGAAGAAGGAGTCCTCAATAAAAATTTATAGATAGTGACCATGTTAGTAACTATCATGCTATTGGCCTTGGAACATATGAGATCTATGATTAAAATTAAGTTATTCCCAAGGTTACTTAAGGTCAGAAAATCAGGATGACAAATTTAATGGTAAGCCTAACCTATGGACTTTGTATTTTGATGGTGAAAGATGAAAAATTAGTTTAGGAGCTATTATCTACCTAACAACCTCAAGAAAAGAGAAAAATCTAAGAGCTTTCCACTTTCAATTTGCTTTTACAAATAATGAAGCTAAGTATGAATGCCTAGTATGAGGACTAAGCCTTGCAGAGAAAATGGGAATACAAAAGCTAAAGGTTTTCAAATATTTCAATCGATTAATTAAGCAGATGAGAGGGGCTTCAAGTGAAAAGAATGTCTACATGTGATCTTCCCATCATAGAGTATGAGATCAAATTGAGGGATTTGATGCTTTCAATATATAATTGATATCAAGAGCTCAAAAAACTGAAGTGGGCATAATGGAAACAAAAAATATAAGACATAAATACAAGCTAGGGGACAAAAGAGGACCAAAACTATAGGGCGAGATAAAGAAAAATAATGAAAGAGGCACAAACCAATTACTAAAGAAATAAATTCTAAACTCAAAAACAACCAAAATAATAGACATAACAACCTAACAATAAATTTATTAGATTTTATTCCTTGCCTCAACGTACGGAAATAATGAGTAGGAGAGGTGTGATAGGTGTTGTTAGGATTTTCAGAAGGGTTGTAGATGAAGAGTGAGGTGGAGAGGATGTCACAGAAAATGATGGCAAGGGTTGAAATAAGATTATTATTTTGGATTTGTTTCTTCTTAGGCTATACTTGGAGGTTGTTGTGTGCTGAAAATGTATTTTTTATTTATCCAATGCTGATTCTTTGTTGGTGGTAGTTTTGGTCATCTACAGAGTGTGGGTTGTGTTCTATAGAGTGTGGGTTGTGTGGGTGGTAGTTTTGATGTTCCTTTTTATGGTTGAGGCTATTCCTTTCTTCATATTTTTGAGCTATTGGATGGAGAGGTTTTATACCTATCTATTTTTCAACTATAATAGTTGTGTTGTGGGGAGGTTTTTATAGCCCTCTTAAATTTTAAGCTTGTGGCCCCAAATTTCTTTGGGGTTACCTTTGCTAGTTTGTTTTTTTTTTGTTTGAGGGTTTTTGTTTATTCTTTGATATATTTAGAAGTTTTGATGGGAGAAGGTTATGTTCCTTCTTGGGATGAGATCTTGGCTACTGGAGGTCAAAAGGCTTGAGACTTTTTTGGTTGTCATTCTTAGAAGACTAAGTAAGCAAAGAAGTAGCAAGGGGGATTTTTCTACCCAACCCTTGTTTCTCTATTTGAGGTAGAGAGAACTTTTGAGGGTAGTCAAGGGATTAGATATGATTGCAAGGGGGTTGTTGTTGTCTCCAGTTTTGATCTCTTTCCCTTTTTATCTTATTGAGGTGGAGTTTAAGGATGTTAAGGGATCTTGTATTCTCAATATTTTTGGATTCAAGGACCTCCTAGAGGTTTAGGCTTCAAGGCCTTGGAGTAGATTTAAGATAGTTTATTGTTGCCCTTTTGTAATTTTTATTCCTACAATTCCTATTAAGGTAGAGATTATGGAAAATTGAGGGATTTTATATATTCATAAATATGTGAGCTTACTTCTTCATTTGATTGGGAGTAGCTACAAGGGGGTTGATGTTGTCTCTTTTTCTATTTTTGGCTCCAAGGGAGCTACTACTACCCTTATTCCTGTCTTCTTTTCTTTCTCTCTTATTAAGGTGGAAACTAATGAAGGTAAAGGGAGCAATAATGTTAATGATACAAGATCATTTTGAAACCCACTGATCATGTCTCTCTAAGTTAATTTTCTTATTGGCTTAGGTTGTTTGAATTAATAACTTAGACTATCATAATTTGTGTCTTTTGATCTACTATCTTTTAGTTGTTTGAATAAGTTATCTATATGTGTTTAATTTTTTTTAAATATCCTATTAGTGGGTTTTAGATCGCAATAGAATCAATTTGTACAAGGTCTTGGGTCCCTTCAAAACTTGTTCTACCCTTAATAAAAAATAACATGAAAACAATTTTAGTATCCAGACAAAGCATTTGTTGAAGATGTGGCAATTTACCAAGAATTAAAATTACCTCATTCTCAAGGATTTAGGAAGATGTCGCTTGAGGGAGTTTCTTTTCATATTATCTAGTTCTTAAGGGAAATTCAAATCAATATTTGGTTCATTTAGATTCTCCTAAGGGACTCTACCACTCTTATCAATTCCTTTGATGACTTTTATATTTCCCATATTTATAGGGAAGGGAATAGTCTAGTCGATACTTTTGTCAACATGGGAGTTTCTAATATCTCCTCACAAACTTCAAACCCTCATGACTTCTTACCCCTTCATGTTTATTCTATCATTGAAAATTATTTACAACATGGACACAATGGTACTTCCATTTAATTTGATAATTAATCGAGATCACCTCACATAAATTTTGGGTGATCTTTTGGGCTCTCTACTTCTTATATTTTGATGGGGTCTAATCTACAATACTTTCTAGGTGTTTTTTTGTTTTTTTTGTAGATTTGAACCTCTTTGTTGTGACAAGACTAGGACTAATGGGTTGGTTTGAATTTTTTTGGAGGAAAGCAATATTACCCCTTACCATGAGAGACTCCATGACTATGAACCTTAGACTACAAGGGCTTTCATGAAAGGTTGAAAGGACCATACCATTTCTATTTGTGGGAAGGAGATGATGATCTCAAAGGATATAATTCAGCAAATTACTGGTCTATCAAGTGGAGGTAGGAAGGTCTTCAAAGATAGGAAGGTGGAGGTGGATATTAGCTAATTTATTAAGAAGAATAAGAGAGATAAATTGGTCAGCTTCACTGTTGGAGTTTATGATAGGCTCTCTATTAGAACTATATGGATGGAAATAGCTAAGGTAATCATGTAACTTCACTTTAGATGGAAAGTTCACCACCATTTATAGTTTTCATTTCATTTTATTTAATCACTTTTGTCATAAGAAGCTTGTTTTTTTTTCCCTATTATCTTCTAACTTCTCTCAAATTTGGTTTGAAAGAGAATAGGAGGAATAAAAATATTTATATTTTGTACGAATGCATTACTTTCCTTATTATGTAACATATAAAAACCCTCACCATTTTGGTTGAGCCCAAGATTACTCCCAAAAACCATAGGAAATGCATACCTCTTTTTTCTCAATACTCATATATGAGTACATATACTAAAGATAAAGAGGATCATGAGGATTGGTTGGTAGAGGATGAGGGTAGACACTCAGTTGAAATATAGTGTAACCCCCTTTAGAGGATAATATCAGGAAAAAAATCATCTAAAAAGAGAGAAAGACCTAAAATTACCTAGATGGTGGTTCCTACATTGGTGACTTCAATACAGGGGGGAGTCTAAAATTAATTTTAGAGAAGAGGAAGAAAATTAAGACTAGTGATGGTGGGGAGAAAGTTGAATCTAAAGGGAAAGAAAAAAATGAGCATGCTGGTAAAGATCCTAAATTTGCAATCTGATATGAATCATCTTGATCAGGATTGTCCTCTATATGACATCTTTGAGTATTTCTCTCACCTTTCCATATTTGTGAGACTTAATATATTTTAAGAATTCTATATGCTATGTTCTAATTAATATGAAAAATAGGTTTTAAGGACCCGAAACCTTTAACATAGGAGCATAAGATAGATCATGAAAAAGCATCCAGACCTTCTTGAAACAACTTACAAAATGATTGGCAAAAATACCAGTGAACTGAACGGACAGCAAACGAAAGGAACAACAAAGCGAAAAAACCAGAGAAAAAACATAAAGACAAACAAAAATTATAAAGACTTAAGAAGATCTACCACCTTATTGACCAATTGGTCATAGTTTTCCACAAGAACTTTGAGTTCTTCCATATCCTTGTTTGGCGTCTTCTCCTTCTTTTTGCCTCTGGTCCTTGTCCTAGGTCCTTGCACTTCTCCTGCACCTTCAATGTTTGGTTCCAGCTCTAGGGAATCCTTCTCATCCTCCAGTTTGCTGATGAGGATTTTGGTATTGTTGACCAAGGCCTTCAGAATGCTACAGCTTTGTTTAGCAATACTTTTGAGGCATTTTTCAATTTTTTTGAATTTGTTATCAGTATCTACCATTCTCTAGTCTATATCATTATCATTGGTTTTTATCTCTGCCAGATCCTTCTCAATTTTCTCAAACCTAGGGTTGAATGAATCTCTGATCTCTTCGACTCTAGCAACAATTTTGGTCAAATCCTCAACATATTCCACCATAGATTTGCCTCCACCAATACTGATTATTGTCTCAAGAATTTGGACCCTTTGGCTCAGCTTCTTATTATCCTCCACAGCTTTCTTGTAATTGTTTATTAACCAATCACTAGTGTCCACAAAACCTATCAATCCCTCAATGGGAGGATTTGAAGGAGGGGTTTTCTCACCATTTTTGGGGACGTTGCCACTAGTGATCTTATCAACTTTTCCATCAACCCCTGATCAAAACCTTCCCCTATGGTCTCCTCCTCCAGATTCTGGTCGACTTCATGATCCTTTCTTTGCACTTGTTCCTCCAGCTCTATAACATTATCTTCCTACCTCTTCTATTTGTTCCTTGCCTGAATGGAAGTTTTAGTTTTGTTTTTCCAAGGAGACTAGGGTACATCCTTCTCAGAATCCTCAGAGACCTCCTCCTCTGAAGACGAGCGGATCTAGAAAACCTTTTCCTTTGATTTTTTCTTACCCTTCAAGGAGGAGGGCCTGGTACTCACTTGTTTTCTTTTCTTACCAATTTCAGCTTCAGATTCATCCAGGCTCTCCTTGGATTCACTCATCAATTAAATTTTAAACTCCTCACCCATTGAAAAATTAGAATCCGACCCTTCCTCCTCAGACTTAGAGATAGAAGGCTGAGGATGGGCAATTTGGTTTGCTTTAAGGTGGTCATAAATTAACACCATAAGACCTTGATGCATGGTTGTATCACCCTTAGGGTTCTCTCTATGGGCCTTAATGGTAGCATTCATTGAACACAGTAGGAAATATGGAATATTAACTTTTTCCTCATGCCTAAAATGGTTAAGAAAAACAAAATGATAGCCATACACTTTTGTGAATCTTCCATCCAAGGTAACATAATGCATAATAGCAAACAAGACCTCCCTCCATGGCTTAACAAATGCCCTAGGTGGGTAGTAGGTTTTACTTAGCTTTACCAGGCACTTTTTCTCCTTTGTCATTTCAGGGTATCGATGAATAGCCTCCTAGCTCAATTTTATGTCTCTATAATAATTGCCTCCTTCCCTGCGAAGACTCATGACCTAAGTGATGATGTCTTCATCAATGGAGATTGTTTCCTCTCCCATCTTTAGGGTACCCTTCCTCCAGTTTTTGTAGAAAAAATTAGTGATTGTGGTGTCCCTCCCATGGAGCTTCTCCATAAACTTTGAAAACTTGCCCTTCTGCAGAATGTTCCAAACAACCTCCTTTTGTTTCCACTCCTTACAATTGTTGGGTTCATAGCAGCATCTATTTCCTCCCATTTTTTTGCTTTTTAGAATAGAATGCTGAGAGTTGTAGAGAGTTATAGGCAAGAAATTTCTCAAAACTACCACATATACCCAAAAACTGTGGGAAAAGGTGGCTTTTTCTTGTGATAAATGGTACTGACATTATTATAATTACTCATAGCCCTCCTATTAATCTATTTCATCATTATTTTGTCTATCTATGATCTTTGGGGTAATATTGTATCGATCCATAAATATGATTGATCTGACGTTATCAAGGAGACCATCTTCACCCTTCCATGTAACCATCTTGTTTTGATTGATGACCACGCTCGCTGCCCAGTCAGTTAGACCATTAGCTTTACGATACATGTAGGAAATGAAGGATTTCTCAAAAGTGTTGATGAGATCTCTAGCAGCCTTTATTATGTTGTTGATAGTCCATGAAGGCTTAGAAGTTCCTTTTAAGCACTTGATGATGTTATTAGAATCCCCCTCAATCCATAGATAGGGACAGTTCCATCTTTTAGCCAGGAGAATACCTTGGAGAGTAGCCATAGCTTCCACCATGTGGTTAGTTTGGCAACCTATAGGAACAACAATCATTTCCTTACAACTGCCATTTTCATCTCTAAGAATTGCACCACATCCCGTAGGGCCAGGATTGCCTTTAGCAGCTCCCTCGAAGTTGATTTTGAGCCAAACTTGAGGGGGAGTGTGCCATCTGGATTCTAGTCCCTTGTTTAGTTTGAGATCAATACTACCAGCACTTTTCAGATTCTAGGAGCTGAAAATGTGAGTTTCCAAGGGGTTGGCACAAATGCAAGGGTCCCCAATGGTCCCAATGTTCTCCACAATAGCCCTTTGAA
The DNA here is from genome assembly GCF_030272615.1 of Cryptomeria japonica. Lineage (NCBI taxonomy): Eukaryota > Viridiplantae > Streptophyta > Pinopsida > Cupressales > Cupressaceae > Cryptomeria > Cryptomeria japonica. The sequence continues at coordinate 148,960,287 of NC_081410.1, forward strand.
TTTTTTGGAAAACAACAGCCTGGGTGAGAGAAGCATCCCTGAAGATGTGGTTGTTCCTTTCTTTCCAGATCCCCCACAGAATGTGAGGGAGGGATAACTGCCACAAGGATCTCAAGGAGGGGTTAGACCAATGATAACTCCAACAATGAAACAATTCACTAATAGTGTTAGGAAACACCCAATCCATGCAAAAATTCTTAAGAAATCTCTCCCAAATTGAAATAGTGAAGGAATAGTGGATAGCCAAATGGTCCACAGAATCTTCCTCCATAAGACGTAAAGCATATCTATTAGGGAAGGAAAAGCCTCTAGCCTTAAGATTATCTAAGGTCAATATTTTATTTTGGAGGATTGTCCAATAGAAAAAATTAATCTTATGGATAAGAACCTTTATCCAAGCTTTAGACCAAAAGGGATCCTCTGAGGGGGAAGGGGAAAGAACACCATACATAGAAGATATAGTGATGTTGCCTTTAGGTTCATATTTCGAGATAAGGGATTCTTCCTCATTGTACAACTAGGTAGAAGACAGATGGTTCTTAAGATTGATAAGGTTAGGGTGAATACTTTCAATGTTCTTCCATTTAACACCTATCCAATACCCCTCAACCAAGGAACAAAAGACTCTAATAGAGGGGTCGGCAAAAGGGGCCCAATTAGGGATTTCAATCAAGGGCTTATCAAAAAGCTAGGGATCCTCCCAAAATCTAACTTTCCTACCATTGCCAACTCTCCATTTCACCCCTTTAGCAATACTATCTTTACATTTAGAGGCATGATTCCAAATATGGGACCCATTAATACTGAAATCGGAATTGATGAAAGTGACAAGAGAAAAAGACAAAAGAGTATACTTACTTCTCCAAATTTTACACCATTCACTACTAGAGTGGAATAGTCTACAGACCTGCTTAGATAAGAGAGCTTCATTGAGTGTCTAGATTCTTCATAGGCCTAGACCACCTTTACTTTTTGATCTGCACACCTTGTCCCAAGCCACTAAAGCCATTCTTTTCTTTTCCTCAACCCCTGACCACAATTTTTTTTTTTGAATTTTCTCAATGGCATCAACATAATTAATAGGAATTATGAAGAGGCTAAGGGCATAAATAGGTATGCTTTGAAGGGATGCTTTAAGAAGTTGAAGCTTGCCACCCTGACTTAAAAGAGCACCTTTCCAACTAGCAAGCTTTCTTTGAAATTAATCCACAAGAGAACTCCAAAAGGAATCTGATGGAGCAATGCCCAAGGGGAGACCAAGATAAGTAGCAGGAAGATCAACAATCTGACATTCCAGAATTTTGTTGATTCTATATTATCTTTTCTCAAGAGTGTTGATGAAAAACACTACACTTTTTACCCAGTTGATAAGCTAGCCGGAAGCAGAAGCAATCTTACAAAGGGTGTCCTTTAGGATTCTGGCTTCTGAAATGCTTGATTCCCCCATGACAATGGGGTCATCCACAAAATATTGGTGGGAGAAAATATGATCAGCAAAGGAAGGTTGGAGACCCTTAAAAATACCTCTCATCACCATACTTTCCATGGACCTACCAAAACATTCAGCCATAATAATGAAGAGGATAGGGGAAATGGGATCCCCTTGCCTCAGTCCTCTAGAAGCTTGAATGAAGGAGGAGGGAGACCCATTGACAATAATAGAAAAGGAGGTAGAAGAGATGAGTTTCTCGAAGAGGTCCACACATTTGGTAGAGAAGCCAAAAGCCAAAAGGACCTTCATGAGGAAAGACCAATCAACCCGGTCATAGGCCTTATATAGATCAAGCTTGAGGATGAAACCATGTTTCTTATCCATAACAAGTGAATGGATATTCTCATGGATGGTTATGATGGAATCAAGAATTTATCTACCTAGCACAAAACCATTTTGTTGATGGCTTATCAGAGAAGGAAGGACCATCAAGAGTCTAGAAGTTAGGACCTTAGAAATAATCTTGTAAAAAGAGTTGCATAAACTGATTGGCCTAAACTTATCCATGGTGTCAACACCTTGAATTTTGAGGATTAAAGCAATGAAGGTACCATTAATCTCTTTCAGAAGTTTTCTAGCCCCAAAAAATTATTTGACCCCACTGGAAAAATCTTTCCCAACAATATCCTAGAATTCTTGGAAGAAGAACATGGGGAAGCCATCAGGTCCAAGGGTTTTGTTACCATCAAAAGAAAAACAACATTTCTGATCTCCAAGTTTGAAGGTATAGAAGTTAGGGAGGCATTCTTCTACTCATCAATGAGGCAAGGAATGTTCTAAAGGAAATAACTTTTAGCATCAACATCCAGGCTTTGATCCCTACAAAGAAGATCAGTGAAGAATCTATTGGCCTCATTTCTTATCTCGTCCTCCTTAACCAGTTCCCCATTGTCCACCATCAGTTTTTTTATCCTATTTGCCACTTTATATTTGATAGTCAACATAAGAAAGAATCTAGTATTCTTATCTCCTTCCTTCAGCCAGATACATCTAGACCTTTGCTTCCAAAAGGCTTCTTCTTTAGCAATGATTTCATGGTATTTTTTGAGGATCTCATTTTCTTCAGCAATAGTCACTGTAGAGAATCCATCTTTCTGAACTTGGACCTGTATTTTATTGAGGTCTTCCTGAATTTTTCCTTTGGCCTCAAAAATATTCCCAAAGCTAGATTTATTCCAAGACATTATATTGTCTTTTATACTTTTGTGTTTCTTCACAACTCTATACATGGCAGTTCCCTCAACTTGAAAGTTCCACCATTCCTGAATTTTATGGGTGAGATCTGGATGAAGAGTCCACATTTTTTCAAATCTAAAAGGAAGGTGCCTTCTTTTGTTTATGGGGTCAGCAAAAAGAGTAATGGGATAATGGTTAGACCCAACCTGGATGTGAGCAGATAGAGAATAGAAATAATGTCTGAACCAATCATCAGAAATAAGAGCCCTATGGAGAAGTTGAATAAGGTCATTTCCAGCCCTCCTATTAGTCCAAGTGTAATTGCAACCCTATATCTCCACATCATTAAGAGCCTGAGTGTTTATAAAATCCTTGAGGGCTAGTATGCTTTCCAACTAAGAAGGGCTTCCACCAAATTTTTCCTCCTCTCTCAAAGGGGTGTTGAGGTCTCCCATGACTAGCTAGTTTAGGTTCTTGAAGCTGTCCCTTATTTCCATAAGTTTTTTCCAAAAAAATGCTTCTGGCTTTCAAGGTATTATGAGCATAAATATTAGTGAGGACCCACGAGGTTCCATCTTTTAAATGCTCAAATTTAATGCAAAAAAATTGTTTTCTTGAATAAGAACATGGCCTTTAATACTATTGAGATTCCATATAGTTGCAATGCCTCCAGAGGCACCTTCCGAGCTACCACCATTGATACTCCCAGATTTAAATAATTTCAAAGTTTCAACGTTATCTCTACTCATCTTAGTTTCTTGAATAAGAAAAATATCAAGTTTACTATCCCTAATCATATTACTAATTATATCATGCTTGTGGGGATTATTTAGTCCCCTAATGTTCCAAGAGACAATCTTCATATTTACTTACCAATTCCTAACTCCTTTAGAGTCTTCTGAGTCCCATCTGCTATGTTCTTGTTGGCCTCCTTGTCTTTGAATTTTTGGTTTGAAGGTCATCCTAGGGATGAGGAGACATACCCGACATCAACTTGAGCAATTCTAGTAGACTTCCTTAATTGGGTAGCCGAGGGAGTGGATCCTTTTTTGTTCCTATGTTTTGGAATTTTCTAGTCTGCTTCTTTCTCAAGAACCGTTTCAGGGTTACTAAGAATTATAGAAATTTCTTCTTCATTACCCCAATTAGGTGATCTGGAATCATGTGAAGAGTTGTTGACTATTTTAGAAGCTTGGTCTGAAGCCGAGAGGTTCATACCTAATACAGCACATTTTTGGGCTTCTTGCATATAAGACCTAATCATGAGAGGGGAAGAGTCAGTCTTTTCTTCTTGAGAGCCAGTAATCTCCCCTTCCTTAGATTGTTCATTTTCCTTAGTATCCTCATCCTTTTGATCCTATTCATTGGGAGCTTCCTTACTGGCCAAGGTGTTAGCAATTACCATCTTGGCATTTTTTTTTGAAGATTCAGATTGATCTTTTCATTCCTCTATTTGGATCTACCCTACCAAGGGGTTGTCTACTGATATTTGATCCTTCCTCAGAGCTTCCTAGGGGGGAAGATTAGAGACAGAGGTTGAGTAGACCACTTCCTTATTTTCCCCCAAGGGTCCAAAATAGTTGGTATCAACAAGGTCAGTTTCCTTATTTTCTAAGTTTTCGACTTGCCATACCTTTTTCTCTGGAACCTTTTTACTTTAAGGTGAAGGTTTGGCTTGCTTGTGCTCCCCTTTAGGATTAAGAGGACATTGTTTGGCCCAGTGACCTAATTTCTTGCAGTGAAAGAAAGCAAAGGGGATGGATTCATATTTAATCTATCGTTTCCACATTTCTAACTTTGACACTATGTCTATCTATTCTAGCATATCTATATCATGGGCTATCCCTACACAAAATCTGGCATGAGTGAGCCTCCTTTTTGAAGCTTTGACTAGATCTATTGAGAGGAACTCACCAAAAGAGGAGCCTCCTTTGAGAGGAGCCTCCTTCTGGATCTATATGCTATGTTTATCATAATGTTACATTTCCATTATTGAACATGTTTTGGGCTTGATAATAATTATGACAAATTTTTAATAAATAAAATAACTTTAAAAATGATGTAGATCACAATTGCTATATAATTTTTTTAAACATTAAAATTATAAAAAAAAATCCTATTTACAATATACGAAACAACATAAAATTCGCTAATTTTACATATCTTAAAAATCTTGATTCTATATTTCTCACTTAATAAAGACAATTTATAATTTTAATTATTATTTTATTTCACTTATGCAATTTTCTAAAATTAATAATTATTTATTTATAATATTTTCTTAACTTGGTGTTCTTGATTACAGAACAAACAAGTTTTGAAGGGACTCAAAACCCTTTAATAAAGAACTACATCAGAAAGCTCCATTGATAAATACCATTACCGCAATAGCCCAAAGACAACAAAAAACCAGCAAAAAGTCAAAAACAAGGAAAGAGACAGCTGAAAGGAAGAAACTAGTACATGTTTTTAAGGGCCTCTGTGGCCTTAGTTTCTAGTTGATTCATACTAAGGGAATTCTTCTTCAACTCCTAAATATCTTGGTTGTCAGTTTTCTTATTCAGGTTAACTTTGGTTCTCTTGTAAGGTCCCACCATTTCCTCTAGCTTTTTATCCAATGCATCCACATTCACTATAGAAACTTCCTGATGATGGCTTCAACCTTTCTAATCATGATATTTTAAATTTCAATAGAGTTCTTCACCACTTTATGACTGAAGGTAACCAAAGATATCAAATTCTCATTAAGTTCCTAGTGTTTTTTCTCCATCTTACTCTATTTACCTTCAAAGTCTTTATTGAGTTTATCCTCCAGCTAGGATATCCTACAGTCATAGTCTTTCTTGATAAGCAATCTTCTGCATAGAGTCCATAATTGAATTTCTCTGATCAACTGTCCAATGTTTTATAGCTTGAGAATCTTGTTTACTACTAATTGCCTAAATTTTCAAATTTATATCCTTAATTTCAAGGAATGCCTATTTAAAAATCCTAAAGTTCTCTACAATAGCATCATAAGTTAAGGATAAAACATCATCAAGCTTCTCCCTTTCCAAGTTGAGATAAGGAGAGTTGGCATTGAGATCCTTCGGGAAGGGGGTTCTTTCACTCTTGTGTAGGGTCTGGATAGACTTATCAGGGAGTGATTAGTGGGAGGGTTGAACATCATAATTTGAAGTAGAAACAAGGGAGACTCTGTCGTATTTATCTTGGTGGCCAATGTTCAAGGAAGACTTAGACCCAGATTCAAATTCTTCCATATCAATTTTCCATTCTTCATCTGAGGAAAGACTAACATGGTCCTCTTCCTCAGATTGGCTAGAGCCATAAGGAACCCTAGTCGAAGAAGAGGTTATGGTTTTTATATGTTCATGGATGAGGAAGAGTAGCCCACCATGCAGGACAAGGGATTTCTTGTTTTTTCTATGGTCCTTAATACTAATGGACACCATCAAGAAGAAGGGAAAAAATATTTTCTCTTTGTCCCTAAAGTGATTGAGAAAAACAAAATGATGCTCGTAGGCCCTAGTGAATCTAATATCAAGGGTAACATATTTCATTAAAACCACAAGAATGAAGCGCCATATAGATTTGAAAATTTTTAAGGGGCCCCATTGATTATCACCACTGATATGGAAGTGGAAATGAGTTTCCAAATCAAATTAATGAATTTACCGCAAAATCCATAAGCAGTCAAAACCTTAACAAGGAATTTCCAATAAACTTTGTCATAAGCCTTCAAAAAATCAAGTTTGAGAAAGAAACCTTGGCATTTAGTATTCTTAAGAGAATTAATATTTTCTTGAACAATAATGATAGAATCCAAGATCTATCAGTCAGGTACAAAACCATTCTTCTGAGAAGCAATGAAATGAGGAAGTACTTTTAGGATTTAGAAGTCAAAACTTTTGAAAAGATTTTATAGATGGAGTTGCAAAGACTTATTGGGTGAAAAGCCTCAAATGAATCTTCTCTAGGATATTTTGGAATAAGCACAATGCAAGTAGAATTAATCTCCTTCAGGATTCTTCTAGAACCAAAAAACTCTTTAACCACATTTCCCACATCTTCCCCCACAATCTCCCAAAACATCTAAAATAAAAACATGGGAAAGCCATTAGGGCCTAAAGCCTTATTTTCTTCAAATGAGAAGACCGCGCTCTTAATTTCCTATAGTCAGGGAATAACAATTAAATGTTTTTTGTTTCATCAACCAATCTAGGAATGACGTCAATAAAAACCTCCTATTTGATTTCATCAAGTGAGCGTTTAGCCTTTAGCAAGTTAGAAAAGAAACTCACTTCTTCCTCTCTTATAGTTTCTTCCTTTTCAAAGACTATCCCATTCCTTTGAATCCTAAAAATTCTATTCACCACTCTATGCTTAAGAGTTGACATACGGAAGAATCTAGTGTTCTTGTCCCCAAAGGCCACCCAGATTGATCTAGATCTCTATTTTGAGAACTCCTCCTCTTTTGAAATGATATAATGGTATTGGGTAAGAATATAATTCTCCTTGAATAAGTAGTCCTTAATATAGCCTTCCTTTTGAATTTTGTCTTGAATATCTTTTAAATCTAACTGAATTTTGGCTTTATTTTGAAAAATATTTCCAAAGTAATCTTTGTTCTATTTTCTGATGTTAGATTTGACCATTGCCAACTTTTTGGCCACCTAAAACATGGTAGTACCCTCAACTTTAGTGCTCCACCATTCCAAGCTTTTGGATTTTATCTGAGGATGTTGGACCCACATTCTCTCAAAATGGAAGGAAGGGTTATTCTTCCCCATCATAAGATCCGCTTGAAAACTAAGAGGGTAATGATTAGACCCAACCCTTGAAAGAGCATTTAGAGTGCAAGAATATTGAAAAAACCAACCATTAGAGATTAAAACGTGATCAAGCCTAACTTGAATAAGATTGTTACTGACCCACCTATTGGTCCAAGTAAAGGAAGCTCCTCTTAGGTCCAGATCATGAAGGCATTGATTGTTCATAAAATCTATAAGATCTTGTTTTCTACCACCTTGAACCTAAGAACCACCAAACTTCTCCATATCCTGAAGAGGAGTATTGAAATCACCTATTACTAACTAGTTCTCATTGGGAAATTGATCTCTAAACATTGCTAGACTCTTCCAAAATTTCCTCCTATTAGCATTAATATCAGGGGTATATATATTGGACAAAATCCAAGAGAAATCATCACGGATATGCTTGAATCTAACAACTATATGATTGGAATCTTCCCATATACAAGACCTCAAAATAAAAAAATCATTTGAAAAAATAGAACAACCTCCTGATGGCCCATCCAAGCAATTACAATTTATACAATAGTTCTTTAAAAAAATGATTCTCCTAACTTTATCTTTTGGCATCTTGGTCTCCTAAATAACTATAATGTCTGGTTTGTGATCTCTAATAAAATTTGGCAAAATATCCTGCTTGTGTGGGTCGTTGCAACCTCTTATGTTACAAGTCATAATCTTGATTATTTAAGAGGGCAATTGTTTAAGCAAATTTCAGGGATAGTTATTTGAATCGCATTTGTAATACTTTGAACACTATCATAATCCCTTTGCCATTTTGATGACTTTTGTCTAGAACTCTTGGTATTTCTATAGTTAGCCTTTGACCTATTTCTTGTAGAGACTCCAGAAGTTGCTGACTTTTTGTTCCCCTTTTTCCTTTCCACTTGTGTGAAAGGTGGATCATCCTCCATTTCTGATTCCTTCTGGATTTTATTTTCTTTAACAATAAGCTCCAACTTTCAAGATCTTGATTTTTTAGAACTAAGATTCTCCTTAAAAATAGGGGAATCTTAAAAATAAACCATAGAGAGAAAAAGATTCTCTATTTAACACATTTATGCTCTAATCTCCAAAAGTAGGCCGAACCACTTTAGGAGATAGAGAAACATCAACTCTAGATGATTTTTCATCTCCAAAGCTAGGATTAGTAGTATCCACATTTTTCATTTCCCAAGGATCAACCGCCTCAGAGCCTTCATCCTTGTTCAAAGATGCAGACTTGCCGATTATCCCTATGGAAGATTCCAAATACAAGTCTCCTATTGGTCTAGGAATGTGATCTTCTTTCAACTCCCCAGACACCTAGCCTTCCTCTTTCTCATTGTGAGTATATTAGATGTAAAATATTACTACCAATTTTTTGTTCCTTATCACCTCTTTGCTCATATGTATTCAAGGATGGATCCATCATATTGGGAATATGCTCCCCTACCTTGGGTTTGGCTCTCCACACTTTATGGTTCCCTTCATTTGGCTTCACCACTTTCTTCTAGATTCTAGAGGGACACTTTTTAGCCCAGTGGCCTGATATTTTACAATTAAAACAAATAAAAGGAAGAGTCTCAAACTCTACAGTCTACTCCCATGTTCCCAATTTTGACACAATATCAATCGAGGTGGGAATATCCTTAGATTGAAGGATTCCAACACATATTTTGGCATACACAAGACTTTTCCTGGCAGCAGTTATGGGATTAATAAAAATAATTCCCCAAAAAGAGCTAGATATCCCCTTAAACACATCTTCATTCCAATATTCCATTGGTAGCCCAGGAAGACAAACCTAAACAAGGATAGCTTCAAAGGTGGAATCCAAAAGATCCAGCTTCGGGAATATTTTTTTAAGGCTAAATAAGCCTTACCAATAACCCAAGGTCCCCCACAAAGAATAGCCAACATGTCCTCCTCATAGGAGAAGCCAAAAGAAAAGAACCCTTTTGGTAATGTATAAACCTCCACTTGACCTTTGAGACACCATTTTCTTTTAACAAAAGCTATAACAACCTCAATATTGGGTCTAGGTCCCATGAACTTTCTGACTAAAGAGGAACCCATAAGAGAAATGTTATATTCAATAACAAAATCATTCATAGCAATGACAAACTTATGTGGCTTAGGATCTGAGAGATTGCAAAATAGAGAATGAGAGGATTTTCTAGTGGGTTTCACCCAAAAAGAGAGAACCATGGTTTATGAAACTTTGACTTTAGTTTGCCCTTCCTTTTTTTATAAATCAACAAGTTCACATGGGTCCCCACAATTCTGACAGACAATATTCATTTCCACTGAGTGTGTTATGCCAGTCCCTCTAGGATCCTCAACAAACCTCTATGGCCCATCAGGCTTATCTCTCGAGGCTCCATTTGAATCATTTCATCCTGATCCTACATATGACTCCCCTACCTCTACATCCATATTTGAACCTAGTACTGCCTTCCTGCTTGTCGATTTGAATACGCCCTTCTAGCCTAATTCTACACTTCTCCCCATCTCAATATTCTTCACAAATCCCCTTAACTTAGTGTTGACTATTACTAATACTAACATTTTTTTAAGTACCGTTAAAACTAATACTAAATAAATAATTAGTAAATAACAAAGCCATATTAATATGTTGAATTCTCTCCCCTTTATTATTAAAAGTTTAATCAAAAACATTTTTAAATAGCACAAAATTAGGGAGTATACAATGTTTTCTTACTTTATATTTCTTGTCATTTTTAAGTTATTTCAAATGATAACTTTGACTTTTATTTTTCCTCCTTGAATCTTGTCTAATCCTTTCCCCTCCACCCTTATATAGTATTTTCTTACTTTATATTTCTTGGCTTTTTAAAGCTATTTTGATATCTTTGACTTTTATTTTTCCTCCTTGAATCTTATGTAATTCTTTTTCCCCCACCCTTTCTCCCCTCTTATTTAACTTTGCTTGGTTTATATTTCTCATCAAATTGCTTTGCCCAGATCTCTCATCTTGATGATGGATCATGGAGTGTGATCCAAAATGTTGATGCAAATACATGATATGTAGTTATATCCAAAATGACAACACAATAACTATGAGAAAATTAATTTCAACTCTATCTATGAGAAAAAACTCTTAAGCTAACTTAGACTTTTAGTTTTGAGTAAAATAAAAAAACCTATCGTACATGCCATGCTTTTTTGACAAGAAAAAAAATAGTTCTATTTAAAACACATCTTATCCAGGAAGAACAAATTTGAATAGTTTGATAGCATCCTAAATTGTACTCATTTACAATTTTATCCTCATTTGGGCCCCCACCTTAATATTTGTCTCTCGAGGCTTGATCGGAGCTCTGATTCTTCTCACACCCTGCACTAAACTCAAAAAAATTAGCATGCAAACTTTCTTCCCCAACTTGGCACTAGAGTTCCCAACACTCTAGTCCTCCAAATTAGGGCCCATTTTGGGGCCTCTTAATAATAACATGATTTGAGCAGGAACCTAGATCCCGTGCCAGCTCATGTTGGATAATTAAGTTGTTTTTGACAAGAATGTATAAAATGAGGTCTACCCCTCTCATTTTGATATACATGAGATCAATTGGAAAATTCAAGTAATCAATCATTCATTCAAATTCAAGCAAGCAATCAGTCTTCTTTCAAGCATTGGACAAAAAGTAAGGTTGAGATTCAAGCATTGGGGTTGACATTCATGTTCTATGTTTTATGAAGACTACCTGAAACCCTAATTACTTGTGGAGACAAAAAAGATTCCATAAATGGTATAACATTAGTGTTTTAAACATTATTCAACATTTTCCTCAAATGAAACTCATTTCGATTATAGAAATTCATTTCTATTTCACATGGTTAATTCCAAAATTGAGGTCTAACCTAAGGAAAACCTCTATTCCTAACCATTTTCCCTTCTATACTATGTGTACAAATAAGTACAGAGCTACAAGTCTCATGATCAATTTTATTAACATAGACAAATAGGTTACCCTATAGATGATGAAAAGTGCAGAGGACCAAAGTGATGGGCATTTTGGTCTTGAGAATTTAGGAAGAGCTTTTGGGAATAGATTCAAACACACATATTGCTTAGATCTAGGTTTGTGGCTCTGTTTGATGACTATAGGTCACTATTTATGCACAATTGCTTTAATTTCAGCACATTTATCCCAATTTTAGCATCATTAATCAAATCAATTCAAATTAAATGGAAAGAAGAGGCAAATGTAAAAACCCCAAAATTTGATTAGAATCTAGATCTGTCAAGGTTGGATCTATCAAATTCCTCTTTCCCTAATGTAATTGGTACCTAATAAAAAATTAAGGGTTTTTTATAGAATTAAACTACTGGATAAGGCTAATCCCCATTCATTCTAATTAAAATAAAATATACATCATAATCAAAGAGTTCACACTAAAAATAAAGTATCTCCCTGCTATAAAAATAGTTCTAGTTAAAGCTCATTATGAGCAAGCAACTAAAAACTACATACATATGTTTGTAGACATTTGAGAAATTACAAATTTGTAAAATGGCCAAGATTAATCTAAGCTCCAAGCATATAGATTTCTATAAATTTTGAAACTACTTTTTTTTTCCAATCATATTGCTTCACCTCCATGCATCAATACTTCTATCAGGGATACATATTCTACCAAACTTAAGCAGACAAAAATATCAAAATCATAGGTGAAGGGGACTGATGATTCATTTGCTCACCTTCAGTATCACTATAGGTGCAATGCTAGGTTGACAACTAGGTTTGTCCAATTCAAGAAGAAATTTAGACTTCAGATTGTTGTCTACTTATAGTCCTCATGATATTCCATTTCATCATCCAAAAGCATTATGGACAATTTTGGAACTTCATCTCCTTGTTTGTCAAAATCCTTAGGCAATGAAATCCAAAATTCCTTACAATTTGTCAAGACATTCTCCAATCCACCCAGAACCTAAGCTTTAAAAATTGCTTTGCATACGTTTGTAGACATTTCTTTGCTTAACGAGGCCTTGTCTAATGCTAAGGGTAAAAACATAGACAAAATATCTGTATTAACCCGATACCTATGATCTACCATTATGAACTCCTCACCCAGTAAATATTTGATTGTGTATATTACTAAGGGGTGTTTGTATCTGAGAATAGTATTTAACCTCTTGTCTGTGATTTCTCCTATAAAGACCATTTTCCTCTTATTTGCAAGCAGATGGATCAGAGTCTCCATTGGGTTGATAATCTTGGACTATTGAATGGACAACAATATTTGTTTATAGAAGATTATGTTGGCATTATGGATTAATTGATTATGTGTTGCATTGATGTCTTGTCATTGATGTCAACACTAGCTGTTATGGTTGGTTATTGGTAGACGGGTTTTGGTTACCAATAGAATATCTAGTGTTATCGGCAGAAGAGACTATCTGTAGGACACTTTCGACATGTTTGGATCAATGGAGTATGTTTGATTTTATGTGTTACATGTTCCTGGAGCATATTTTGGTCAGTTGGTATTGACTTGGTGATCAGATGCTATCATACACTCTTGTAAACCCTTATCGGCATTGTTTAAGGTTTAACCGACAGAGCTTTTATTGGGGAATCTTGACAGGATGCATAAGTGGTGTTGGTGTGGCCTTTGCATGGATTTCAGGATGCTGAAGATGTTCTTTGATCATGCTTCAAACTGCTTGAAGACATTGCTTTAGCATGGTGGACCCAGAATAGATCTAGTGCCTATCTAGGCTATGGACCGGTATCTTGTTAACGTGTACTCTACACATTATCGGGATGTTCTATGGATTGGTTATTGTTGTTTTGGTCTTAATCCGACATGGCATATCATTGTAATATAAATTTATGTAATGATCTTATTGTAATATCTTTTAGGTGGCCGACCTAATTGGTTTGGGCCTTAGAGTTGGTATAAAATGATGTAAGATCTCATTGTAGATCATGGTATCGGAATGTGGAATAAGTGTCATGGTCTTGGAATGCAATATCATATGTGAAGGAGATTTGGTCGATCATAGGTGATCGAACTGGGATTAAGTAAGAGTTCAAAGGCCTCCGGTATTGAGCTTAATCGGGACTGTAATCAGGCAAGGTAGATGCTATCTCTGGCAGTTCATTACTCTGGATTATTGTCCATTTATCTTGAGGTGGTTATAACCTCTCTATAGTCAGTGAGACTCTTTTGTAATGAGCAGTGCACTTTAGGCAATGTGCATTCCTCCATGTGCAAGCCCGTCATTGTATCACATACTTTCTGTTATGTGGTATGGTTGCTTTGCATTGATTATTTATTTAATTGTTAAGTTATATTGCTTACCAGTATTTGTTTCTTCTTTATCGATACTTAATCTTGTTAAAGGTTATTAAGTGGATTAATTGATATAATCTATTAACAACTTATTCACCCCCCCACCTCTCAGTTCTTCACCAATTATCCTAAAAATTGGTATCATTCTGAAGATCAAATCATTGGAGATAGGAACAAGGGAGTTATTACAAGAAGAATATTGGTAAATGAAGAGGTATGTCTTATTTCTCTAATTGAACTGGCATCTGTTATTGAAGCTTGTAAGGATAAACATTGGTTCAAGGCTATGGAAGATGAATTAGATCAGATAGAGAAGAATGAGACTTGGACTTTAGTTCCCCAACCTAAAAATAAGAATGTTATTGGAACTAAATGGGTTTTTAGTTATAAACTGAATGAGGATGGTCAAGTTGTAAGAAACAAATCTAGATTGGTTTGTAAAGGATATTCTCAAATGGAAGGAATTGATTATGGTGAGACATTTGCACCTGTAGCTAGAGTTGAAGTTGTTAGACTATTTCTTGCCTATGCAGCTGATAAGAACTATAAGGTTTATCAAATGGATGCTAAATGTACATTTTTGAATGGTGAACTTGAAGAATAAGTATACATTGAGCAACCTGATGGATTTTCACTGATAGATGATAAAGATATGGTTTGCAGATTGAAGAAAACTTTATATGGATTGAAACAAGCTCCTAGAGCTTGGTATACAAGGTTGGATACATATCTTTTGAATCTTGGTTTTACTAAAGGCAGTGTTGATGGTAATTTATATTATAAAATTACTAATGATGATATTCTTATTATTGAAGTATTTGTTGATGATATCATTTTTGGAGGAGAAGATAAATTGTGCATGGAATTTGCTAACAACATGAAGAATGAATTTGAAATGTCCATGATTGGTGAGATGAAATTTTCTTAGGTTTGCAGATTACTCAAACTAACAAAGGCATCTTTATCTGTCAAACTAAGTATTTGAGGGAATTGTTGAAGAAGTTTGGTATGGATAATTCCAAACTAGTAAGTACTCCTATGGTGACATGACAAAAATTATCTATCAAGGATCTACTTCTACACCGGTAAATCCAACAAGGTATAAGTCTATGATTGGTGGCTTACTATATTTAACTCAAACTAGACCAAACATTATGAATGCAGTAAGTATTGTGTCTAGATATCAAAGTAATCTAAAAGAAAATCATGAATGTGCAGTAAAGAGGATATTCTAGTATTTGCAAGGAACAACAAAATATGGCTTATGGTATTCTAGAAATGATTATTTCACTTTATGTGCATATACTGACTCAGATTAGGCAGGAGATACTAATGATAGGAAGAGCACTTATGGTGGAGCTTTCTTTCTTGAAAAGAAACTCGTTTCATGAATCAACAAAAAACAGTCATGCATTTCTTTATTTATTGCAGAAGCTGAATATGTTGCAGCAACAACTAATTGCACTCAAGTCATGTGGATGACGCAAATGTTGAAGGATATTAGGGTAAATTATAGTGAACCGGTAGTTATCTACTGTGATAACTCTACAGCTATTGACATGTCGAAGAATCTAGTATTTCACTCTAAGACTAAGCATATATCAATAAAGTATAACTTTCTAAAGGACAAGGTAGAAGGAAAGGAAGTCAAATTGGTTTATGTGAACACAAAAGAACAAATTGTAGATATATTCACTAAACCACTATCTAAGGAATCATTTGAGTATTTGATAGATAGGTTAGGGTTTCTGCCCCTCCAAAAAAGACTTGATTGGTGTAATTTGTCATTAGTCTGGCATGCATTATCAAAGATACTATTCATTCTAGCACTGATGAGTGGTGCTACTACTTAGGGGGAGTAGTTAGCTTTGAGATTTAGATGTTTACATTCTTGCTTTGATATTTGTGTTATATTTCTGGCATTGATGTCAAAGGAGGAGACATAGCGATTTGAAAAATAATTTCAAAACTTTATAGGGATATCATTCGCAGGGGAAGAGTTATTGATATTCAAGAGACTGTTGGTTGTCTTCCACAGGGGGAGACTTGTTTGGCATTTCTTGGTACTTAGATGTTTTTCACATCTAGTGTTTCCATCAATGCCAAAGGGGGACATTGTTGGCATTATGTATGAATTGATTATGTGTTGCATTGATGTCTTGTCATTGATGTCAACACTAGTTGTTATGTTTGGTTACTGGCAAACAGGTTTTGGTTACCGGCAGACAGGTTTTGGTTACCGGTAGAAGAT
The DNA here is from genome assembly GCF_030272615.1 of Cryptomeria japonica. Lineage (NCBI taxonomy): Eukaryota > Viridiplantae > Streptophyta > Pinopsida > Cupressales > Cupressaceae > Cryptomeria > Cryptomeria japonica. Next base: position 148,976,323 of record NC_081410.1, read on the forward strand.
CTAGTGTTACCGACAGAAGGGACTATCGGTTGTATACTTCCGGCATATTTGGAACAATGGAGTATGTTTGATTTAATGTGTTACATGTTCCTGGAGCATTTTTTGGTCAGTTGGTATTGACTTGGTGATTGGATGCTATCATACACTCTTGTAAAGCCTTACTGACATTGGTTTGAGGTTTAACCAACAAAGCTTTTATTGAGGAATCTTGATAGGATGCATAAGTGTTGTTGGGTCAGCTTCTACATGGATTTCAGGATGTTGAAGATGTTCTTTCATCATGCCTCAAACAACTTGAACACATTGCTTTAGCATGATGGACCAAAAATAGGTTTGGTGCCTATCTACATTATGGACCGGTATCTTGTTAACTTGTACTCTACACATTACCGAGAATTCCTATGGATTGGTTATTGTTGTTTTGGTCTTAAGCCAATGTGGAATATCATTGTAATATGAATTTATGTAATGATCTTATTGTAATATCTTTTAGGTGGCCGGCCTAATTGGTTTAGGCCTTAGGATTGGTATAAAATGATGTAAGATCTCATTGTAGATCATGGTATGGGAATGTGGAATAAGTGTCATGGTCCTGAAATGCAATATCATATGTGAAGGAGATTTGGACGATCATAGGTGATCAAATTGGGATTAAGTAAGAGGTCAAAGGCCTCTAGTATTGATCTTAACCAGGACTGTAATTAGGCATGGTAGATGCTATCTCTGGCAGTTCATTACTCTGGATTGTTGTCCATTTATCTTGAGGTTGTTATAATCTCTCTGTAGTCAGTGAGACTCTTTTGTAATGAGCAGTGCGCTCTAGGCAGCTTTCCTTCCTTCATGTGTAGGCCCCTCATTGTATCACATACTTTTTGCAAAAGTATCATCTGACTACGGGTAGGCTTCCCACTGTCATTTTTCCCTTTTCAAGTTTTCCATGTACAAATCATGGTGTTATGTGGTATGGTTTCTTTGTATTGATTATCTGTTTAATTGTTAAGTTGTATTGTTTAGCGGTATTTGTTTCTACTTTACCGGTACTTAATCTGGTTAAAGGTTATTAAGTGGATTAATTGATATAATTTGTTAAAAACTGATTCACACCCCCCCCCCTTCTCAGTTGCTCACCGGTTATCCTAACAGATTCTTCAGGAAACTTCACCGGTCCTTTTCTAGAAGTTAATCCACTACAAAATTAAGGTTTTTACTTCATCGAGAGAGAAACCTTGATATCTTCAAAATTATATTTTGGTGAACTAGACATCTTACACTTTTATTTTCTAATTTATGTTCTTAGATCTAAGTTTTTATGCATTTCAAATTCAAATTCACATTTACAAGTTTAATTTTCAATTTAATTTCAAAAAATTTAGAGGTTAAATTCACAAAAAAACCTAATTTTTAATTCTAAAATTGACATCAGGAGTTGTCTAATATGCAAACATTATTTTTAAATATTATTATTCCTTCAATTTCAAATTCAAATTTGCACTCATAGATCTAAATTTCAATTGAATTTCATAAATTTAGTGGTTGAATTTATTAAAACCCTAATTTTCAATTCTAAAATTTACTTGTTGGTTGTATAATATTTCAAATCTGACCTTTATGACATGCTATGATTTAGATGCATTTATCTTTCAAATTCACAAATCAAATTGTGTAATTAAATGGTTAATCAATCATTTTTATAAAACTTTGTATTGCTTGATCACAATTTTCAATTTTAACTTCAAATTTCCATTCTTTGTGCATGTGTTTTAATATTACTAGTCTTACCTACAATATTCTCGTGAGAAGAAATTATATAATTAAGGCTTCCCAAGTTTTAACTACTAAGGATATAGAGCCTAATTTGGATAACTAATTTCATGAGAATGTTGGTGTTTCCTCTAATCCAAATAATGATATCATTATCCTCATTCTTTTCATAATTCTCATGATGTGGGTGAATCATTAAATAGGTTTTTCATTGATCAATTGGAGAAGAGTGACAATGAATTTGAAAATCTTCAACAATGCATGATTCAACAATACTCAAAAAGTGAGGCAATCACATTGATTGAAGGATTAAAAAGAATGGTCCAAAGGATAAACTTGGGGTTTATTTATTGCATGGCCTTGCTCATATTGATGACACTAGGATCACTTGGTTACACTCAAGCTACTAGTCAATTCAACCATTCTATTGCTATGCTTACATCCTTGCCTAGTATTCCTAAATTTACATCTTCTATCATGACTACTTCCACACAAAATGTTAATCCTACACATGTAGTCAAGGGGCCAACTTTGTTAATCTAAATTATTTTATACATCCTTCCACGAGTCTTCCATTTTTGACCCAATCCTCTCCTATACCTATATATCATAGTGTTTCACCTCCATACTCTCAACCTCAACCTTGATATAAAAATTTTACTCCTCCATCCCAATCCAATATATCTAATTTCAATCCATTCTCCAAAGCAACCATCAATAACTTATCTCAAACTGTGTCATCCTTACAACAACTACCTTCCATTACCCAATCCAAGTTTAATGTGCCCATATTTGATGTATCAAGCCCATTATCAAATAAAATTTTCCATGTTGTCCCTCCTAAACATATGGAAGCCCATCAGTTGTAGCTCTTTATAATGGAAAAGGTGATCCCTTGACTCATGTGAAAGAATTTCAAATTTTGTGTACTGATTTTTCTCATGATCAAAAACTTTGGGCTAAATTGTTTACTCAAACCTTTAGGGACAAAGCTTTGCAATGGTATTGTTATTTGCCTCCTTATTATATTACATCATTAGCTAATGCTTTAATTCAACAATTTCATAGTAATATTGGTCCTAAAATTACTTTAACTGAATTGATTCATTGTAAACAAGGTGCTAAAGAAAAAGTGACTAATTTTATTGGTAGATATTAAAATTTATATTCTCAAAATTCTTATTTTATGCCTGATCAAGATGTTAAAATAACTTTTATTTTTAATTTACAAACAAACATTATGGATAAGCTTATCTTTTTTGAGTTTACTTCCTTTACATAGTTGTGCGTAGTGCTCTATAATTATCAGCTTCAAGTGAGTAAATTTGAATCATCTCCTTCAATGGTTTTGGTTGATAAGAATGAGAGTGCTCAACATATTTTTTCAAGTTTAAACCAAACAAGGGATACATCAAGTTCAATGGTCCAACATCAATACTCAAGTAGCAATTATGACATCAGGTGTGGCTCCTTTCTCCAAATACTTTAGAAAAGAATTTACTCCTCTTTCCGAGTCTTTGCATACCATAATGACATAATTATTTTTAAAAAATGTATTTAAACTTCCTCCCATCAGTCCAATTGATACATCCAAACCTTTTCCACCTTATCATGAACCCAAAGCTTTTGGCCAATATCATCATCAAACCAGTCATGACACAGAAAAGTGTTATTCCTTAAGGAATAGGATTCAAGATTTTATTGATAACAATATGTCCATGTTTGTAGCTACTGTGAATGACAAAGGAAACAAATCCATAGCTCCTCCTAATCAGAGCCTTCAAATATTTACTAATCCTTTTCCTTCCCATTCTACTAATGCGGTTGAGTTGAAGAGCATCTTGATTTTTCTCCCAATGACCTTGGTCTTGAGTCTAATAATGTGATGAATCTTGTTGATAAACCTACACCTCCTAAGGATGTATGTATTACCTTTGATCCTAGTGAGACTATTGATGCACCTGATGGCCCACTATATATCATTGCAAAGATCAAATATAAAATCTCACGAGGGGTTCTCAGTAATCTAGCGTTTATAGTGAATGTGATAACTGAAGAATATCTTTATAATTTATAATTGCATCAAGTAACATATGATAAATCTGATGTAGTGGTTAAGGTGTATGATAGTTTCTCTTTCCATACTATTGATTCTATTACTCTTCCCATTGAGGTTGGTATTAAGTGCTTAGATGTCATTTTTTCTATCATTCCTACATCGGATCAATTTTATGTGAAGTTGAGATATACTTGGCTCTCTTCCCTAAAAGAGATTCCTTCAACTATTCATAAATATTTCAAATTCCCACATAATGACAAAATCATAACAATTAATCATATCGTGTACCAACCCATGGTGAGACTTGGAGATGTTAACGTTGATTAATTTTGGCCTAAACAACTTGAACCTCTTAAGACTTGAAGTGATGCTCTCTTTCAATCTTATCAAAAGTGGAATAATGAGATGATCTTATCTTTGAGTAAGCCTAGATATCATAGACCTATTCCTCCTCCTCATGATGTCTACTTCCTACACCTTCTATTTCTCCTTTATAAGTTGAAATTCCACCTCCTACATCTTACAAAGGGAAGAAATCAACGTCTCCTATTGTTCAATCTGGTAAACCTTCTCTTGTTCACCATTCTTTAAAGAAAGAAAGGAAGTATGTTAATTGATCCTAAACCTTCACTAAGCCTTGGCTAAAACTAAATGAATTCATTGTGTGAGAGAATGCCGACAGAGACATCGTGCTAAGGCCCATGAACTTTCTTCTCAATCCATTTCCTCTGTGAAGACACCAAATTTTGACTTGGTCCCATTTGTCCAGCCTTCACCTAACCCTAAGGAGGAAATTCAACCTAAATAACTAAGATTAAAAATTATTAAGAAAGATGATGGCTCATGTTCTATTCATATTAGAGATCCTACTTTTTGATCTTGATGGAGAAATGGATAAAAATGATGTTCATGCTAACAATGTTGATGCTAATGATTCCAATAATGAATATGGGCTTTTTGATGTTGACAATGATTTATCTAAGCAATTTTAAAATCAATTAATCCTAGATCCTAGTAACAGACAAAGTGACTCATCATTAGAGTATGGTACTTTTTTGGAACTTGTAGTAGCTCCATCTACCATGCTCAAAGTTTCTCCTATTGCATCTTCTCCACCTTCCAAAAAAAATGTTCAGCAAGATTGGGAGGTGGATGCTTTTCTTGATTAGCTTCATTTGTATTGTAGATTCTCTCTCTCTCTCCCCTCTCTTTCTTGTTTGTATCATTCCTCTATTTGTTTCTCACTTCTTCTATTTTTTGTCCCTTGTGTTGTCTACTTGGGAACGATGCAAAGTGTTGAGATCTCTTTTGGTCTCTTCCATATTGACTCAAAAGACACACGTGCCTTTCATCCAATGTGGTTCTACTTCCTTTGGTGCATGAGGTCAATTCAATGCAAATATATATTTCATGATATACATTATTTATCATAAGAGCATACTGACCCAAAATTTAGTAGAACCCTTATGTGTTTTATTTGACCATTATCCTTTGATTTGTCCTTTCTTGGGGGCATATCATTATGGTAAGGTGCTTTCCTTTCAGATGCATGCTACCTTAAAGAAATTTTTCCTCATGAGGTGTATGCAATCGCTTTAACATGGGGTAATACACTCCACTCATTGTTTCACTTTTTTAATAAACTATCACATGTCTTGATACTCAAGCTACTTTGAAAATTGAGCCTTTTTCTTTTTAATTTTGACATTTTTCTTTTTCATGACTCATAGTAAGAAAAATTTACTAGGTTAGTAGTTATGATTCTCTCTCTCTCTCATGATGCCCCTTTTATCTTTATATTGAATTATTAAAGATCCTAAATTCCACTAGGGGCTTAGTATGTCTTGTCTCTTTTATGTCTTGATGAAATTTTTTAATGCAAACCTTTGTACTTTACCAAGAGTATGCTTAGTCTCATACTCCCACTAAAGTGGGGGCTATATGTAGCATCCTAAATTTTACTACCTTACAATTTTTTCCTCATTTGGTCCATCACCTTGGCATTCATATCTTGAGGCATGATCGAAGCCTTGATTCTTCTCACACCATGCACTAAACTCAAAATTTTCATCATGCACACTTTGTTCCTCAACTTTCTATTTCCCTAGTTGGTGAGGATCATGACACTAGCACCCTAGTACTTAGGGATAAGAGTGCCCAATGCTTTGGTCCTCCTAATCAGAGCCCATTTTTGGGCCTCTTAACAGTAACATGATTCGAGCAGGAACCTAGATCCTATGTTGGCTCATGTCAAAAAATTAAGTTGTTTTTTGACAAGCATGTATAATAGGAGGTCTACCTTTGTCATTTTGATATACATGAGATGAATTGGAAAATTGAAGCAATCGGGCATTTATTTAAATTAAAGTGAGAAAGTAATCAATCTTATTTCAAGCATTGGAGCAGAAGTAAGGTCATGATTCAAGCATTGGAGTTGACATTCATGTTCTATGTTTTTTGAAGACTACATGAAACCCTAATTCCTTGTGGAGACAAACAAAAATCTATAAAAGGTATAACATTAGTGTTTCAGACATTATTTAGCATTTTCCTCAAAGTAAAATCATTTTCACTACATCAATTCATTTACATTTCATTTATGTTTTATGGTTAATTTTAAAACATGGGTTTGACCTAAGACAAACAATTATTCCCAACTATTTTGAACCCTTCTCCACTATGCGCAGGAATAGGGACAATGTTGCAACTCTTAGGATAGGATTTATTCATAGAGACAAATAGGTTCCCTTTTGGACATAGAAAAGTGTCGAGGACTAGAGAAATGAGCATTCTCATCTAGATAATTTAGGACAACCTTTTGGGAGCAGATTCCAACACTCACATATTGCTCAAATCCAGGTTTGTGGCTTTGTTTGATGACTGTAGCTCACTGTTTATGCATAATTGTATCAATTTCAACACATTTACCCTAATTTCAATATCATTTATCAAATCAATTCAAATTAAAGGGAAAGAAGAGGCACATCTAAAACCCCTAGAACTTGATCAGAATCGAGATTTATGAAGATTGGATCTATCGCATTCCTCTTTCCCTAATGTAATTGGTCCCTAAGAAAAAGTTAAGGGTTTTACTTCATCATTGGGTGAAACCCTAATTTTTTACCACATTACAAGTTCTATTTAAAACAAATCTTATTAGTGAATCTATATCTATAAGTTTGCTTTAATAAAAAATATTAAAAAATAAGGAAGTTTTGCAGGAACTTATTAGTAAAAAAAATTGCTTTAATAAAAAATTCAACTTAACTTTTTTTAGAAATTAAACTTTAAATTCAATTAAATAAGTGACTGATTTGTAAAAAACCAAATATCTTACAATGATTTTTCACCCTAAAATTCAAAATTCAAAATGGTAGACACATGCATGTTGAGAACGTACACTCATAGTCTTATTAATGACACCTATTGAGTCACATAAGAATGTGTGGTCAAAGAGAAACATGAATGATCAATAAAAGAGTAGGATGAATTTGCGTGAATAATAAACTGTTTCATAGCCTAAGTGGGGATACAAAAAAATTCCCACCTGCTACTCACTACTTAAATAACCCCAAATATGATTTTTTTTTGGAAAATTTCATGACGATTTCAGTTAGTTTATTGCATTTTTTTCTTAATAAATTCAACCTATAAAATGGGCTACTAACCTTGGGTAGGAAGTACCAGCATTTAAGGTCACTATTTTTTTTTTATTTGAGGACAATGTGGTTTTGAACCCCAAAATAAATTTAATTTGGATCTAACTGGAGAATTCTTGGGTTATGTAATTCCTAAACCGTAGACTTCAAACAAATATTTTATACAGTTTTTCACAGACAACCAAATCCATTTATTTAAAACTATAATTTGATTTTATGAAGATTCTAATTAATAATACAACATGAAGTAAATATGTACAATGATTTAATTAAAAAAAATGCTCTTTTTTTTAACAAGTAAATCTGCTCTATCTTTTTTAGTAAATTTGTATCTATAACGATTCTAATGAAAAAAATCATTTTTTTTAGAGAGATTAAAATTTACCAATAGGAATCAGATAGTCAATTGTTTTTACTAATAGAAAATTTTTTTTGTGTAAAAAAATTGGAGAATTGGGTGGCAAATCACTAATCAACATGCTAGATTATTTCCTCAATGAATCCTATTATTTAACTTGTTTTTATCCAATTGCTTGATTTCTTCAAGACGAGCAACCAAAAGGAATTTATTTAATGGAGAAATGAATAATCTACCACCATTTTTGTTTGCATCTAAAATATTCTTCTTTTATTGTTTAACTGAGGGTGGTGACAGTTCCATTGGCTCCATCACCAATTTGGGGTGACATTATCAGTAAATAAAATCATTCCAAACTGTGGAGTGAATGAAATATGAACGACATCAATAAATTCAAAAACAAATGAGAACAATATAAACTAATTCAAAAATTGATACTAAAAAATGGGGTTTAAAGGAGATCCATGAACCTGTGCTACTAACTTCTATTGATTTCTTTATGAAATTCTTCTGACAACATAAAAAAAAGATAAAAGACAAATGTTACTGATCAAATGTAATCAATTAATTTATATATCTAAAATATTAAAATATCATCTATGAGATAACCTTCATTATGGGACAATTGTAACATGTTCAATTATTTTTATTACTTGTAATAACATAATAGTTTCAATGTGGCCTATTATCAAAGTGGTTTCAACAAGAATGACTTACCTGGTATTTGGAAAGAGGCAACATTAGTCCTTATGAAATTCATCACCTCGGATGGGAGGTTCAACCACTTCCACTCATAGCTTTTCCCCATTCTTAATCATTCAAGATACGAGTCAAAAATGAATTTCTCTTATTAGTTTTTTTCATCTATTTCAATGGCCAAAACCAAAGATATCCTTCCCCAAACTAGGGGCTTATTCTTTGGTGTTATGTCATTTTCATCTAAACTTAACCCCTTGTATTGGCCAAGCTTATAATCCTTCTTGCATTTCTTTGTGCATTGATTTTTCTAACATCTCTGAGGGCAAATAACCTGACCCCAATCCTAAACCTAAGGGGACCCCTACCCAAGTCAACTCTAGCAGAATGGTAAAATCTAGAAACCCCTCGACCCCTCCTACTGTACTTAGTATTATCGAAGAGTTGAATGATGAGGAAAATGCCTCAGATGATTCTACCTCCTCGTGGTCTATCGGGTTGAAATGGACCCTAGATAACCCCGTTAACAAAGAGGGTACCCCTTCAAACCCTTCAAGTCCACCCCCCCCTTGACAAATTCACTAAGAAAATAGAACTTCCCTATCTATGTAGATAAAATTAATGAACTTTGTGATGGTTACAATAAGAAGGGAGCTATCACCCACAAGCTTTTGAGATGGCTTAACATGGAAAGGAAGAAAATTAATAGACTAGAAGCCCTCGTTGAAGCTGAATCTAAGGCTTCTAGTTGGGCCATGGAGGACAAAGACTAGAGAGTTTGGGAAATGTCTAATGATTTGGCTAAGAAGCTAAACAAATGGGAAGGTATTATGGAATAATTAAAGGAGCTATATGAGAAGATTGACCACAAAGAGGACAAGGAGGAAACAATGAAGGCCATGGAGGGGATTCAGAGTAGCCAAGTGTCCCTTAAAAAGAAAAATGGAGGATGTTATTGTTGGCATATGTGCAAAGTATGTTGACATGATGATATTGTGTTGTCATTGATGTCAATATGCTGAAGAGAGAACCGGTAATATGTTGAAGAGTGAACCGGTAATATGTTGAACAGTGAACCATTTTATTGAAGCTAAGCAACTAGCAAAGTGAACCAGTATAATGTTGTGAACTGGTATATGTGAAAAAGGTGAAGTGGTACGTTTGTCCAAGTGAACCGGTATATGGAATGTTTTCTATCAAGGTTTAATATGGTATGACTACCGGTTGGTAGTCCAAGCCTCAGGGTTTCCGATTGAAGTGTTTTGAGCCTATGTGATGAGTTAGCATTGTAATGGAGATCAGATCATGTTGCCACATCAGACTCATGCACATGAAGGATCTTGCATGAAGGGGATTGATCCTATCTACCTCGTGAATATGCGAAGTCCCTACAAATGGTGAAGAATGCGTGATGGGTTATCACCTCCAAGAAGCGGTGAATAACAAATGATGGAGAATGTCTTGAGATCAGTTCAAGACCATTGTATTCAAATGCAAAGTGTTCAATGGTCAGGATTGAACCGACTAAATTGCTCAACCTAATTGTTTAGGTTTTAGGGTTTATGCTACCGACCTATCTATTACCTATAAGGTCAATGTTGTGTTTCATGTTGAGGTTGTTGGCAAATGTTGTGTGTGTATCTAAGTGTAGATATACGTGATTCTTGCTAGACCAAATAAGAGAATTGATACCTGCAAAGTGTGTGTGTAGAAGGAAGGAACTAAAATAGATCTGCATTGGCATTGAGTGCTATTGCTAGATCATTGTAATACCTGTTGATCTCTAATCACTTCAATAGATGGAAAATCCCTTAACAAGGTAGCTTTAACCAGCTTTCAGTAAATCCTTTAACAGGGTGACTTAAAGCCATTGAGTTCATAAAATCCTCTAACAAGGTAACCTTTAACAGGGTTTAACCCTCAACCGGGTATTCTAGCCATCCCTTAACCGGGTGATCCCTAACAAGATCGGTTCCTAATAGAACCTATTGTAACAGTCTTTAACCGAACTAGGCTCCTAACAGAGCAGACATCTAAAGAGTTCAAAAATAGCTTGTGGGCATTCATCCCCAACGTGGTTTTTCCCAGTTGGGTTTCCACGTCAAAAATATGTATCATGTGTGATGCCTCTTTCATGTGATGTTTTGTTATTTCCTATTTAGTGGTGAATCATGTTGTTCTAGTAAATTATTGTATCTCTAATGATAGATTATCTGTTTATGCGTAAGGATGAAGTGGAAATGAGGGAGTAGATTGTATGGAAAGCTAAGTGTTGCCAGTTTATGTCTTTCACAGTCTCATTATGTTTAATCGGTAGTAATCTGGTTTAGACCGGTATTAGTGTTTGTCTGTCAAGTGCACTGTTTGCAGTCAAACTGGTTCAAGAAAAGTTTTTGTGCTTGTACTGATTCACCCCCCCCTCTCAATACCGGTTTGGTACTCACTATTCATCATTGAGTTATCAATTGGTATCAAAGCGTCCTCCAGGTCCTTTCTGTTGTAAGCTTAACCGCTTGAGGGAAAGATCCTATTGTAATGATGAAGAGGGAAGGTCCAAAGTTCAATAGAGATAAATTTAAAATCTGGAAGGATAGAATGAAGTGTAGCGTTGTAAATTGTACGCACTCGCTAGGGTGGTACAATTTCACACCTAGTTTAGCACCCGCCTTAGTGCATTTTACATTCTGCATTGCATTTCCCCTTAAGCACTTAATTAATCAAATTAATTAGGTCTAAGGTCCTATTTCATCATTCTCTACATCATAAAGTTGGGCCCTCTCACTAAAGCGCGCCCTTTGCATTTTATTCCTTCAATAAATCACTCAATCAAAAACCCTAATTAAGTCCTATTTCGAACTTGGGGGCTTGGTTTCGGGGTCAAAACATCTCGAAATCACCTATAACTTCGGGATTCTCTCTAAAATCATCATATCCGACGACCCTAAAAATTTGGTGAAAAGTTGTCAGGACCGTGGCGCCCGGAGTGCACATGGTCCCGGACATTTTTCCCAAAATTTTAGGAGCACGATCCAATCATAAAATAAAGCTTCACCCCAAGAAATTGGTGGGATATTCAATCTCTAGGTCGGCCAAAATACGAATTTACGATCTAGGGTTTCCTACATAAGAGCTCTCTTTCTTCATTTGAAGGGATCCGATTTTGGTTTTTAGGAACTTCATATGCAGCAAAAGAGAAGATCTTGGAAGACTTCAACAACATTCAACATCATTCTATCAAGCATCTATCAAATTCATTCATCCACTTAGGGCTTGGAAGACATTGAAGAACAATAGGAGATTACCGACTGAAGATTGGCTTGTACTCCTCCCTTGAGGGTTGGGTATGATTTCATATTGTTTTCATGTCTTTGCATAAGCTTCAATACATCATTTATTCATGCTTTAGATCACATTGCATCTTGATTTAGAGCATTTACATTATCATTTGCAAGCAATTAGGGTTTACTTTCTAGGTTGCTCTAGTTTGCTTTCTTGCATTTTAGGACCTTGCACACACACTAGGTCTGCACACACAATATATTTTACAAAACAACTTGGCTATTTGTGGAGGTGGAAATCACCGAAGCGGGGGTTTGACTAAGGCAAAACCCTATATAGCCGCCCATACACCCTTTTTCAGATATCATTGCAGGTTTCGGGATTCGGACGACGCCGCAGGATACAGATCCGGAGAGAGAAGGTCGAGAGAGCACTCTGTGTCAAGTTGCAGAGCAGAAGACTGGGACAGGGGCGCTGGGTGCCCTGGTCCTTCCAGGACAGGGGCATTGGGCGCCCTGGTCCCTGGGACAGAGGCGTTGGGCACCCTGGTCCTCCGGACAGACAGCTTACAGACAGCTTCCCGACAGTGTTTCAGAGTGCAGAACAACAGTTTCCGGTGCAGTTTTTAGGACAGTGGTGCCCGCGCTCCTGTCCCGAACATTTTTAGTTTGATTTTGACTCTGGGTACGCATCTGCATTCTTATTTCATCCTTGTATTTACAGCTGTTCATTGTTTAATCTCAATTCTGCAATCTTGTTATTAGTTCATACTTGCATTTTGGGATTAGGGTTTGAACTTGTATCATTTTAGCTTTCAATTTCAACAAGGGAATAGAAATCCTAATAGATATCCCGTGGCTCTCTCTTTCACCAAAAGAAGTAGCCAATTGTGTGATATCTCTAGGCTCTTTCGTATTCCGTAATGTGTGTCAAAAGGTAGGATTAGGGCATGTTAACCTAGTCTCGCTTTTTCCCCTACACATTTTGGTGAACCCGACGTGAATCTATCATTGCGTCCTCTTGCATTGCATTTGTTAGATCTAGATCTAGATTTAGTGTGTTTTCATTTCATTTTCATTAAAAAGGAAAAAGAAAAAAAAAAGAGTGTGTTTCTTTGCATTGTGTGTTTAAATTTTATGCAATCTTTTCAAAATGTTAGATTTCTATTTGCAAAATGTTCATGCTTTCGATGATTATTATGAATATAGCCAAGATGAATTAGATGAAGCTTTGGATGAGTTTTTAAACCCTAAGGATGCCAAACCTTCGTTTTACCAAAAACTCATAAACCTTGTTACTATGCCATTTAGGTGTGATGAGAAAGATAAGTCGAATGGTTCCTCTCAAGGATACATTCCTATCCACTCTTCCCCTGAATCTAGTAACATGGTTGTTTTCAATAATCCCCTCTATGAGGAGATGTCTCCTTTTCAATCAAAAGACAAACCTTTTAACCGATATGATCATGCTTTGTTGGATGATGCTCTTGATGACTTTGTGGCTTTGTCGAAATCTTTAAACAAAAACAAGACCTCTAAATTGGTTAACATGATAAACTTGAATGAATATAATAAGCCTCTCTTTGAAGTCCAAGGTGCATATCCTTCTCCTACCTTTCACATTCCTAAATCACCTCTCCTTACTGTTCAAGGAAGGTATGATCATAATTCCTTTCGTACCCCGAATAAACCAATCATCACTGTACAAGGAAGAAAAACTATAAGTCCTTACAATTATGCTAAGCAAATAACTAGAGAGAGTTATCATGCGGTTGCCCATACATATCATACCAGAAATAATAGGCAACCTAATCCTCCTCCTGTTATTCCAGTCTCTCTTCCTAATCCTCAACCAATTCTTCCTCAAGCTCCCCATATTTTGCAAGTTATGGGTAAGGAATATGATCTCATAGAACAACTTAAAGCTACCCCTGCTAAGATATCCCTTTGGGATTTGATTCAAACTTCTTCTGCTCATCATGGAATGTTACAAGATGCCTTGAAAGATTTGAATGTTCCTCCACTGAATACGTCTAGTAATATAGCATCTTTTGTTAACTTTGTGATGAATCCTAAAGCTCAAATTGTGTTTACCCAAGATGAGTTGCCTACTAGTGAAATTCAACAACAATATGACCCCTTGATGATTGTGGTTGTCATGAAAGACATTGCTCTAAGACGAACACTAGTAGATAATGGCTCTGGCCTTAATGTGTGTAGCATTAATTTATTGCATAAGATGAATGTGGATACATCTCTTATTGAGCCTGACTCTCGTCCCATTCGTGGCTTTGACAATGTGGCTAAGACTTCATTAGGTATCATCACCTTACCTCTCACAGTGGGACCTGTTACTTTGCCTACTCCTATCCATGTTATGCCGGGAAATTTAACATACAACTTGTTATTAGGGAGGCCTTGGATTCACAGCATGCAAGTTGTCCCCTCTACATTGCATAGACAAGTTAAATTCATTTATAACAATAAGACATATACTTTGATAGGTGATACTAATTTTCAAGCTTGTCTGCAAACATCTAATTCCAAAGGAGATTCTTCTAAGCCATCCTCGTCTAGTGATGACTCTTTAAACAAGAAACCTATCGATGAGTTTTCGCTCTCCAATGATCAAAATCCTTCGGATGAGTCTGGAACTCCTGAAGAAGATCCTTCCTGACTTGAAACTACACATAAAAAGGATTTTGATCCCGATAAGGTTCTTGCAGAGGATGATTGGGGATCTCTTGATTTTAACCCTACCTTTGTAGGTGAATATAAGGTTCCTTCTAGAGAAATTAAAGTTGAAAAGAAGGAAGAAGCTGAAAATCACAAAGTTGAAAAGAAAGAAGAAACTAAAAATCAATCAACCTTACCTGAATCTATGAGTAACAATTTTGTCGCCGCTTCTCAAACTTCTTCTCCACATACCTATAATTATGAAGAGTTTGATTCTTTGTCTTATGAAAAACCACCTTCTCTTCCTGAAATGGCTGATCGTTATGGTCATGGTTTTCGCATTTTTGCTAAGCATGGGTATCATGGAAAAGGTTGTGGTGCTAATAAACAAGGGATAAGGGTTCCTCTAGAGACTAATTTTCAACATTATGCCTTTGGACTTGGCCATAATCCCTGCAGATGCACTAAAGCTTCTAAAAGACCATGCATTAGTGTTAATGCTATCTCTACATCTTTATCAATACAACACCCTGAGTATATTGATGGGGATCCTTCGGGTGATTGTGCTTTGGATATCTTCCCTACCGACGATGCTTTAGCTGAGTTCTTGGGAGCCTATGACACTCTTCCTCGTTATCATCACAATAGGGGACTCCCTTATTGTTTGAACACTGAAGCCTATTTTGGAAAAGAGATTGATAACGATAAGATTGTGAAAGAATTCCCTCAGTTAAAGGATACTCCTCAACAAAGTAATCTTCTCATAAGTGATACCCTTGATGTTAAGATGGATCCTTGCAACAAAGAAAAAGTTATTAAAATTGGAAAATGTTTGGATGAAGAGGAACAAAAACAATATGAAGAACTATTGCATGAATTCCCTGAGATCTTTGCTTGGACATATTCTGACATGCCTGGTATAGATCCTAAGATTGTTACTCATAATATTGTCTTAGTTCCTGATGCTAAGCCCGTGAAACAAAAGATTTGAAAAATGAATCCTAAGGTGGCTCTACTTGTTAAAGCTGAGATTGAAAAATTATTGGAGGCTGGATTTATCCGCCCTATTGACTATTCCCCATGGATTTCAAATATTGTCGCTGTGGCTAAACCAGACAACAAAATAAGAATGTGTACTGATTTTCGGGATCTAAATAAGGCTTCTTTAAAAGATGATTTCCCTCTTCCAAACATTGACATGATAGTTGATTCTACGGCAGGACATGCCTTGTTATCCTTCATGGATGGTTTTTCAGGCTATAATCAAATTTTCATAAACCCTCAAGATCAATTCAAAACCACTTTCACCACTCCTTGGGGTACGTTTTGTTGGATAATGATGCCTTTTGGACTTAAAAATGCCGGTGCAACTTATCAATGAGCGATGACCCTTATCTTTCATGATTATATGCATAAGATTTTAGAGGATTATGTTGATGATATTTTAGCTAAATCCTTTCTTCGCATGGATCATGTTAAAATCCTCTGCCAAATTTTTGAAAGAATTCATAAATATCACATGCGCTTGAATCCCCGAAAATGTGTTTTTGGTGTGGATAGTGGAAAACTATTAGGGTTCATAGTTTTGCATCGTGGGATTGAGGTGGACACTAAGAAAATAGATGCTATTGTTAACATGCCACCTCCTAGGAATGTGTCTCAACTTAAAAGCTTACAAGGAAAGATTCAAGCTATTCATAGGTTCGTGTCTCAGCTTGCAGATCGTACCTTTCCTTTTACTCAACTTCTTAAAAAGAATATCACTTTTCAATGGAATGAGGATTGTCAGCAAGCATTTGAAGATTTGAAAGTGTATTTGGCTAGTCCTCCTATTCTTCAACCTGCCGAACCTTCTAAACCCTTCCTTCTGTATACAGCTGCTTCCTCTCATGCTCTCGCAGCATTGTTGGCACAACATGATAAAGATGGTAAGGAATGTCCGGTTTATTACATAAGTCGTACCTTACTCAATTATGAGACCCGATATTTTGCAATAGAAAGACAATGCTTGGCCATGGTGTTTGCAACTCAGAAATTGAGACATTATCTTTTAAATTCAGAAGTCCACGTCATGGTTAAGTTTGATCCTTTGAAGCATCTTTTCTCTAAAACTGATTTATCAGGACATCTAGCTAAGTGGGTTATGATGTTAACTGAATTTGACCTTAAATTTGTTTCACAAAGAGCAATTAAAGGACAAGCGTTGACCGATCACTTAGTTGAGGCCCCTTCACCTTTCTCCTTCCCTAACCCTGAGTCCTTTCCTGATGACTTCATTCTTTCTATAGAGAAAGATGAAACTTGGGAGTTATACTTTGATGGCTCTAAGTGTCGTATGGGATCGGGGGCAGGTGTTGTTCTGGTTTCTCCTACAAAGAAACCTATTCCCTTATCATATCATCTAAATTTCCTGTGTACCAATAACATTGCTGAGTATGAGGCTCTTATAGTAGGAATAAAAGCAGCCTTGGCTCTTAATATAAAACACATACATATCTATGGAGATTCGCAATTGATTATAAGACAAGTAACAGGAATGTATCAAGCAAAACAAGACAAATTATCACAATATAAAGACCTTGCTATCTCTTTATTACAAAATTTTGATTCTTATACCATGGAACCCGTTCCTCGAAAAGATAATCGACATGCGGACGCAATGGCATGTGTGGCTTCTCTAGTATCTTTAGAGGACCCTATGGTCGATCTTAATTTCATTATTCACAATCTTATTTCTCCAGCTATTGAAGATGATTCTAGCTTGGTAACATGTTGTGACTTTGTAGATTCAGATGAATGGTTCTTGCATATCGTAAGATATTTGACCGATGGTACCTTTCCTGATTCCGCTAATAGGAACACTAGGGCTAGAATCCGCAAGCTGTCTGCTAGATATATCATCCTTTCTAATGTCCTTTATCGAAGGGGTTATGATGGTCTTCTCCTTTATTGTCTTAATAAGTTGGAAATCCCTGCTGCTCTTGAAGAGGCACATTCAGGTGCTTGTGGGGGGCATTTTGGAGGCAAATCCTTGGTTCATAGATTGCTTCATATGGGATACTATTGGCAAACTATGCAGAAGGATTCCTTTTCATTTGTTAAGAAATGTCATCAATGTCAACAACATAATAATCTGATTCATGCTCCTGCCCAAGAACTTCGTTCTCAAGTAGCTTATTGGCCTTTCTCCGCATGGGGTTTGGATCTTATTGGAAAAATTTCTCCTCCTTCATCTCAAGGACACACCTTCATTATAACCGCAACAGATTACTTTACGAAGTGGGTAGAAGCTATTCCCCTTCGCTCTACTACTGCTGAAGTGATTTGTCAATTTCTTCTAGAAAACATTATTTCTCGTTTTGGGATACCTTCCACTATAATATCAGATAATGGGACGTCATTTAAAAACAAGGACGTGAAGAAATTCCTCGAGAAGTATCATATCAAACATCGATTTTCTACACCATATTATCCTCAGTCAAATGGTCAAGCCGAATCATCCAATAAGATAATTGAACAAATTCTTCGTAAAACCATGAATAAGCATGGTAAGGATTGGAGTAACCAGCTAATCTATGCTCTTTGGGCCTACTGGACGAGTGTACGAATTTCTACGGGAACTACTCCTTATAATCTTGTTTATGGTGCTGACGCTATTATGCCCTTAGAATTAGAGATTCCATCACTTAGGGTTTCTCTCAAAGGTATAGTAGATGATGACTCTTATAGAGAACAACGACTTCAACAGCTTGAGATACTTGATGAACAGCGCATAAACGCTCTTGAGCATATTCAAGCGTATCACAAAACTCTACAACGAAGCTATAATGATAAGGTCATTCAACATTCCTTCTCAGTAGGTGACTTAGTCCTTTATGAGAATCAGCGCAATGTGAATGCCTTACCTGCAGAAAAGGGAAAATTTAGTCCTAATTGGCTTGGACCATATATCGTTATTGAGGATTATGGATCAGGTGCTTACAAAATAGCGGATGTAGATGGTACGCCTCTTAAAGAACCTATCAATGCTATGCACTTGTGTAGATATTATGCTTAATTCTTCATTTCTCATCTATCTTCTTTTCAATTCTTCAACATTGGATAATATGTTAGTGTCTCTTAATTAAAGAAAAATAGAATTAAATATTATATTGTTTAATCTATATTGCTTCGTTCCTGACAAGCGTGTCTTCTTACTTTATAGTTTGTCTTGAATTCATTTATGTAAATTGTAAAAGATTTACATTCCCGTTATGCTAGCATATTATACAGTGTCGTTATGTGTTAAGTAGAATCGTATCATGTTGTGTTTAAGTGCAAAATTAAATCACATTAGTTATATGATTCTTAGACTTAATACATATTTCTTCCTTATCATCAATGTAGTACTTGATTAAATATTTTAATTAAGTCACACATGTATCAATTTAATCATGGAGCATTGAGAAATCAATCACATGGAAATTAAATTCTGAACTTACATGTACATTTACCAAATGTATTAGATTTAATCAAAGCAAAATATACATTGTTTTAAGCATTAAAGATAACACATTTGAGACAAAAGAGAAGCATGTATATATACATATATATGTGTGGATCGTATACAAGTATGGGTCACTGTATATCCAAAATGTGACCTCTCTTCTACATCATAAAATCATCTCCTATCCCTAGGGCTAGTGGCTGGCGAGTGTCGACTAGATGCTCCCTCCTGATCTGGTCGTGAAGGTGGACCCATGGGTGTGTAGCGCGATACAGATCATGAGTGACTCCGAGAGGAACTCCTACGATCCCTATCCATAAGGATTGCACGATAGGTGGTAGCCTCGGTCTAAGCCGCTGCTAGATCTCGCCGCGCCTGCTAGAGGTCCTCTGATAGGACTCTCTCTCTCTGTCATGCCTGCTGGAGGTCCTCTGATAGGACTCTCTCTCTCTCCCTCCATATATCTACCTATACTGGGAATGGGAAAAAAAAATCCTCATGCCGATCCGCGTTCCCCTAAGGCCTATAGGCAATTTGTGAGGAACTGGGGATCTGTGCTATCATAGAAATATCCGTCATTGCCTGCTGAATCAGGGAACGCCATTCCTGCACATTAGCTGTGGTAGTAGAGCAGATTTTTGTTAGTACCATTCTATATCATCAAAGCATTAATCAATCAATATAAAAACTACTATACCTGGATCTCCCTCGCGCCAGTAGGGATCATGATATGGTAGCATCTGTGCCTGGGAACCGCTAGGCTCCCCTCGCTCAAATAATCTATCCATGATGGGTGTAGGCTGGACGGTACTAGGGACAGGTCTCCGTATCACCTCATGTTCCCCCTGTTGGGGAATAAGAGGTGGATCCAGAGCTATGGTATCGTCTCCTGAATGGTGGGGAGCTGCATCCGACTCCTCCTCATCATCTCTATCCTCCTCATCTCTATCCTCATCCTCGTCCTCATCCGCATCATCACCGGCATCCTCCTCATCCTCCTCTCTATCTGTATCCTCCTCCTCCTCCTCCTCATCACTGGGTTGATCGCCTGTAGGTGGATCAAGATCTCCCGCCTCCTCATGACCCTCTCCCTCCTCTGGCTCCTCCGACCTGGATCCCTGGTCCTCGTCTCGGTCTCCATGTCTCCATGGGCCTAGATAGCCTGTCGGATGATCTGGTGGAAAGATAGGACCTGGATATGATCTCATAAACCATGAGATGTACCTCCGCTGTGCTCCAGGCTCTACAGAATAGTCAGTGACTACATCCTGATCAGATCCCTCTAGGTCTGTCATCTCAATGTCATCTGCCGTCGGTCTCGCTACCGCTCTAGGTCTGGGAAGGACCCATGAGTGTCGAGTATAGATGGGCACATCGGCTGGAACACACTGCTCTAGTCCGAACTGTCTCCATACTCGGTCGAAGTAGAAAGGGACTATGATGTGTGGATATCGTCCCCACAGTAGGCGGTTCCTTTGTAGACATGCTAACTATCTCTCCACACCATCCCATCTGTGCATCCGTAGGTAAGGTCTCCACACTATCACCTCGGCTGTTAGTCTATCAAAAATCACTCTCCAATACAACAAATCTCCAAATCTCCACTCGCTGGTAAGTGGATAAGCGAACACCCTAGGTCGCTCACTCGCTGTACTCAATGGAAAGCCGACGGGCCTGGTGCATGTGAAGTGCTCTAGAATCCACACCTGCAGAAGTGTGCATGTCATCAAACTACAACCCTGTCCGAATACGTACTCCTCAAGGTCGTGATAGAGATGTGCAAGCATACTCCGACCCCAAGCATACACTCTCCTGTGTCTCTCCATCACTCTGATACACCATGTGAGACCCCCATGCATGTGTGTCCCTCGCCCATTAGGGCAGACGGCTAATGCTATGATGGCTATCATAAGGTGTCTAAGAAGTGGTACCTCCCCTGTAGGATGTAAGAGCCAGCTGACCATGATGCGACCTCTCGTCTCGCTCGGCATGACTCTCCCTATGCAATACACCTGCTCTCTCTGATGATCCTCCGCCGACCAATCGGTCGCGTATGTAACTATTGCTCCTCTGATAGGAAGATGAAGTATACGGTACACATCCTCGAGTGTGACCGTCAGCTCTCCTACTGGAAGGTGAAAAGTGCATGTGTCAGGATCCCATCGCTCCATCAAGGCCATCAGCATCGCAGGATGAAATCGAATGGCCGGCATGAGAATCACAGACCACAATCCCACAATCGATAGTGTGTCTCTCTCTGACTGAGTCAGCCGCGGAATCTGATCTCGCAAAGTGCGAAGAATATGTCCCGCTGTATGCTCTCTCATGTACGGGAGACCCTGCAACACGAAAACATGACCGTAATCAGTACTCGATCATCAAAATCGCAAATGCAAACTATCGCACATTGTATGCTAGCCTTGTAACCCCTCGCTAGGCCCTGATTGGGGACCATGGCGCCCTATCAGGGACCATGGTGCCCTGAAGGGACCATGGCGCCCCTGTCAGGGACCATGGTGCCCTGAAGGGACCATGGCGCCCCTGTCAGGGACCATGGTGCCCTGGGGGGACCAGGGTGCCCCACAGGGACCATGGCACCCTGGGTGGGCCCCGGTTAGCCTGCAAGGCCCACACATGATCACAAAAAAGTCAAACATGCGAAAAATCAAAAGTCAAACATTCAGTCAACTCACCTCGTCCAGTGGCTCGTCATCGATCACGGCTTGGCGCAAGATCTTGATCCTCGTGGGACGCTCCGGTCATCATGAAGGCATGATGATGGCTATGTGGGCTCCGTTGCACTGAATAGTATTCTGAAATCAACAAAGTGATGAATACAAGTGTCACTTTCGAAGTATATACTCTCGTTTGTTTATTCTTACTTTTTGAAACCCTAATTTACCTCTATCACTCATTTTATCATAACTTGAGTTTGGGAGATGTGATTTTTGAGCCGTTTGTTGCGTTGGAATCGTATTTTCCTTCTCCTACTCTCAGGATGTTCCAAAAAGTGCTCTGATGAAGCCTATTTAGTGAACACCCCTCATCAATACTACCTTACACAATTTGTTGCAAGTAAACATGCTACCCTGTTTCACCTCCCTAATAAGCAAGTCGAAACAGGGGGGGGGCATATAGCTACTCACAGATTTCATCACTTTCCCTAGTAAGCATTAGGTGATTTTGTGATCTAACGTGTGTTTTGTAGGGTGCGGTTCCTAACTATTTACTGCAGATACCGCTGGGGGCTTTGTCCGACAACTTATGGATATATCCTTTTTCAAATAATGTTTACTTTTCTGTACTTTAGCTTGCATATGCACGTATTACTCATATGACCGCTAAAGTGGGGGCTAAATGTAGCGTCGTAAATTGTACGCACTCACTAGGGTGGTACAATTTCACACCTAGTTTAGCACCTGCCTTAGTGCATTTTACATTATGCATTGCATTTACCCTTAAGCACTTAATTAATCAAATTAATTAGGTCTAAGGTCCTATTTCATCATTCTCTACATCATAAAGTTGGGCCCTCTCACTAAAGCGCGCCCTTCACATTTTATTCCTCCAATACATCACTCAATCAAAACCCTAATTAAGTCCTATTTCGAACTTGGGGGCTTGGTTTCGGGGTCAAAACATCTCGAAATCACCTGTAACTTCAGGTTTCTCTCTAAAATCATCATATCCGACGACCCTGAAAACTTGGTGAAAAGTTGTCGGGACCGTGGCGCCCGGAGTGCACATGGTCCTAGACATTTTTCCTGAAATTTTAGGAGCACAATCCAATCATAAAATAAAGCTTAACCCCAAGAAATTGGCGGGATATTCAATCTCTAGGTCGGCCAAAATACGAATTTACGATCTAGGGTTTCCTACATAAGAGCTCTCTTTCTTCATTTGAAGGGATCCGATTTTGGTTTTCAGGAACTTCATATGCAGCGAAAGAGCAGATCTTGGAAGACTTCAACAAAATTCAACATCATTCTATCAAGCATCTATCAAATTCATTCATCCACTTAGGGCTTGGAAGACATTGAAGAACAATAGGAGATTACCGACTGAAGATTGGCTTGTACTCCTCCCTTGAGGGTTGGGTATGATTTCATATTGTTTTCATGTCTTTGCATAAGCTTCAATACGTCATTTATTCATGCTTTAGATCACATTGCATCTTGATTTAGAGCATTTACATTATCATTTGCAAGTAATTAGGGTTTACTTTCTAGGTTGCTCTAGTTTGCTTTCTTGCATTTTAGGACCTTGCACACACACTAGGTCTGCACACACAATATATTTTACAAAACAACTTGGCTATTCATGGAGGTGGAAATCACCGAAGTGGGGGTTTGACTAAGGCAAAACCCTATATAGCTGCCCATACACCCTTTTTCAGATATCATTGTAGGTTTCGGGATTCGGACGACGCCGCGGGATACAGATCTGGAGAGAGAAGGTCGAGAGAGCACTCTGTGTCAAGTTGCAGAGCAGAAGACTGGGATAGGGGCACTGGGCACCCTGGTCCTGCCAGGACAGGGGCGCTGGGCGCCCTAGTCCCTGGGACAGAGGCATTGGGCGCCCTGGTCCTTCGGACAGACAGCTTACAGATAGCTTCCCGACAGTGTTTCAGAGTGCAGAACAGCAGTTTCCGGTGCAGTTTTCAGGACAGTGGCGCTCGCGCTCCCGTCCTGAACATTTTCAGTCCGATTTTGACTCCGGGTACGCATCTGCATTCCTATTTCATCCTTGTATTTACAGCTGTTCATTGTTTAATCTCAATTCTGCAATCTTGTTATTAGTTCATACTTGCATTTTGGGATTAGGGTTTGAACTTGTATCATTTTAGCTTTCAATTTCAACAATGGAATAGAAATCCTAATAGATATCTCATGGCTCTCTCTTTCACCAAAAGAAGTAGCCAATTGTGCGATATCTCTAGGCTCTTTCATATTCCGTAATGTGTGTCAAAAGGTAGGATTAGGGCATGTTAACCTAGTCTCGCTTTTTCCCCTACACATGAAGATATACATCAGAAGCATGGGTGCTCAACATTGGAGCTATGTTGAGAATGCTTATGTTATCCCTACTGGTACTCTCCCCGATGACCAAAAGAGAGAGATTTAGGAGAATGGGCAAGTCATGGAAGCCCTAATTAGTAGTTTATTTGACATTGAGTTTATTGATGTTCAGGACAAAGAGAATCCCAAAGAATTATGGGATGCCCTTGAGAATATCTATGGCGGTGATGAGCATGTGAAACAAGCTAAGGAAGAAAGCCTTAGGGGAAAGTTTGAAGACATGCGAATGGTTGAAGGAGAGACCATTCAACAACATGGAATAAGAATCAAAACTGTTGTTGGAGATATCAAGAGTGTAGATGGTAAAATGGAAGATCCCACTATTGTTAGCAAAGTTTTGAGATCCTTATTACCGGTCTATGCAATAAGAGTTGCAGCTATTTAGAAGTTGAGGTCTGTAGACAAGACAAAGGTATCCTTGGACTCCATCATTGCAAAGATAATAGCTTATGAGCTAAATAATTATGATGGCAGTATTCAGAAGACTAAATCATCCTTCAGAGCATCTTCTGCACCATCCAGAAAAGGCAAAGAAGCTAGTACCAGTGGTGAACCAAGACATAAAAGAGAAATGGATGATGAGATCCTATTGGAATTTGAAGCTCTTCTTGCCAAGAGACTTCCTAAGGGAACCGGTAAATACAGAGGTAAGCTCCCTTTGAAATTCTTTTCTTGTAACTAGATAGGACACATTGTTGTAAACTGTCCTAATGGTGATAGCAAGGACAAACTAGAAAAGTTCAAGAAGTTCAAAGGAGGAAACTGGAGAAACTGTTTTGTAGCAGTTGATGAAGGTGTCACTGATGAGGAATCAGAAGATGAAGAAAATGAAGATATTGTGTTTGTAGCAGTCAAGGAAGGTGTCAGACAAGAAGGCTCTTATCTCCCACTTTGATAATTCCAATGAGTGGATTATTGACAGTGGCTGTTCTCACCATATGACTAGTGACCGGAGTAAGTTTCTATCTCTGGAAGAGTATGATGGTGGTGTGGTTTGTTTTGGTAATGATGCACCATGTATGGTAAAAGGCAGAGGGTCCATCTCTCTGAATGGAAGAAGCAGTGCTGACAATGTGTATTGGGTAGAAGGTCTAAGGAACAACCTTTTGAGTGTTACTCAACTGAATAATAATGGACTCACTCTAGAATTCAAAACTGGAGTGTGCAAAATCAAAGGAAAGAGTGGTGAACTGATGGCTACCAGTATGCAGACCAAAGGTAACCTATTTCAGCTAAATCCTAATGTCAGTACATGTCTTATGGTTAAGTTTGAGGACAACTCGATATGGAATAGGAGACTCTACCATGTAAACTTTGACAATATTGTGAAGGCCAATAAGATCAAGGCAGTTAGAGGATTGCCTATGTTGAGAAAACCAAAAAATCCTTTTTGCAGAGAGTGTCAACTAGGGAAAATGTCTTCCTCAACCTTCAAAGGTAAACCTTTCACTGCAAACAATTTACTTGATCTTGTGCATACTGATTTGTGTGGTCCTATGAAAACTAGGAGTGTGCAGGGAGATAGGTGTTTTATGATTCTTACTGATGACTACTCAAGAATGATGTGGGTCACATTCTTGAAGGACAAATCTAAAGCTTTTGGAAAGTTCAAAGCCTTCAGAGCACTTGTAGAAAAAGAAAGTAGTAAGAGGATTAAGTGCTTAAGAACCGATCAAGGAGGAGAATTCACTTCCGGTGAATTCAACAAATACTGTGAAGAGAATGGCATCAAGAGACAACTTTCTACCCCCCGGACTCCACATCATAATGGCCTAGTAGAAAGAAACAACTGGACTATGGTTGAAGTGGCTAGAACTATGTTGATCCAAGGAAAGGTCGCTCACACCTTTTGGAGAGAAGCAGTGAGCACTGCAACCTACACAATGAACCAGGTACTCATCAAGAAAGGAAAGGATAAGACTCCTTATGAGTACTATACCAGTAAGACACCAGTAGTAAGCTACTTCAGAGTGTTTGGTATCAAATGTTATATCAAGAGGAGTGAACATCAGAGAAAATTTGATGCAAAATGTGATGAGGGAATATTCTTCGGATATTCCACCAAGAGTAAAGCTCTCAAATGTTTCAACAATAGGACTTAGAGAATTGTTGAAAGCATCAATGTTGGGGTTCATGAAAACTCTGAGAAACCTGAGGAAACTAGTAGAGAGCATGTAGGAGATGAACCGGTAGTAACCTTCTGGGAACCAGTTGTAAATCAGCCCAGTGTTGGCAAATGCACACTCCATTGAGAAATTGTAGGTGATTGAAGGTTTTGTCATTGATGGCAACCTTGCAATCATATGATACCTACAAGACAAATATACTAGCACCAGCAATGACAAAGTCTACACTGGCACACAGAACATTGGCAATGAAAGGATGGATACCGGAACTCTAACCGACAGGAATTTTGTTGATAATATATTTTGTAATTAATTATAAAATTATTATAAGTTGACATGGCGAGTAGTAATATGACTCATATATGTATGAGATCATTGTAGAACATTTAGTTATAAGGAGATAGGAGAAATTATGCAGACCTAATATGAGAAATATAGGTTAAGGGTTTATGTATGAAGCAGAGCTAAAACTGGTACTGGATCTAGCATAGTAGATGCTAATTTGAAGCAGTACAAGAAATTGGATTTGTATAGTCCATTTTTGTAAGTTAGTGTGACTTCCTTTGTAATTGAGCAGTGAGCTCTAGGCACTTGGCCTTCCTGCATGTGCAAGCCCCTCTTGTAAAACAATAATATTCCCTTATTGGCCAGTAAGTGAATATTGTGGGCCACAAATCCCACCAAGGTTTTTCCCAGACTGGGTTTCCTCATTAAATTACTGTGTTATGGTGTGATTTTCATGTGGTTGTTGTTATTCTTGTTTACTGCATTATTTTTGGTTTACTAGTACATAGTATTGATATGCTTTACATGTTTTAATTCAAGTAAATTCAGAAACCGGTTAGATACTAATTCACCCCCCCTCTCAGTATCTATGGGAATCCTAACAATTGGTATCAGAGCTTGGTCCTCTATTTTTAGAATCCTGATAGCTTGAGGAAGATCTTGTCACCGGTAGAGATGGAAAACTCGAGAGAACAATTGAAAACAGCTCTTTCAGACTATGATGCAGAAAAGGTGAAGAATATCAAACTTGAAGATGATCTAAAGGCTGCTCAGGATATCATTCAAGTGCTTCAAGAAAATCTTACCATTGCAAGAAATAAGAGAAGAGAAATTTGTGAAAAGTTACAGAATGAGAATGATGAAAAAGAAACTCTTAATGATCTGGTAAACAAGCTAAGACAAGAGATCAGTACAACATAGAATGAGATGTACGATATGACTATGAGATTTTGTAAAGAAATTGAAGATGGGAAGAAGAATGAAGAAGACTTGGCCAAAAGACTAAATGATGCTGGAAATGAAAACACAAGACTTAGTCATGAAAATGATATGTTGAAGATAGATCTAATGCACACACAAAATGACAGAACTGAACCCATAAGACAGAAAGGAATCTTGGAAAGTGAACTAACTGTTGCAAATCATCACAAAGAAAAATTCAAGAAAAGTTCAGAAGAACTTGGTGACATGCTAAAGAATCAGAAACCTAATGGTCATACAAATGGGCTTGGATTTGAAGTTGGTGAAAGCTTTGGTACTACAAACAATCATGATCATAGCAAATTGATAAGACAAACTACTGCTTACAAGTTCAATGGAAAATGCTTTAACTGTAACAAGTATGGTCATAGAGAAAATCAGTGTAGAGCTAGAAATTATCATAACACTAATACACCCACTGGTCAATGTTCTAAATGCAACAAAGTTGGTCATAATTTGGAAAATTGCAGAATGAATGTGAGATGTTATGTTTGTGGAAGATTTGGGCACTTATCTAATCAATGCAAAACACATATCAGCATAAGATATGGGAAAGCTATTCAAAAGAACAATATGACTTGTTATGCATGTAACAAGATTGGACATATTGCTAAATTTTGCAGAAGTAAGGCATCACCGGCAAATAACAAAGGTCCTAGTTTGAAAGGTAAAGAAAAAGTTGGAGAGGTAAAGCAAGAATTTTCAAAATAATGGATCAGAAAGTCAGATCAGAATATTGATATGATTACACCTCCACCAACAAAACAAAGTAACACTCCACCAATAGGAGACTCCTCATCTAACTGAAGATAATTCTTTTGGGAGTTTAGCAACAAAATGAAAAACATGCTATTATTCCCTCGGTTGACGGTGAGAAGTTGAAATTACTTCTATACCGGCAGATGGCTTAAGTTGTGACTTAAGTGGCAAGCATTAAATGTGGTAGTTGGTGAAAATAACATTATAAAGAAAGTGTTTTGGCTCTTTTTCATTCACCAATCATTCAAATCTTCGAGAGTGCGAAAATTCCTGAGTGAAGGTACTCCAAGCAAAGAAGTGAAGCAATCCATCAAAGAATTCATCCTTAAGGCAGATTGAGGTATTTATAGCTATGGCATCTTCATCCACTCCTGAATTTATTGCAAACCCTATTGTTGTTGAAGTTTTTAAGCAACCTAGACCCATTTTTCAGCTAGTTCTCGGAATTGCTAAGAAAGATGACAGCATAGATGCATTCTCCCAAATCCCTAAAGGAGTAGTATATGTTGAAGACCCTAGAATGTAAATAAATTGTCATATTGATGAACTAGGTAATGATGAAATTAAAAATATGTATGAAACTGTAATCTATGATGAATCCAAAAATGTCAAACCTGAACACAAGATAGTAGAAACCCTAGGTTTCACTGAAATACTTAGTATCCCAGATTTCCCCAAGGATATCATAAGGATTGTGTTAAGGAGAGTACACGGTGAATTTTTCTAGTTAGACTCTATTCACAAGATCACAAAAGAAGCAGTAAGGGCAGTAACAGGGTTACCTTCCACTAGCAACAGACCTAACAAAACTAAGAGGGTCTCAAATGACTTAGTGACAAACCTAACCGGTGTAACATTTGATAAAAGATCACTAAGCGTAAATAATGTAAAGGATACAAATATCACATTTATCAGTATGATCTTAGGTTACAAGGCTACATATGCAAATAGGTTAAACTCAATCTCTAGCCTATGTATTAAGAGTGCCTATGATATGGTAAATGATAATGCAAGGATAAACATATGTGAATGGCTTAAAGATGAGCTAATAGATAATCTAGGAAAGATCAAAAGGGAAAAGAAAGGAACATTCAAATTTGGAAACCTACTTGTTTGTCTAATGCTATACATAACCAAATAAGTACCTAGTATTGGTGCTAGAGATTTTGGATTTGATATACCGGTAGGAAACCAACTATTAGAATTGCTGAACAATATGGGAGAGAACAGGGAAAAAACTATAAATGAGCACTTTCAAGCACTAAAGGCTCAAATGAAAACAAGAGTAAGGCTATCAGAAGCTATTGTGGATAAGTACCAAAAGGAAACCTATTTTGTAATAAAGAAAGATGAAATTTGGATGGAGGCAGTTATTCCTAGAACCATCTAGGTAACTGAAATGGGGTATGAGACTGATGACAATATAATAGAAACTTATGCAAAAGTCCTCCTGGAAGCTCCTAAGGAAGCTCCTAAGGAACCGGAAGAAAAAGTATTTGGTAGTGCTAAAACTATAGAAAGCCAAATTCAACCAAGGAAAAGAGTTAAGAAGGTTGAGGCAACTGTTAGAAAAGGAACCCGACAGGCAAAAGCTATTAAAGAAGATGTGCTAAAACAAACCGGTATAACTGAAAGTGAGTTGGAAGAACTTCAACCGGAAACTCACCTTTAACTGCTTTGAACTTCTTCAGAAAGTGGCATACCTGTTGTATTTAGGAGAGTTGAAAGGAAAAGAAAACCTTCACCGACACCTTCTCCTACACCAAAGGGGACAAGATAGAAGCAACAGGTAATGAGGCCCCCAGCAAAGAAATTAACTCCAAAGAAAAAGAAGATGACTCCTAAGAAGAAGACACAACAAACTATTGCTCCCATTGATAAACTTCTCAGTGAAATTACAAAAGATGGAAAATTGAAGAACATCAACAAATTATATGACACACTATCCGCTGATGACAAAAAGAAAGTAGAGAATAGTGTAATCTTACACTTAGATATTTTCAAGAAATTTTTGATGCAAGTTGTTGATGAAATACCAGCAGATCTATATAATAGACTAGAAGCTAGAAGAGTAGCTATTGTTGAGCTAGATAAGAAAATAAAGATTGAAAAACTACTTGCAGTGCACCCTGTTAACTCACCTGATGAGATAGATCAATTAATCTTTGAGGCTAACTAGTCAGTATTCTCAACTGTTCACCAACATGTAGCATTGATGGCAGGAAGAATGAATCACGTAACAGAGGAAACATCAGATGCATGGGACATATTCCTGGTAGAAAAAGAGAAACACGAAGAGTATCAAAAACCTAAAACCTTCAAGGTATATCAAAAGGACAGGGACAAAGGAAAAGGTAAGGTAGGTGGACCTCCCAGTATAAAGATAACAGACAACTTACCCCCTCTACCTCTAAATACTCCATCGGTAGACACTACTAACAATCAACCGATAATTGAGAGTATGGACACACCACATGAGGATACAAATCCTAATTCTAAGGTTTTATATACCATGAACATTGACACTCAGGAAGTCAATATTGTGGTGGATAAGGAATCAACTGAGAAATTAGATGTGGCAACAGAGCCACGATAGGAAATATTGTAGCATAAAATATTGAAATTGGGGAGCTAAAACAAACTGAAGGATCAAGTGAACCCACGGACACTAGAAAGGAAAAAACCATAGATATGCATATTGATGCATCCACTAAGCCACCGATAGCTACTAAAACTGAAAAACCAACTGGGTCACCGACAACAAGCAGCACAGAGGAAAAATCAGCAGTGGACAACACAGAGAAATAGGTAGAGCAATAGGCTCCTTCACAGGTACAGACAGAGACAGTGCTACCGACCTAAAACGAAAAGCCTAAAATTTTGTTTGTAGAAATGCAAACTCAAACAGATCCTCTAGAGAAAGAGGAAAGCAAAGCTACAACTACAACTGGCAAATTACAGATTGTAAAAATAGTTGGACAAACATTTGGTACAACCATGATAGAATTCAGACCTACTAATGTAGCTAAGGTCTTATTAGATTCAATAAATAAAATAACAGAGTGCAATGCACAAGCCTATAAGGCTATAGATGACACTTGACCAATTTTGAAGATGATAGCACCAAAGTGCAGTGTTGAGAATAAAGATTCTTTGAGCCGATTAGACACATTGTCTAAGTATATAACTAGCAACCTAATAACACTGGACAAAATAAATGAGGATACATTTAAGGAAAGAATGATAAAAGAGAAAGAAAAATTCTTTATGGAAATTGTGAATAAGATCAAAGAGGAAATGGATACTCTTTTACTGGAACTTAGTGAAATCATTCTTGACTTCAAGAAATTGTATAGGGACACTTGCAAAATGGATGTATTAAAAGAGGATCTTGTCAAAGAAATCAGAAAAGCATAGGATAAGATTAATAATATTGTTGATAATCTGATTGGAACATCAGACTCATTTTTGGAATTAGAGAAGAAAATTGCAAAGCAAGAAGAGAAAATTAAGAAACTGGAAAATGAAAAACAAAGAATAAAGGACAAAGCAAAGGACTTAAAATGCAAACTTGGTCCAAGACTAGAGTATCTTATTTCTTTGAGAAAAGAAATATCTGAGGCTCTGGTTCCCAAACTAAAGACACTAGAAGAGAAAATGCACATACTCATTGGTACAGTGTAGAGGACTCAAGAAGCCATAAAATACTGCAAAACATTCAGCAATGAAATAAATCTAGTTTTGACAGACATTTTTCAGATTGTAACCCACCGATTATAAGAATTTAGGTAGGACTCCACTGATAGTGAATGACAACCTTTGTCATTGATGTCAAAGGGGGAGTAGAGGAATGAGAAAAATAGTTCATTTGCTCAGGGGGAGCACACATTTTTGAGCATACAATTTTGGTAAGACATTTTTGGCAGACTATTTTTGGATATCATTTTTGAACACTTTTTGATTTTTCTCATGAGTGTTGCCATCAATGCCAAAGGGGGAGATTGTTGGCAAATGCACATTGCAATGAGAAATTGTAGGTGATTGAAGGTTTTGTCATTGATGGCAACCTTGCAATCATATGATACCAGCAAGACAAATATACCGGCACCAGCAACGACAAACTCTACACCGGCACACAGAACACCAGTAGTGAAAGGATGGATACTGACACTTTGGCCAATAGGAATTTTGTTGATAATATATTTTGTAATTAATTGTAAAATCATTGTAAGCCGAAATGGTGAGTTGTAATATGACTCATATATGTATGAGATCATTGTAGAACATTTAGTAATAAGGAGATAGGAGAAATTATGCAGACCTAATTTGTGAAATATAGGTTAAGGGTTTATGTATGAAGCAGAGCTAAAACTGGTACTGGATCTGGCATAGCAGATGCTAATTTGAAGCAGTACAAGACATTGGATTTGTATAATCCATTTTTGTAAGTCAGTGTGACTTCCTTTGTAATTGAGCAGTGAGCTCTAGGCACTTGGCCTTTCTGCATGTGCAGGCCCCTCTTGTAAAACAGTATTATTCCCTTATTGGCCAGTAAGTGAATATTGTGGGTCACAAATCCCACCAAGGTTTTTCCCATACCGGGTTTTCTCGTTAAGCTATTGTGTTATGGTATGCTTTTCATGTGGTTGTTGTTATTCTTGTTTAATGCATTATTTTTGGTTTACTAGTACACAGTATTGGTATGCTTTACATTTTTTAATTCAAGTAAATTCAAAAACTAGTTAGATACTGATTTTGCACCCCCCTCTCAATATCTTTGGGAATCCTAAAACCCAATACCAGTAATTGTGCTCCTACACTGAAGGATGTTGATGTTGATGAAGATGAGGATGAAGAAAGAGAATACTATGGGTCTTCAGAAATAAACTGAATGAGGATGGCACAGTGGTAAGGAACAAAGCCAGACTAGTATGTAAAGGATATGCCCAAGAAGAAGGAGAATACTATGGAGAAACCTTTGCTCTAGTAGCAAGATTGGAAGGAGTTTGTATGCTTCTTGCATGTGCAGTTTTTAAAGGATTCAAGGTATACCAAATGGATGTCAAATCTACATTTCTAAATGGAATACTTGAAGAGGAGGTGTATATAGAGCAACCAGATGGGTTTTCCCTATCAGAAGATAGTGACATGGTGTGTAGACTACATAAAGCCTTGTATGGACTGAAGTAGGCACCTAGAGCATGGTATGAATGCTTGCACTCCCATCTTGTGAAGATTGGATTTGAAAGAACAAGTGAAGATATCAATATCTACTTGAAATCAAAAGGAGATCAGATTCTGATATGTGAAGTATTTGTTGATGACATAATCCTTGGTGGAGATGACAAGATGAGTCATGACTTTGCAGATGAGATGAAGAAGGAATTTGAGATGTCACTCATAGGGGAGATTAAGTTCTTCATTAGAGTGCAGATTCAACAAATGAAAGATGGAATCTTTATTACTTAGTCCAAGTATGTCAAAGAGTTGTTGAAGACCTTTAGCATGGAAGATAGCTAACCGGTTGGTACACCAATGGTGACTAGTTGTAAACTATCAAAAGAGGATGACTCAGCATTGGTAAATGAGAAGGAATACCGATCAATGATTGGTAAGTTGCATTATGTAGTGCATAAAAAACCAGACATTGCACATGTAGTGGGTATTACCACTCGGTTTTAGAAAAGCCCAAGAGAATCCCACTTGGTAGCAGTCAAGTGGATTCTTAGATATCTGAAGGGAACTATTGACTATGGATTATGGTATCCATACAATGATGATTTTAACCTAAAAGTGTTCACAGATGCTGATTGGGATGGTAATGTGGATGACCAGAAGAGCACAACCGGTGTTGCATTCTTTCTTAGTGGTAGACTGGTCTCATGGATGAGTAAAAAGCAGAGTTGTATCTCTCAGTCGACAGTAGAAGCGGAGTATGTTGCAGCTTTTATGAACTGCACCCAGACTATTTGGATGAAGCATGTATTGAATGGCTTCAAAGTTCCTGTATCTGAACCGGTAAGTATATTTTGTGACAATACAAGTGCAATTAACATCTCCAAGAATCTAGTTTTACATGCTAGAACCAAGCACTTTGAACTCAAGTATCATTTCTTGAGGGGAAAGGTTCTGAACAAAGAGGTGGTATTGGAACATGTTTCTAGTAAGGAGCAATTAGCAGACATATTCACCAAGCCTCTACCGAAGGCTACTTTTACCTATCTGAGAGGTGAATTAGGGGTGTTGCCCCTTCAAGAGGTAAACTAAAGGCTTGTGCTCCACATTAGTCAAATCTTACTTTACTATATCTTTTCAGGATTGATGTGTTGAAGGATGCTACTCCTCAAGGGGAGTAGCATAGTGGAACAGGGATGCTCGTGCCTCCACTTTGGCATAGTTGTCAAAGGGGGAGAAGATGTGAAGCGGAGAAGATATCTGTAGTATTAAGGAGAAGATGTGATGCAAAAAGAGAAATATCTTTGTATATTGCTATCAATGCCAAAGGGGGAGATTGTTGGCATATGTGCAAAGTATGTTGACATGATGATATTGTGTTGTCATTGATGTCAATATACTGAAGAGAGAACCAGTAATATGCTAAAGAGTGAACCAGTAATATGTTGAAGAGTGAACCAGTTTATTGAAGTTAAGCAACTGGCAAAGTGAACCGGTATAATGTTGTGAACCAGTATATGTGCAAAAGGTGAAGCAATATGTTTTTCCAAGTGAACTGGTATATGGAATGTTTTCTATCAAGGTTTAATATGGTGTGACTACCAGTTGGTAGTCCCAACCTCAGGATTTCTGGTTGAAGTGTTTCGAGCCTATGTGATTCAATCGATGGCATTGTGTGATGAATTAGCATTGTAATGGAGATCGGATCGTGTTTCCACCTCAGCCTTATGTGCATGAAGGATCTTGCATGAAGGGGATTGATCCTATCTACCTTGAGAATGTGTGAAATCCCTGCAAACGGTGAAGAACGCGTGATGGGTTATCCCCTCCAAGAAGCAATGAAGAACAAATGATGGAGAATGTCTTGAGATCTATTCAAGACCGTTGTATTCAAATGCAAAGTGTTCAATGGTTAGGATTGAACCAACTAAATTGCTCAACCTAAATGTTTAGGGTTTAGGGTTTATGCTACCGACCTATCTATTTCCTATAAGGTTGATGTTGTGTTTCATGTTGAGGTTGTTGGCAAATGTTGTGCGTGTATCTAAGTGTAGATATACGTGATTCTTGCCAAACCAAATAAGAGAATTGATACCTATAAAGTGTGTGTGCAGAAGGAAGGAACTAAAATGGATCTGCATTGGCATTGAGTACTATTACCAGATCATTGTAATACCTGTTGATCTCTAATCACTTCAACAGTTGGAAAATCCCTTAACAGGTTAGCTTTAACCATCTTGCTATAAATCTTTTAACAGGGTGACTCAAAGCCATTGAGTTCATAAAATCCTCTAACAAGATAACCTTTAATAGGGTTTAACCTTTAACTGAGTATTCTAGCCATCCCTTAACTAGGTGATCGCTAACAAGATTGGTTCCTAACAGAACTTGTTGTAACAGTCTTTAACTGGACTAGGCTCCTAACAAAGTGGACTTCTAAAGAGTTCAAAAACAACTCCTGGGCATTCATCCCCACCGTGGCTTTTCCCAGTTGGGTTTCCACGTGAAAAATATGTGTGTCATGTGTGATGCCTCTTTCATGTGATGTTTTGTTATTTCCTGTTTAGTGGTGAATCATGTTGTTCTAGTAAATTATTGTATCTCTGATGATAGATTATCTATTTAAGCATAAGGATGAAGTGGAAATGAGGGAGTAGATTGTATGGAAAGCTAAGTGTTGCCAGTTTATGTCTTTCATAGTCTCATTATGTTTAACAAGTAGTAATCTAGTTTAGACCGGTATTAGTGTTTGTTTGTCAAGTGCACTGTTTGTAGTCAAACCGGTTTAGGAAAAGTTTTTGTGCCTGTATTGATTCACCCCCCCTATTAGTACCGGTTTAGTACTCACTGATCATCATTGAGTTATTAGTTATTATGTAGAATAATGAATTATTTTAAAGCAATTTGACTATCCTACAGGCTATCCAAGAGGAGATCGAGAAGAAGAAGGATAAAAAAAGAGGCATTTTGATTCTTCTCCCGCTACAATGTTGGAGGCATCGGTCTCCAAGGTAATTGTGTTGTCTGGCAAGGGATCCAACAAATGACTCTCCTTCTCTAACAAAGTAAAGGCAATGAGTCAAGATAGTAATGTAGGAGCATCTGATGGTGTAACAACAATCTTGCATCACCCAAAAAAAAGTTACCATTTTGTTAGTTTTCTTTTAATGTTTTTACATTTGTAGACACCCATTTGAGCGAATAAGAGATTCCAACTTTCAAAATTGTCCTGTTACCTTTAGAAAGTTTCAATTTGAAGATGGATGAAGATAGAAATTTGTGGGAAGCTTCAGAATAGAAAAAAAAATGACTTCAGTGAAAGAATTAGGTTAAAATCATTTACGGTTTGAAAGTTATTCAAGTTTCAATTTTCCAAAAATTGCTTCAAAATTCTTTTGAGTTAGATTTGAGGCACTAAATGGTCCTGAACGACTCCAAAAATGGTAGGAATTGTTTAGAACAAATTATTGGCATATTCTTCACTCTAAGAGCTTTTCACTACTTTTAACTGTATTTTCTCAAATTAGGTCTTTCATTCTTTATATTTTTGTTCATAAAATGCAATAGTTGATTGAGAATAAGTGACTTGAGGATCAAGAGTCAATGTAGACAATTGTGTGAACTGCAAGCTAAAGTCATTAAATCATTGTTTCCCTTAACAATTTTCCAAGTAGGAAGAAAAATATTAGTGTATAAAATTTGTGGACTATCTGGAAAAGGCTTCTAAGTGGAATAATAGGAGAAATATTAAGTCATCTACGAACAAGGTTCCATAAATTATGATGAAATGAAACAAGATATAGCCAGGGTGGCCTCCATACACCTGATGGTCAGGAAAATGACCTATCAAAAAAATTTGTGTCTTTGGTGAATAATGGGTCATCTGTGTCTTGTCCTTCTCTATTTCTCTTGCTCTTCAGGCCTAGGGTTTAGGGTTTTATGGATTTTGTCTAAATCTAGATAAATCCCCTAAACTTGCATTATTGTTTTGCTTAATCGTGAGGGTTTTAGTATGTTGGCGAGGCCTTTTTCTTTGTCCTAGGTATTTATTTGATGAGCGGGTCTTACTTTTCCTAAGATACTGATTTTATTTTCCTAGTATATTTGGGATAATTGTCAGGATACTAATGTTATCCATTATACGCATATGTCTTAATGAAAGAAGATCTTTTAATCATAATTAGAAAAAATTCTCAGTTGTTAAATGACTGAGGAGGGTGCACACCGAGACTAGCAGTGTAAAATGAAGACAGATCTAATGGCTCTCACTACCTCGTGATGGAAAGTATTCAGAAGTTAATGATCGCGACATCACGAGATGATGTTGCATGCCTTGGGCGGGCCGAGAGAAGCCACATGGTGGGGGCCGCTGACAATGATGGGAAGTATGATGAGTTGGAAATGTTTTGTCATGCTTTTGATGTCTCCAACTACCACGGGGTAAAAGTACAAAGTTGTGTCACACTTTTATAAAGGAAATGATCAATGCTGATTCAAATTATTAAAGTAAATCAATAGAAATTTAAATATTTGTTTTGAATTTTGAAATGATGTAAACTAATAAAATTTATATTCTTTTGTCTATTTTATGTTTGTAATTTTAACAAAATTTTTAAAAATTATTTGAATGTAGTTTTTTATAAAGTAAACAACATAATTTAGTTGCTGATAAAATGTTGAAATTGAAGTTACACAAGCCACCACACTTTAATTAGTAAATTTTACTTTTTTTAATCTATTTTTTTGTTTATATTGATAACTTGAAACTTTAGTGCATGGATATATTTTTTACTATTTTTTATAAATATATATTTTTCAATAAATTTGAAAAAGTTGTGTGTGCTGAAATATAACTCTTTCCAATTCCCACCATTTTTTTTCTTAATTATTTATCCAAATTAAAAAAATAATTATATCATCTTGACATAGATTCCTCTCTACTGCATCATATTTTTTTCAAAAATTTTAAATAAATTTTAGTATTTTTCCTTGACAAGATAATCGACCTTAATTTTAGTGTTGATGACCTAATTTCAATAAAAATAAAATATAAAATATAAAAAGTAATTAATATATTAAAAGATATATATTTTTGAAAGTTTACTTATAGATCTATAAAAGGGTATTTTTACATTTCAAAAAAAATATTATTTATAAGAGTAGGAGTTGTTTAAACATCGAGGCTTTTTTTTTTTTGCAATTAGACCCAAAGTGGTATAAAATATACATTTAGTACACACTTCCAACTGGAAAAGTTGTGGTCCATATATAACTTATCTATAATGAATCTATATAGACCATATGTTTAACTAAAATTAATGTTTAGTTAGAATTACTTAAATTCACTTGTGCTAATAAGTTTGCCTGAAATGTGACACAGTTTTGTGCTTTTACCCCATGGAAGATGGTCAATATCGGATTGACTAATATAGATCGTGTGATGTGCCACCATGGAGCGGTCCAATTTCAAACTTTTTTGAAATATGAATTCGAGTCATTTTCCACTCGCGTGAGCAGTAATGGTGAAAGATACGGTGATGCCTGATTCAAGAATATAAATAAATGCCTTTTCAGAATTATATTCATGAGGCAAATTCAGAGAAAGCAGAAAGCAAGTTTAGAGTTGAAGAAGATTTGAGCGAGCTATATCAGTGCATAATTAAGGTCTACCCAATTTTTTCAAAGCCGTAAGTTGAATATTGTCCCTTCCAAGTTTTTAAGACTGATAGTTTAAACTGTGTGAAATTATGGTAAAAGGATTGAAGAGTGTTGTAGGGTTTTACAGTCTTAGCTCAAGTAGTTTGTGAATTTTCCATTCCTCTATTGGAATTATCAGTTCTTGTGTTGAACCCTGGTTTCCCTTCCCCGTCTGTCGATAATCATTGAGAAAGCCCTAGTTTGATATAATGGCTCCCTCACGAAACCACTCAGGACAGACATAATATTTGAAGAGAAATTTATGTGATGATTTTCTGAACCAATTGAAACCATCAACAAATGACAAGTATTAGGGGATAAATATTATTCAAGGGAAAATCCTAGGAAGAGGGTTAGTTGATAAAGCATACACAATTTCAAATGCTAGGGTAAACATGTTCAAGTTATGGTATAGATAGAGGAATTTTCGTTCTCCATTCTTGAGTGCATGGCAATATGACTTAGGAAAGTTGGTGGTGCCTAATGTCTTTATGCATGTCGACCTTCTCAGGGAAGTTGCAAATAAATATGTCCATGTTTCTAGAGTGATAAGGGAAAATTATGGAGAGGTCTTATTGAGAATCTGAAGAGAAGAATTCCAAGAATTTTTTGACCTATATGAACCCTTTGTTTCCATGATTCAAGTAAATCTGGAGGAGATAAAGGTTGAATATCAAAGGACAAAAGGTTTTGTCAGATCAAACCTTCTCCCACCCCATTTAGAAAAAGAGGGAAAAACATCATACCATATTGGCCCAAGTTCTGTGGAGCCTTTTCCAATTGGTTCCTTTGCCAAATATTTACAAGCTACTTTCTTTTCTCTGAGTCAAGTTTTAGGTTTTAACCCATCCATGATTATGCCACCAAATTACATGTTTATGGCTATTCAGACTCAAAATCCTGATTTTTTAGTGATTTTTTATTTTGCACCATATCTTGAAGATAAGATTCATGAGGGATTACTGGATATTAAGAACAATGTATTAAGCACTAATTTTTATTGGTACTCATTGCTGATGCATATGTTCTTATTTAAAAATTTAGATTATTTTGAAGATACCATGGATCTCAAAAAGACAATTGATAATGTTGAGATATCGGTGCAATTATGGAGTATGGACATGTAATGGGACAGGCCGGAAGCTAGTTTCATAAGATTTAACAATAGTTTTGCTTCCAAATTAAGGCAATGATTGACAGTTGATCCACCTAGAATTCCTACACACTTGCATTACTTTTTGAGACAAAAAGAAAGGCTTCCAATCATGAGAATTGAGCATAATTGGGGCATTATTATCCCTTACTAGGTCAACACTATCATTAGAGTTTATGGTTTCCCACGACAGCCTCATGTGTTAACTTTCAATGTCCCATTGAGACTTGGATTTTCTAAAGTAAGTTGGCAAATAGGTTGCATTCAGGATAGGGATTTGAAAGGCAAGGGAAAAGGAACTATTTTCCCTTACTACACTATCATCCCATACTTTGGAATTTTGAAAGGAGGGTATGGGCATTTTGACAAGCTCTTCACACCATATCACTTGGGAGTTAGTGTAGTTCTGCACAACGACCCAAAGGGGATCTATAATATTTTTAGGCAAATAATAAAAGGAACTGCACTACCCCGTGAGCACCACTTCCCTGAAGATGTAATCATAAATGATTTCAATTTTTCTACTCAAGATTAGAAAAAGGAGAAGTAGATAGCTTTCAGAAAGTTATGAGAAATTATACAGAAAATGGATCCAAGTTATGATCCATTGAATGCCTTCAATCGTTTCTTTGTCAAAGTTGATTTTGTTATGAATAATTTTGATGAGTTAATTCTTGCTTTGATGGAGAAGAGAGCAAAGCTTGAGAAAATTCATGGCAGATAGATTGAGAAGAAGACTGTATAACAATCTACACCTATTTCACCAATCTAAGATGGGCAAGCGAGGCAGAGCACTACGAGTTACAAAGGAAGATTTTGACAGGATTGTTAAATCTGTTAGTGATAATTTGAAGTCTATTGCATATGAACTTTCAACTGAGATTCATGAAAGATTCCCTCAAGAAGAAATACTTGAAGCCATGGGTTGTGTGTATCCTCAATTTTGGCATTCAATTGGAGATAATCCAAATGATGCAAAGATGTTTCATAAAAAACTAGAGGAATTGATATTGACATTTTCAAAAGATGCATATTGCAATGGACAGCCAATAGAAGGAATTTTAAATTCAGATCATCTTAGAAAACAATGTAAACAGTTTGCATTGGTTATGAAACAGCAATTGGTTAACTTGGAGAATCCATTTGAACCTGGATCAATCACAAGGCTTTGGAAAAGGATAGATCAAAGTGAAGCATTGCGTATTGCAATACCAGAATATTTGAAACTTGCTAATTTATGTCAAACAATTATATTGGGGTTGGTGGAAGATGAGAGAGTTTTTAGTGCATTAGGGCTTTTGAAATCAAAGATCAGAAACAAATTAGACAAGAATTTGGAAACTTTCTTGAGGTTGTTTGTAACCTAGTATAATGTTAGAGATTTTCCATATGATAGGGCCCTAGCAATCTGGAATTCCATGCGTGAAAGACGAGGGGTGTGTAACACTTTAAAAGCTAGTGGTTCTACTACTGAGACAAATGAATATGCTAGATTGTAGACTCAAAGTCATCATGAAGACGAAGACATTTTTGAATACCCGACTCAGAATGAAGATGAACTTGTTAGTACTAGTCAGTTTCTGGATCTTGAGTCCATTTGGGATAAAGAAGCCTCAGACAGTCAAACTGAGTCACTGAAGTGAATTAGCAGTCAGTTTATAGGTATTTATAATTATACTACAGTTCTTGAGTCATATTACAATTTCAATTTGCAAAATTGCAATACTATAGTTGTCATTGATGATTTTTGAATCTTGATAGTGTATTTCTTGAATTTGTCAATAAGAAGTAGAACGGATACTTATTTCATATTTTTAATTGTGAATTTGAATTATTACTAAACAATTGAATTATTAGCAAATTGGTATTTGGTTCCACATTATTTTGAACATGAACTGCAACAATTTTTGTCACAAGATCCATAAAATTATTCATATTGCATAATTGTTAGTGCTAGAACCTTTCTACTATTCTACATTAAATGCTTAAAATGATGTTCATGGCGATTAGGGTTTTGTGTTTGTTTTTTGTCTTAGTTGGCTAGTAAACCGAAGTTGTCGTGCGTTGAAAATCTGAGTTGTCCTCTATTTATTTGTCCATGTCAATGTCAAGTGTGGTCAAACGGTTGGTCAGACATGTTTAATGTTTCATCTCTAACTCGCAAATAAATTTCATGTTTAACAATTTAAGTGGTGAGTTAGCGAGTGTTGGACCTGTTGGTTTGGGTTTAAATCATGAGGTCTCTAGTTTTTTTAATATTAGCATTTTATGTTAGCGAGGTGGAGATTGTTAATGAAATCGCTTTGGTCACGAGGTATCGAATTGGTTTGATTTCATGCATTATAGCCATTAGCCACGAGAGTTAGCGAGTAAGTACTAAGTCATTAATGGTTTGTGTGCCACTGCTCATGCCTGTTTATGATGATAATTAACATAAGACATTGATGAATAGTTTTCATATTTTATGGTTATCGCTAGCTCACAGGTCCTTTATCATCAAGTCAGTTTAAGTCGCGAGCTTGCAAGTACTAGGAGATTTTAGTTGTTGCTACCTCACAAGATGTTTTGCACTTGACCATTTTATTTTG
Source organism: Cryptomeria japonica (assembly GCF_030272615.1). Taxonomy (NCBI): domain Eukaryota; kingdom Viridiplantae; phylum Streptophyta; class Pinopsida; order Cupressales; family Cupressaceae; genus Cryptomeria; species Cryptomeria japonica. The sequence goes on from NC_081410.1 coordinate 149,019,138, forward strand.
CGAGGTTGTGACTGGGTGTGATTTTATGTTGTCGCACAATCATGAGGTGTTTGTGGTTAAGTCATTTTAATTTGCGATCATGCGATGTAGTTGGTATCGTAGCTTAGTTGGTTTCATCACTTGCTCACAGGTTTTGACATTTTTTAGCATTTTAAGTTGCGATCTGGTGACATGTAAGTTTTGGTATGATTTTGTGGTCATCACATGCTCATGGGTTTGTAAGTCTTAAGTCAAAAAGTGTTACGAGCATGCAATGGTAATTAAGTGCCTTGTTGTCAGGTGATCACAATGGTTTAAGTCAAGTTTAGAGTTGTGAACTTGTGATGAAATAAGTCATTTTGTTAGATTTGCAGTGGTCACCAGCTCGCAATTAAAGAAAGAATATTACAAATGTTGTTGCGAGGTTGCGACTGAAGGGCTTGATGAAGATCAATGGTTGTCGCTCACTCGCGAGAATCTTTGAGGATTCGTAAAAGGTGTTGCGAGCTTGCGATTAAGAGGATTTGGTAGCATTATCACTAACTTGCCAATTCCTTTCCTAATTGTTATAACTAGTTGAGAGTGTGCAATTAAAGATGGGGATTGACACATGGACTTGTTTGTTGGGTTTTGTACAAGTTTTGAATGGCAATTGCCAATCAAATGCCACAGTATCTAGTTCATGCAAGTGTGGCAATTAATGAGACTTGAGAGAAGTGACGACACCCAAATTCCATAAATTTCATGATCGAGCTGAGATTTTGACATTTGTACAATTGTATTAATGCATTCTATCAGTTTAATTGAATTAATGCCACACTAGCTAGTTCATGCAAGTGTGGCAGTTAATGAGACTTGAGAGAAGTGATGGCACCCAAATACCATTTTATGTTATCGCAAGGTTGCGAGGTGTTCACGATTAAGTCATTTTAATTTGTGATAATACGATGTGGTTAAGTCGTTTGCTTGCAGGTTTTTAAGTTGTTTAGCATTTTAAGTTGTGATCTGGCGATAGGTAAGTTTTGGTCTGATTTTTTGGTCATCACATGCTCGCGGGTTTGTAAGTCTTAAGTCAAAAAGTGTTTCGAGCAAGCGATGACGGTTAAGTGTCTTGTTGTCATGGGATCGCAAGGGTTTAAGTCAAGTTAAGTTTCTAGTTGTGAGCTTGCGATGAAATAAGTTGTATTGTTAGATCAATGGCTGTCGCTCACTCACGAGATTCTTTGAAGATTTATAAAAGGGGTTGCGAGCTTGCGATTAAGAGGATTTGGTAGCATTGTCACTAACTTGCTAACACGTGGACTTGTTTGCTAGGTTCTGTAAAAGTTTTGAATGCCAATCACCAATCAAATAGAAGGGCATGAATTCAAATTTCACTCGAGTACTTCAGTTTGAAGTTTGAATTAATGCCACAGTAGCTAGTTCATGCAAGTGTGGCAATTAATGAGACTTGAGACTTGACAGAAGTGATGGCGCACAAATAGTAAATACCATAAATTGCATGATCAAGCTGAGGTTTTGTATAATTGCATTAATGCATTCTATCTTCGAGTTAATCTAGTGAATTGAGCTTTGCAACAACGTCGGAGAATTCAGAGTGTTGGGTGTGAGAAAATTTTAGAAAATTGGTTAAGTTTTTCTCCTACAGCTAAATTGAGCTAGGCGACAAGTGGTACTGGAGGTTCCAAGCCCAAGCCCAAGGCCACAACAAGTGGAGCAGGAGGACCTGGAGTTTCCAAGGCCAGTGCCACTGAGGAAACGATGATTAAGAAATACAAAGAAGAATTTGTAGATTTGATGCTAGGGACTTCCATTGCTTTGAATACAAATCATTTGGCATGGAGAGATTTATGGAGCCAATGCAGAAACCCTACCACACTTAATATGACTGGTTCTTCTTTGTTTCATTATTTCATGAAAAATAGGGTTAAGGGTGTCTTGATGTCAAACCCTTGGGATTTAAATATGGCAAAGTTAATTGTGCCAAATGTGTATGTTGATGTGGATTTGATCAAAGAGTTGGCCAAATGCTATTGCCCAGTATCTAGGGTAATCAGAAGAAAGAACCAGTCTGCCCTAGTTTCAATCAACAGAGCTAGATTTGTTGAATCTTTTCAGATTACTAGTGCTGCATGTATAGATATAGATTTGGAGCGGATTGCAGAGGATTATGACAAATACAAAGGTGTTATCAAGAAGCATGCAATACCCAGATACATGCCTAGGGTGAATAGGAAGCCGGTTATAATTCCAAAGAGTATCAAACCACCATTTGACATCACACCTTTCCACCATTATATGCATTGTACAATCTATGGATTATGTAGAGTGTTGGGTTTTGATAGAGATTCAATAGTGTCAGCTGAATTACTGACTATGGCCATGGACATTCAACACCCAGATGTTAACAAAGATTATGATTATGTGGGCTATGATGTTGAACACATTCATAATGCTCTAGTTGAAATTCAGAGTGGTGGTGCACCCAGCCCTACATTCAAGCATTATTCATTGCTGATGCATTTAATCTTGTTCTATAATGTTGAGTTCATGGATAAATAATTGGAGCTTTTCAAAGAAGAATTGGGTGTCTTAATGTCAATACAAAGATGGACCTAGGTTTGGGATAGTAGTTCTCCCCATTCTTCTTTCCTTTTCTTTGAAAATTGGATTGTTTCGCCAATTATGGAAATGCTAGGAATAAATAGGGAACGATTGTCAATTAATGTTAGGAGAGTTTTGAGACCTTACTAGTTTGTTCCAAATTGGTCTATTTCACATAATTGGGGGGACTTTTTAATTTTTTGATAACTTTACTATGATGAGAGTCTTTGGGTGTCCTCAGCCTCCCCATATTTTACCAAAATTTGTTCCAATTAGGATTGCTTTTATGGAGTTTATCTAGCAATTGACCCTAGTTAAAAAGAATACCTTGATAAACATGGGAAGGGTTCTCTTCTTCCTAGGCTTTGGGTTGTGTCTAATTTTACCATTGGTAGGAGTTCCTTTGATGAAATAAACAATTTCCCTAAATAGTATAGGTTGGTTAATGTTGTGTCTAGATTCTGTGATCTAGAACAATTTATTAAAGTTGCAATGCCAAAAATGACACCTTGGGCCACAATAAAGGACCATGAACCATTGGATGATGAAGATGTGGTTAGAAATTTGCTAAGAAAAGATGAAGTACAAGAAAGGAGAAGAAAATGTAAAAATTTGATGAGAGTTGAAGTAGAATTAAAGGCTGCTGACCCTAGTTTCCTAGGTTTTTTCCCTGATAGCCCGTACCTAGAGAGGATTAACAAAATGCTAAGTTTATATGAAACTCTAATGGAACAAATGCCTCAAATTCCAGATTCAGAAGTGGCTGCTTAGTAACAACTGCAAGACCCCCAAGATGGACATTCTTCACATGGAAAGAGGCCACTTATTGTGTCTGTTGATGATGTAGAGAGTGGGGATGAAGTTCAATCTACCTGAGTGCTAGCTGCAAAGAAACAAAAAACCAATGAGGTCAGTACAATTGTGAGGAGAGACCTTGCTAGAGCAATTGTTACAGAACAAGGACAATACTTTCATCAAATAAGGACACATCTCAGAGAAGCAGGGCAGAATGAAGAACAGGGAGAAACAAATGAAGTCCTTGCTCAAGACTTTGATGAGTGTGTGATATTGTCAAATGAGTTCATGAAAGATGATAACTTTATTAAGTTAGATGAATTTAAAAGTTTTTTGACAAGATTGAAACGAAAACAATTAAGAGAAAATCTAATCATAGAGGAAGCAAATGAAGAAAAGAAATAGGAGATCATCAAGGCACTGCAGGAATATGATCCTAATAGGGAGAAAATATCTATGGAACATGCAAGACAATTGATTAAGAGTATTGGTATGATTATGATGCTTGACTGGGATATCCAGTCTATTTTTATTATTGATCAGATTAGGAAGCAAGAGGACCTAATGTTTAAAACTGAATTTAAAATTGGAGATGTAATAAGAGGAACATGATTTAATCCTAAGTCAAAGACACTTGTTGCTTGGTCTTTGGCCCCTTCCACTCAAAATCCCCACGTTCTAAATATCCAAGTAGAAAAGAAAGCTGATAGAATGATTTGGAACTTGCAGAACACAACTGACATGGAGATTGCCTCATTTTTGACTCAAGTGTCTTTCATGAATTTATCAAAAATAGAGGATTTGTCAAGAAGATACATAGAAATATATACCCAATTGATTGCATTGTCTAAAAAATATGAAGATACACTGATGAAGTAGGGTGCTCTGGAGGATGAGTTAGTGGAGTTGAAAGAAAAAATTGCAAATGAGCCCCCTCCAATACAAACTACAGAACAAGTACAAGAAATACCAGCTGATGTGACAAGAAAAATGAAGGAATACACAGAGAAAATTGGAAAGCTTGAAAAGGAACAAAATGTCAAGGCTATCTTTGTTTTGTCAGGAATTCTAAAACACGGGATTAATGTATTGAAAGGAAAATTGATGGTAGTGCATGATTTGCACATTTCTTTGAAAGAGGCAAGTAAAACATCCTCTGAGGCTATCACTTTTCTTGGACCTTTCTTCAATGTTTGGTCAAGAAGAAGCCAATTAATGGATAAGCTAGATACTTCAATGATGTATAGTGACAAGTTCCCTCCCAAGATCAGTGACACTAAAGACATGGTGGAGGTAATGAATGCAGCTTATGCATTTTTCAAAGGGAAGGATGTGCTTATAAATAAAAAATTGCAAACATTTGGGGAAGGTTATAGTAAATTGGTGCCTTCAATTTATGGTAGTAATGGAGATTTGAAATCAGTTTCTGATTGGACCAGTGAATTTGATTTGATTCTGGAGCAAGAAGAAATAATCAAGCATGTAAATGAACAGGTTGATGTTGATTTCCTTAACGGTATGCTTGATTCACTGTTCAAGGTTGAGGTTGACCATGCAAAGTTTATTGTTGAGTCAAGGGCAGTTACAGATGCCAGATGGATAGATTCAGTTGCAAAGTTGGAAGAGGTAAAGGAATTCAGTTGGCCAATAGACAAAGAGGTGGACAAGTGGCAAGCCATGCTAAATCCAAAGAAGAAATCTTAGGTTGAGGTTGCTATCCAAGATTCCTCACAGTAATCCTAAGCTTGTTGAATCCTCATCTTATAAAAGGATTCCAAGATTAATTTGAGAGGGATGGCCAGTTGGCCACTTTTATTGATGTTGAACTTGAAAACTCTTATATAGTTATAATAGCTCAAGTGTTCAAGAATTTGATAAGTGCATAGTTGAATCGCATTGTGAATTTACTTTTTGATATCATTATGAATATAATATCAATATCATTTGTAGTTTGAGAAATGAGATCTTCACATAATTGTCTTTCTGTTGAATTTATCTTTTCACTATGAATTGAATGGTCAAGGGTTTTTTAGTTTACATATGAATTTGGGTTGTGTATGTAATTGTATTATTCATAATTTCATTCCTATTTATCTGCAAATGAATCTTATTGAATTTTATTATCAGGTTGTCTTGAATTGTAAGTGACTGAGACTCTATGCCCTAGGCTAAGGCACTAGTCTGTTGTCTTGATGTTTTACTAATTATGTTGTATTCCTATCTGTTGTGGTGTTTAATACTTTCATTCTTAATACTCTTATAATTTTATATGTTATGGATGTTTATGTAATATATATGGAGGTGTTCTATGACTGTCTATAATCCACCCACCAGTTACAATGAGGTGAATCCTTAATATGATTCCAGACTAACAGAAATTTTGCATTCCTAGGCATAATAGGATTAGGAAGCATTAAATGAAAAATTACATACACCATAACAATGCAACAAATGAAAAAAGTTAAATCTCATGATTTTGATCATTTGAAAGAGATAGAATTATACACAAAATAAATTTATATATAACTCCTTAAAGAACTTGCACAAAGCTTGACACTAAATGCTTTTCATTTGCTCTGTAAATGACTAAACAGTATACAACTTGCTCCCTTCACCTAGAGTCTAGAATCACTACTAGAACCAGAAAAGGAACCCCAATGACTATACAACTTGCAAAACTGCTTGAGCCATACCATTATCACCATGATGCCTTCTGATGGAATGTGAGATGTTACATTCTATCCAATGGATCATTTCCAAATAGAGGAGGAAGCCTTCATGCCTAGGAATAGAGAAAATGAAAAGAGGAGCTCAAGCCTTCATGCCCACAATTAGGGAAAGTGGAAATAGGAGCTTTAGGGTAAATGTAATCTATTGGGGAGGGGTCGTAGCTTCCATGTCATCACAAAGATGACTGGCTGCCACTCCCCACCCAAACAAATCCTTCTTTCATTCCTCTACAGGCTCCTTCTTGAAACCCCTTGCCATCCTATGGCAAAGTAGAAGAAAAGGAAATGCCATGCTTGGCCTTTCTTGACAAAAAAAGGCTTTCACACCCCCTCTGGCAATCCTTCTCACTTTCACAACCCCTCTAGCAATAAACAAACTCACATAGAAGAAAACAAAAAAACACCCATCCAGTATCACAAAGCACACAACAACTCCATGCACGATCCTGCTCAAACATCATCTTCCTTTTTGAGGAAAAAACCACTCTCAGAAAATGAAAAAGGTTTCTTTTCTAAGTTTCTCTTCTACCAATTAAGTCACCACTCCATTATATTTATAACATTTTCACACTTCATTTGGTGATGCTCTTTCACATGAAAAATCATCATTTGGGTGTTTTTCAACATGATTGTAGAGTCTAGAAGTCATGCCTATCAAATCCACTGCATCCTACTAAGTCTCATCTATTGTGAATGATTTTGTTCTAATTTTATTCCTCCTTGATTGGTTAAATTCTGCTTCAAAATCCCTGACAACAAGCAACCTGAGCTCTTATTTCTCAGAGAAATCTGTGATCTCTCGTCTCTAACTCAGAAGCTATCAAATCCTTTTATGCCTCTGAAACTGTTGTCCTCGCTTGTCTAATCAACCTCGACTCAAGAGAAACCTTCAAACTAGTCCCTCAAGAACGAGTCAGCATCCAAGCCTTAAAAATTTTAGGTTGTGAGCTAGTGACTAGATAGTTTGTGGTTAAGTTTTATGGTTATCGCCAACTCGTGAGGTAAAATGTTTGAAGACGTGATCAAGTCGTGAGCTGGCGACAAGTTGGTTTGGGTTTACATCGCGAGGTCTCTATCTTTTTGGGTGTTAGCATTTTATGTTATTGAGCTGGAGATTGTTAGTGAAATTGCTTTGGTCGCGAGGTCTCAAGTTGGTCTGATGTCATACATTATAGTTGCGAGAGTTCGCAAGTAACTCATTTCATACAGTTGTCGCTAGCTCTCATGTTTGTTTAATGTTAGAATTTTTAGGTCACGAGCTAGAAACTAGACAATTTGTGGTTAGGCTTAATGGTTACTGCCAACTCGCGAAGTTAAATGTCTGAAGAGATAATCAAGCCGCGAGCTTGTGAGTGAAGTTAAATGTCTGAAGACCTGATCAAGCCATGAGATTGCAAGCGAAGTGCTAGCGATTAAGAGAAAAATAGTTTTATGTTGGCGAGTACGGGACAAGGGTTAAAGTTACCACTATCTCCAAGTCGCTGTGGTGACGAGGAGTTAACATTTGTGGTCGAGAATTGGCGAGTGCCAGTTCAGTTTCCCTCAATCGCTAGATCTTGAGGTTAAGAAGGCTTAGCATTTTCAGCTTGCGAGTTGGAGATAGAAAGAGTCATAAGGGCTTGTCGCTAGGTCGTGAGATTTTCTAATGGGCAATCTTCCAGGCAGAGAGTTGACGACTGTGTGCCACGTGTTTTAATTACTTAAAGTTAATATCTTAAAATTGCCAATATTTTATTTTTATGGTTTGAAAATAGCTTGAAATCGCCAATATTTTATTTTTATGGTTTGAAAATAGCTAGAAATTGCCAATATTTTATTTTTATGGTTTGAAAATAGCTTGAAATTGCCAATATTTTATTTTTATGGTTTGAAAATAGGTTGAAATCGCCAATGCAAATATTTTTCTAGTTTTAAAAACATTACAATTCGCCCATGCAAATATTTTTTCGGTTCTAAAAACATTACAATTCGCCAGGATTTTTCACAAACTTTGAGCGATCACGGCTAATTTGCGAATGGAGATTATTATTTTTCTCCGTAAACCACAAAAATTCGCCAATAAAATTAAAATTTTCTTCAGAATTATACAACTTTCATCATGTTTTTACACCTTGTCCAAGGGGGGGTTTCTTAAAGTTTTCCCTAGTCCGCATTATCATAAAATCAGCTAGCAACTCCTCTGAAATCTCCTTTGCAAATTGGCAGTGTATAAAAATATGATCTATACTTTCAAGATCCTTGCAGAAAAGAGTACACCTATTGACAAGAGTGAAGCCTCTTTTATTCAAATTATCTATTGTCACAATTTTACTATGTTCCCTTGTTTTTTTTTCAGGTGTCCCCATCTCGGTGACATCCCGGGGACAAGGGACTACTAGGGGACATCCCCATAAATTCTGCATATTGATAGTGAATTTTGACAATCAATTCTATAACAAATTTGAATTTGACTCTCAATTTAACACAATTTTGGCTTAAGAAACTCTGCTAGTTCTTATATGTTAAGGTTCTATATTGTATATATGCATGCTTTATCCATGTTTTCATATGAATAGTTTAAAGTTGCCTATATATTTTAATTTTCCCTATTTTTATATAGTTTTCCCCTTTTTTATTTTTTATATAATGTATATGTGCATGCTACCATCGAAAGAAGGTTGAGCTACTACCCAAGCCTAAGAAACCAAAAGGCTACTCAAAGAGTGAATAGCCGATATGGTCTGTGGCACTGCCTCATAGATGATATCTGGATGTTGCATTGCAGGTGGGGGATCAACAAGAGGAGGGGGGACATATGGGCCTTGGACTACTATGACTACCTCGGGTCTATTTTGGGGAATACCTAAACCCACACCCTAGAAAGGTGGGATGTTAAAGTAGTTCACATGTTTTCCTAGAACAAACTCAATGTACAATTTTTTGATAAAGTAGAAGGGAACATCAAGATTGTTGTTTGGTGGTTTATCGAAAACCATCCACCAACAATCCCAAAAGTTTTTCACAATATCATCATTTGTGCACCATTTAATAGAAAAAAAAAATTTGCCGGGGGGGGGGGTGTACGGGTTTACTAGTGTGGGGACTCACAAATAATGCGGGGATATCAGCTTTGGATATCTCAAGATCCTTGATCTCCTTATAGGACAAGCCATCTGCATATTTTTCCCTCATAGAATCTCTCCACAAAAGAGCAATATTGTGCTCATTAGTGATGGTTTCCATACTCTTTATGATGGATGTGAGGGGATCAAACATTGGGTTCAAGCGAGGGATCCTACGATAAACATCCACAATCGGGTAAAAGCACAAAACTATGTCACGTTTCAGGATAACTTACCAGCACAAGTGAATTTAAGTAATTCTAACTAAAAATTAATTTTAGTCAAACATATGGTCTATATAGATTTATTATAGCTAAGTTATGCATGAGCCACAACTTTTCTAATTGGAAGTATCTATTAAATGTATATTTTATACTACTTTTGGTCTAACTACAAAAAACATAAAACTTGATGTTTCAACAACTCCTACTCTTATAAATAACATTTTTTTGAAATGTAAAAATACCTTTTTATAGATCTATAAGTGAATTTTCCAAAATATATATCTTTTAATACTTTGATTAATTTTTATATTTTATATTTTATTTGTATTGAAAGTAGGTCATCAGCACTAAAATATAAGGTCGATTATCTTGTCAAGGAAAAATACTAAAATTTATGAAAAAAATATGGTGCAGTAGAGAAAAGAATCTATGTCAAGATGATATAATTGTTTTCTAATTTGGATAAATAATTAAGAAAAAAGGTGGTGGGAATTGGAAAGAGTTATATTTCAGCACACACAACTTTTCAAATTTATTGAAAAGTATATATCTATAAAAAATGATAAAAAGTGTATCCATGCACTAAATTTTCAAGTTATCAATATACAAAAAAAAAAATTCAAGAAAAAAACGTAAAATTTACTAGATAAAGTGTGGTGGCTTGTGTAACTTCAATTTCAACATTTTTTCAGCAGCTAAATTATAGTGTTTACTTTATAAAAAACTACATTCAAATAATATTTTAATTTTTTGTTAAAATTACAAACATAAAATAGACATAAGAATATAAATTTTATTAGTATACATCATTTCAAAATTCAAAACATATATTTCATTTTCTATTGATTTAATTTAAAAAGTTGAATCAACATTGACTATTTCCTTTTGTGTAGGGGAAAAAGCGAGACTAGGTTAACATGCCCTAATCCTACCTTTTGACACACATTACGGAATACGAAAGAGCCTAGAGATATCGCACAATTGGCTACTTCTTTTTGTGAAAGAGAGAGCCACAGGATATCTATTAGGATTTCTATTCCCTTGTTGAAATTGTAAGATCAAGTAATGCAAGTTCAAACCCTAATCCCAAAATGCAAGTATGAACTAATAACAAGATTGCAGAATTGAGATTAAACAATGAACAGTTGTAAATACAAGGATGAAATAAGAATGCAGATGTGTACTCGGAGTCAAAATCAGACTGAAAATGTTCAGGACAGGAGCGCGGGTGCCACTGTCCTGAAAACTGCACCGAAAACTGTCGTTCTGCACTCTGAAACACTGTCGGGAAGCTGTTTGAAAGCTATCTGTCCGGAGGACCAGGGCGCCCAGTACCTCTGTCCCAGGGACCAGGGCGCCCAGCGCCCCTGTCCTAGCAGGACCAGGGTGCCCAGTGCCCCTGTCCCAGTCTTTTGCTCTGCAATTTGATACAGAGTGATGTCTCGACCTATTCTCTCCGGATCTGTATCCTACGGTGTCGTCCGAGTCCCGAACCTGCACTTATATCTGAAAAAGGGTGTATGGGCGGCTATATAGGGTTTTGCCTTAGTCAAACCCCCACTTCAGTGATTTCCACCTCCACAAATAGCCAAGTTGTTTTGTAAAATGTATTGTGTGTGCAGACCTAGTGTGTGTGCAAGGTCCTAAAAATGCAAGAAAGCAAACTAGAGCAACCTAGAAAGTAAACCCTAATTGCTTGTAAATGACAATGTAAATACTCTAAATCAAGATGCAAAGTGATCTAAAGCATGAATAAATGGTATATTGAAGCTTATGCAAAGACATGAAAACAACATGAAATCATACCCAACCCTCAAGGGAGGAGTACAAGCCAATCTTCAGTCGGTAATCTCCTATTGTTCTTCAATGTCTTCCAAGCCCTAAGTGAAGGAATGAAATTGATAGATGCTTGATAGAAGGATGTTGAATGTTGTTGAAGTCTTCAAAGATCTTCTCTTTCACTGCATATGAGGTTCCTGAAAACAAAAATCAGATCCCTTCAAATAAAGAAAGAGAGCTCTTATGTAGGAAACCCTAGATCATAATTTCGTCTTTTGGCCGACCTAGAGATTGAATATCCTGCCAATTTGTTGGGGTTAAGCTTTATTTTATGATTGGATTGTGCTCCCAAAATTTTGGGAAAAATGTCCGGGACCATGTGCACTCCGAGCGCCACGGTCCCGACAACTTCTCACCAAATTTTCAGGGCCGTCGGATATGATGATTTTAGAGAGAATCCCAAAGTTACAGGTGATTTCGAGATGTTTTGACCCTGAAACCAAGCCCCCAAGTTTGAAATAGGACTTAATTAGGGTTTTTGATTGAGTGATGTATTGGAGGAATAAAATGAAAAGGGCACGCTTTAGCGAAAGGGCCCAACTTTATGATGTAGAAGATGATGAAATAGGACCTTAGACCTAATTAATTTGATTAATTAAGTGCTAAAGGAGAAATGCAATGCAAAATGCAAAATGCACTAAGGCGGGTGCTAAACTAGGTGTGAAATTGTACCACCCTAGCAAGTGCGTACAATTTACGACGCTACACCTTTATAAAAGTGTGACATAACTTTTTACTTTTACCCAATCCCCCTTAATTGGTTCAAATTTTGTGCAATTAAATCTTGAATTGAGGGGGGGTTTGGAAAAGGAGGGTTTTGTGTAGGAGGATTTGGATGTTGCAGTTGTGGTTAATCAATGTTTTCACTGTTATACCCTATTTTTAACCCAAGTGAATGTAAATAATTGAATTTGGTTAACAAATTTGAACAATTTTGTATTTGATTTTTAAAAAACCTAGTTTTCATGAAAAAGACATTTTGAGTGAAAAAATGAATAAACATTATAAAAATGCAAAAATTTGAATGAAAATGATGAAAAACAATAAAATTCCTACCTTTAATTGGATTTTTTTGCAAATTTGGGTCACAAAATCAGATATCAGGTCCTATCGGAGATCAAATTTTCTTGAATTCACACAGCTCATAGGTAAAAAATAACCCACAAGCTATCACAGTCCTCTTTTATTGTCTTAGAGAAATCAGATATCAAAATTTTATAGTCAAATTATTTTAAAATAATAATATATTATATAATATATAATATAATATAATAATATATTATATATTATATATAATATATAATTTATTTTCTAATTTAAAATTACCTATAAAAATTGGATATCTGATTTGCCTAGGCGTTTACCATGCCAAGGTGTACTGACACCTAGGCCAAGCAAAAAGTCAACACAGATTTTCATGTTTTTAGGCAAGTGGAAAAGGCTATTTTTTTCACATCGCCACTTCTTGGCCCCCCTTGATCCTGCACTAACCTGGGTATTCCTTGGGAAAGAACTCGACACTCAACAGAATGTGTTTTTTGTTTTGGCCGAGTCCAGAGTCATATAGTAGACAATTGAATATTTGGCCTTCAGTGGGTCCTGATTTTCTGGTTGAGCAAGCTTTGTGATTTGCGGTTGTGAGTGTGTGGAACCACTCAAGACACGATGGGAATGCCTTTCCACTTCGGTGAGTCTTGAGCAAATGAGAATAAATGCACTGTGTGTTGAATGGAGTTTGAGTGAGCAAATAGACACTTGGTGAGATGCCAATGTTAATCTCACCGAGCCCCAATTAAAAGGAGGAAGTGGGTTGCGTACTAAGAGGAAGGTGAGTTGTCAACTCGACACTTGGTAAGATGCCAAACTTGACTTCTGTGAGCCTTGAGTTCATGAAGATGGTGTGCAAGGATATGAAGAGAATACCAATGAGGTGACACGTGTCATTCTCAAGTGCCAAGATAGGTATTACATTTGTAGGCGATAATCAAGTCAATAACAAAGATCAAAGTTGGCACGAGTGAATTAGAAGCACATTGCATTCCAGTGTCTGAAATGTGTAATAAAAGAAGCATGAAGATCACGACAGAATCATCTGTTCATGATGAGTCTCAGAAGGATAAGTCATAGTTGTTCATATACAATGAGACAAAGAGATAAAGGCGAAAACGATAAGAGATTGCATGGATAAATACAACTATTATTTTTGAAAGAAAAATACAACTAAATTGGCAATGGGGATAAAAGTAGGGATAGTTTTAAAAGCATAAAACAAGAAAAATAGTGTGCATGAATAAATACATGAGAATGAGCTATTTTAGCAATCCCAAATCCTTATAAAAATGGCATTGAGCTACGTCTCAATCAATTAGTCATCATGATAATCCTGCATGTTATCATGAGGATGGTTGTAGAAGAAGGATTCTCATTTGTAAGATAATATTATGCATTCTTGGGTTCTAAGTTTTATGACATAGGATGTAGAATATTAGGACTAACTAGTTTACAGTCGAAGGGGCCTTGAAAATATTTTGGACAATCGAAGGGGACTTGAAAGGCACTTTCGACCACAAGAAACCTTTCAAGGGTTGTCCACAATTTCCCCTACACCACCAAATGGCACAGAGGCAGTGAAAGAGGATTGGTAAAAAGTAGCTAGGGGAGGCAAATGGTTTAGATGTAGATTTTGTATAATGTTTCAATATTATGGAAGTTGCAACCCCCGCTTTCTGCTTACAATATTCATCTATAAGCTTATCCTTTTGCTTTTATAGCTACCAGTCTAGGATTGTGAGCTCCTCCTCTAACTTTGAGGATGCTCCAATATTTTTGTTGTCTAGCTCCTCTATTAGTTTTGGAGTCTCCTCTTCTAGTTGGACAAAATCTTAGCTTTCCTTCATGGAAGCAGCATCCACATGATGATGGGATGACTTAAAACAGTTAGGCGACAACAGGAATTCATTCTCCATCAGACCGTTACGACGCGCTTGCCATTTTTTTCTCTTTTGGATCCAATGAGGAGGTCTCTTTCTTACACAAAGGGATGATGTGTCAATTTAAAAATTAGCTAATTGTAAAGTAGTCTATAGCTTGTGCATTCCTTTTTTTATAAAAGGAATACCAGGGCTATAGCCAAGGGGTTTGAAAATTTTTGTATCTTGGACTAGGTAGCTGTAGGGTTAATCTAGAGGTTTTGAGTTTATCATAGAAGGAGGATATGGCTTTAATAATGTAACATTGATTAGAAATATAATATTTTCATTGTTTCATAATTGGTCTCCTCATTTGTTTTCAAATTCATGCTAGCTGATGTATTAAGGATACATTGGTTAGACTTGATATGTTAATATCATTGTGTGATTCTGCTTATGGGTTTCTCTCAAGGAGAGGATTAAAATCTGTATGCAAATTATAGTGTTTTGAAAATATTTGTAGGATTAACAAGAATTAATGAATGTGATAGCTAGTTAAATCGTGTTAATGTCAGGCATTAACATTGAAGAATTTTCTAATTCAAATCATTTGTAGAGTGGGGTTGTGTTTTCATTTTGTGGGTGTGACTTTGTTCCCTTGGATAAGCACTATGTTATTTGTTTCTTCTGATATGTTTCCAAGATCTTCAAAAAATCAAAATTCCTTTCTCATTTTATTTTTTGGTTCTATGTGGGCTGGGGTGTGATTTCTAAATGCATGTCAGATATCCCCTGTTTTGTTAAGGCATCACATGTATAAAATTCTCAGTCAATTGAAGTGTGTTTTGGGATCAAGGATTTTTATGAATTATGCAAAAGAGGGTCCCCTGTGTAATTGAGAACCATCTACCTAGGAGTAATTGATTATGCTATGACTAAATTTTAAGACAATCCCAAGTGTATTGGTTAGAAAAGAAATACCCTCTTGAGTTGGGTAGATCTCAAAGAGAAGAAGGTTGTGAGAGCCTTGTTACTATTTGAATTTCTTGTAATTAGTCTATTGATAGTTTTGAGGACACATTGAAGGTTCTATCCCTGACTTGAGTTGTGATGTGATCCTCAAGGTTGAGAGTTGCAGGAGAAAGAACCAACAAGTCATTCGGTTCTATACCAGACAATGTATGCAGACCAAGATATCAATCCGGACATCATGGATGTTATGGATGATATAGTTATGTAAGGATTGTATGCAATCAGTATGTATGTGCAATTCAGGTGTTGTGGTTTTTGGTTAGAAGTTATTATGTAGCATGAACAACTTTGGATGCTGACCTTTTTGAGGTCCCATTGAGTTCTCATTGACTTGAGTATCTTAGTATTAGGAATTATTGTTGATCCTGGTATTTGTTATGCATCCCAGAGTTTGCATTTTTTATGGTTATCATAAGTATCTCTTTGATTTTTATGATTGTTGTTCCCTTGGTATGTGTGGAGTCTACATTTTATAGATATTGGACTTGATAGTGATGATAGGTCTGTTCTCTTGGGTCCGAATGACCCTTGTCATTTTTTTGGTAATTTTAGTATATGCATTGGTAATCAGAAGCATGTAAAGGAATTGTGTAGAGGTGTTGTGGAGGATGACATGAGCTTATTGATAACATGTTGAACTTGGCTGACATGCTATTCTATAATTTTACCCTTCGATATATATGCATGTACATGAGTGTTGAATGATATACATCAATCAAGAGAGAGAGAGTGTGATGTACGGAAGATAGTTGGCAGTGAAATAAATAGTGTATGTGAGAGTTGTAGAGAGTGAATGTAATCAGTGTCATAGTAGTGTAGTAGTCCTTTACCGGACCTGTTGTGGAATAGTGGTTCAGATCTATCTCTAATCAGATCTTCTGTAAAGTCTAAGATTTTTAATTTGAGCTTAATAATGGAACTGATCTCATGCATTTGGAGATGAAAACTTTCTTAGTTCAACCTTTTCAATTGCAGTGAACATTTTGGCAGTAAGCTATTTCTTTTTGTATATGCAGTGAGTAGTTCGATAGTGAGCCATTTTTATAATTTGCTAGTGAGCCACTTATTTGTAAACACAACTATAACTAGTTATATTTTCCTGAGAGTTAACACTCTCTGTGGTTTTTCCCATTTGGGTTTGTCACATACAAATTCTAGTATTTATCTTGTGGTTGTGTTCTTCTTGTTTATTCTTCATTAATTGTTTACTTCAGTCAAGTTTGTTTGATATTTTTGAGTATAGCTTCTATTGGAGTTGAGGAAAAATCAATTCTACAGCTCCCAAAGATCATCTGCATGAAAACCTGTCATAGAAAGAGAGAAGCAGAATAGCTATGGAGGACAAAATTCAGAGATGTAGAAAAGATGAGTCATATTGATTGTGCAACAAGAATGCAATTCAATAATTATAGTTGTTATTAAATACAAAGAGAGAATCCTTATAAAAGGATACTTGAAACCCTAAAGATGAAAACCCTAAAGAATTATAAGATTCTTAAGTTAAACTTAAGCATAGAGTATAATAGATTAATAATTAAATAAATAATTATTAGCTAATAAAAGATTACTCTAACACCCCCCTTAAGATGAACTTAGGGAGTAGCTAAAAAACAACTAAGGACTAAAAAAGCATATTAAAAATGTAGGAAAGCAACAATAGGTCCCAACAACTAGGCCTGAAGAGGTACCCAAGTACAATAAAATCTCTGTAAAGTGGAGAAAAAGGAGAAAACCCTATGGGAATAAAACTCCTCTCCAAGAAGAGATGAAAGCTCAAGTGAAGAACTAAGAAGCCACAAAAAATAGTGTTCTAGAAGATAGGAACAAAAGAAGAGCATGAAGAACACCACCGAACCATGAAATAGCTGCAAACACTATCGAAGAGTAACTATTGATCTGAAGAACCTCCACTGAAATAGAACATGACCAGGTAGAGAAGACTATGATTTGCAGGAGTGCCCTCAAATGACACTACTCGAATCAAATGGCAAACAAATGCAAACAACTAAACTCAAAGATACAGATGGCATGAAACACCAAAGCTTGAAGAGTTGATCAATCGAACCAAGGAAGCATTAGAAACAATAGGATAAACCTCCCCATAATGTTGAAAAGGGAGAGGGACAGGTACACTAAAAAGAATGGCCAACAAGAACTGGATGATGAAGAACTAGGAACATTGAAGGTACAGAGAAAATACATAATGTTGTAGAAGGAACACTCACTTGACACACATCATGAGGCTAATGTCATGGAAGGAACACTCACTTGACAAAGATATATGGAAAACAAAAGACAAACATGGTGGCACTTTAGCTCAGTGTGTTTGCATAAATAAAATGCTACAATGATAAGAAGAGAAAAAAGACTAGAAACAAAAATAATAGCCAAAGATGAGACATCCTACTCAAAGAAAGAGATCCCAGGACCTGAAACATCCAAGATATTCAACAAAGTGCTGAAAAACAAAAAAAAAGAATAAAATATACCTAGAGAAAAGTCTGGAAATAAAAGTCTTCTAAATGAAAAGAACACAGAGCAAACTTTCCAATGATATAAAGTTTTCAAAAAATGGATTTCGGATGCTCAAGTTATGTCTCCCGAAGTTCAAAAATGAACCTCTGGCTTTGATAGAAAAGATTGCCATAAAAAAAAAAAAATCAAAAGTTAAAACCTCCATATCTAGATAGAGCTCGGAAAGAGATTTCTGACGATATAAGATTTGTCAAAAAAAACCTCCGTATGACCAAGTTACGACCAAAAGAAAAAAAACTCCTCTTTTCGGGCATAAGAGGGTAAATATAAAAAATTAATTTTTTTTTTGATGAAAATTTTCTGAAGCATTTGCAGGTATAGACATACAGATTTTTGTGCCTCGTAAAGCATGCCAATGAAAAAAGCATGGCCCAGATGTCTTTGTCACCGAAATAGGTCAAATTATATATCAAAATTTGTGGAAACAACCTCTTGAATCCAATCATGAGGTCCTTTTGGCACCAAAATGTACCCAAAAAAATCAGCTACTCCTAGAAATGGAAAAAAACAATTGTACAAACCTTCGAATACATAGATATGAAGAACAAGGCCCAAAATATCTCATAAAGAGAACAGGGGCATGCATATATGGAGTTTTGATACCATATTGGAGTTGAGAAAAAATCAACTCTATCTCCCAAAGATCATCTGCATGCAAACCTGCCATAGAAAGAGAGAAGCAAAATAGCTATGGAGGCCAAAATTCAAAGATCCAAAAAACTTGAGTCATATTGATTGTGCAACAAGAATGCAATTCAATAATTACAGTTCTTATGAAAATACAAAGAGAGAATCCTTATAAAAGGATACTCGAAACCCTAAAGGTGAAAACCCTAAAAAATTATAAGATTCATAAGTTTAGCTTAAGCATAGAGTATAATAGACTAATAATTAAAAAAATAATTATTAGCTAATAAAAGATTACTCTAACAACTTCAATTGGTAAAAAGTTTATTGTTTTAAAGATAAGCGGGAATATTGATTCAACCCCCACTCTCAGTATTCTGATCCTTTAACCTTGATCAACAACATTTAATTTCATTTTTAAAACCAATAAGAGGGGAGATGAATCTAGATAAGGACTCAGTAAAACTCTAATTTCTAGCAATCCGCCAATCCAGGGAAGAGAGCGGTTGAGAGTGTTTTCTTTTCTAAAAACATCCCATATTTTCTTTGATGTTGTTAATAATAGTGATGGCTAAGGAGTCCCAATGGCCTTTTCTATTCCTAAAAATTATGTTATTTCTCTCTTTCCAAATGCTCCACCTTATATGAAAGAAGGCTAGGCACCATAGTTCCCTAATAAGGGGATGACTCAACAAAGGTGACCAGACAAAAACATAATCCTTATATACTTTTATATTTATTAATAATTATTAATAATTAGTTATAATAGAGATTAACTTATGGATTGGACAAGAAGTTAGGAGTAATATGAAAACTACATTGACTACAATGATTTTGCAGTTATTAAGTTCCTTAGAATTATGGAAAGCATGTGTAATTGGAATGATTCATTATGAGGAAATTTATGAGGAAATTTATATTCAACCTTGTATGAAGGAAAAAATGGCTACATCTATTTTTCTAAATCGCATAGAAGACCTTTGTCATTCAATATTTTATTTAAAAGTTATATAAAAGGTCTTTACATATTTAATATTGGTAGTTAGGTTTTGGGTTTTGAGTGAGTAAAAAAATACAATAGTAAAGAGATTTGATTAGTATGTGAACAAAGGAAAAAACAAAACACAATAATATCATCATTTATGACATGAATAGAATTAAGAAAGAGAAGTACAGAACATGAAAACAATATAATATGAAACCACTGTACAAAATAATAGTAGAACTAAGGAGTCCAGAGAAACATTCTAGTGTTTATTTTATAAACATGATACCTGTTTTTTTTAGTGTGTTTGTGTGTGTGATCTCTTTTATTTTTTATTGATTGTGTATTCCCTTCTTCTAACCTCATGTTTGTTTGGTTATTCCTTTCTTCTAATAGATGCATGACTATTTAGCATGGGTTGATCTCCTTGAGCCAAGAGATAAGATAAAATGCTAGCCCAATGACCCATATTTCTTATTATTGAAAAAGAGAGTAAAGCTTCACAATTGCTCCAACATTAATATACTTCATCATCCTAGGCCCATTTTGTTGTGAAAATTTTGTCTATTTTACATGTTTAATAGTCAAGATGGGGCCAATCATTAGTGATAGAGTGCATTTAAAATATATATTAATGTGATATTTTCTATGTCTAACCTTTCTTCAAAGCTCTCATGTTTATCTTTCACATGATTCATGGAATGTTTAAAACTTATTTTTTATGTTTTTATTTATATCCACACATGTTTATAGATAAAACGTTGAGTTTTTGTAATAGTAAAAATATTTTCTATATGAGGTTCTTTATCTAAAAAAAAAATTCTAACCAAAAAATTGTATATTGTCTTTGCTTTCTATTTATTTTGTCAATGTTTAAAATTGTATATGCACTAATTCTATTATATAAACTCTATACTCTAGTTTTTTTCACTTTTAAAAATAGTATAAAACTAAAACTGGGATACAAATTTATTTGACAAACTAAGATTTTGGATACCCAAATAAAAGCAAACTATTATTTACTTTGAGCACTAGTCTACTTTAGATTATATTATATGGCTGATCTAATAAGTTTAGATTTCCTACTAGAATAAACACTTCTTAAAAGTAACTTGAACACAAATAAATAAATTTTAAAGTGAAAATATAGATTTTTGGCTAACTTCATTAAATCATTAATTAAGTTCCAATTTTTTTGAAGGTGTGCTTGGAGCAAGTTTAAGTCTTAAACAATATTGATGGACTAGATCTTCATCCCCACTACTTATAAAAGACTATAGATCCATAATCCTTCTCCTCCGAGAAAATTAGCTAAAAGACAACTTTTAATTTGAATGTATGTAAA
Organism: Cryptomeria japonica; assembly: GCF_030272615.1. NCBI lineage: Eukaryota > Viridiplantae > Streptophyta > Pinopsida > Cupressales > Cupressaceae > Cryptomeria > Cryptomeria japonica. The sequence goes on from NC_081410.1 coordinate 149,039,842, forward strand.
TGTATATTCCCTCATAATATTATAATCTATTATATAAAATAAAATACCAAAATCAATATAATCCAATTATTTATATGAAAGAGAAATCTCAAAGATTCTTTAATAACTATTATTTTTTCAATATAAATTATTTTAAAGATAATTACATAGAACAACTATTTATTATATTTATACTTAAATCACATATAAGATCACCAGACTATTTTAAATAGAATGGACAGAATGTTTGAAATGAAATACGCCAATAGCAATCAAATATTGGCTTAAAAACTAATTTTGAATAAATTGTCCCCAGAAGGATTAAGACAGATTTATTCAATCTAACAAAATCCAAAGTTTGGCTTCTTAAAATTAAAGACAACTACGTAAATTCTTCTTAAAGATACTATACACCATGAATCACGGAGGCAAAGACAAATAGCATCTATTACATATTTCTTAGAAAATAATAATCTATATTACACACTAAAATTGAATGAATAACGGTACAAATTTAATGTTGATGTCAAGTCAAATTGAATTGATTGAAAATATTGTTTGATTCAATGTTTATTGATGGTAGAGTTATTCACATGTTGAATTATAAAATACATAGGTCTAAGTTTTTTTTAATAACTAAAGAAACATATCAATTACTTATATCAAAATCTATAATAATTGCATCATTTAAATAGAAACCATTATTTTATGAGATTTTAAAATTTAGGTATTAAAGATAAAGAAAATTAATGTCATCTAAATAAAATAATAATAGATATCAAATTGTTTGACAACATCAAGTATAATGTAGAGATAAAATAAAAGCACTTCAATATCAATTATTTCATAACTAACCCAAAATTGTTTAATTGAGTAGGAGAAATGTTCAATGATATGATCAACCATGTAACTGCAAATCCTTTAAATATACCTTCACATTTTTATTTTTATTTTAACAAGATGTTGGATAATATTATGAATCATATCTTAAATAATTCTCAGTAAATTGAGAATTGAAATAAATTATAATTTAAATAGTAATAATTAATGATAAACAGATATTAAATAATTTTTTTAAAATGATATAAAAAAATAAATAGTACTTATTATAAGAAAATTGTATTTAATAATCTAAGTTAATTGTTTTATCTCTTCTTAGATAAATAAATTATTTTATGATTGATGAAGGGGTTCACAAGGCCACCATAATTATATTATATCAAAACAATTATAATATATGACATGAATACAAGCAAGGGGACAAAAGAGAACCAAAGATCTAGGGTGAGCTATGGCAAACAATAAAAGAGGCACAAACCAATTACTAAAGAAATCAATTGTAAATCCAAACAAAAGGCAAAAATAATAGGCACAACAACTTAACAATAACATTACAACTACCAAGGTCCAATATTGGAGGAATTAATTTGAAAAGGGACACTAAATCCATGAAAATATTTAGCAATATTCTTGAGGAGGAAGTGTAGACAATTGAACAAGTTAGAAGTATGAAGACAAAGAACCTCACATAAGTCTTTCCGAAGCTAGAGAAACCATAGGAGAGTAAAAAATAAATCCTTCTTGCATTAATGTGAGTGCATGCACCAAAGCACAATAATTATGCATGCCTCTTTTGGAAAAACGCCAACTAATCAATCTTTTCAAAACCAAAGTCATGGTAAATAAGTGTCTTTATCTTTTTTTTTAAATTGATAGTCAAATTAATACATTTATGTCAGTTTTTATTTAAGTTTTATTTATTTTTTAATCTAATATGATGGAATGGTTTAATATAATTATACATCTATATGTTACACATAGTTTGTCGCATTCCCTATTCTTTATCCATAGTTGAACTCATTCTCATATATTTGTCATTATTAGCCATTTATTACACCCATGCTCTCACATTTATTTAGACATTTGATCCCTACTTTAAATCTTCACATTCCTAACCTAGGTCAATCTCAAAGCATGCATGTTTGATCCTAAAAGACCCATTTAATCCCAACAACTCAATTTTTTTGAATCCTAATTCTTAGCTTGCCAATATAAACCATTCACATGCTCCGGAATGCCATGGAGCTAGTCCATTAAAAGACTTGATCTAAGGGAACATAACCCTATCAATCTGACAACTCTCAAAAAATATTTCAAAATATTATTGTCCATACACTCATGTATTGAATTAAATTACAAAAGTCTATGCTCTCTCAAATTCACCATTTAGACTATAGATCAGTCTCTTACATTAGATCACTCCCAACGTACTTAAATTTGATCCCAAAAATCTCACATTTAACCCACAAATATTTTAGATTTTGTATGAAACCCTAAATATTTATAAAATAGTAATCAAAACCATTGGACGCTAGCATACTATTATAGCTACAGTTCTTATAAATACAGGTACCTGAATGCGCAATAAGAACAAACCCATGGGAAAGATATAGCAATTAAAGTATTATTAAACTTGAATTGGAATCCCGGATATCAATTGTGATCTTGCACATTTTATTAATTCATACTTAGTCAACACAGCATTTACAAAGAATTGGTATCAGTAGAGAACCAATAGATTGACGAGAAAGGTGACAAGTAAATGATAAAAATTTACAAAGGAAATGAATATTCTCTTAAAGTTTGTCTTTCTATTTCTAAATTTATTTTATAGTTTTGCTCATTAAATTTAGATCATGGCTGTTGTTTAATTTATTGAAGTAAATGAAGTTTGTTTTTTAACATCTAATTATACTTTTCTCACACATGTTGAGTGGCATTATTCGCCGAGAGACTTAAGGTAATCATCGATCAGTAGAACATACCTAACATATATCCCTTTCTGATCACATTGGCCTCAATACAATTGTAATCCCCAGGCCTGAAAACTGTAAAATTTTGCAGCTGTGGCTGCATAGCACAGGATAGATCTAGCTAGGAAAATAAAAACAAAACTTGCAGATCTAATGCACATAAGAAAAAGAAAGAGCAGATTCATTGTATATTACATTATGCAAAACTGCATATTAATACAGAAATAGCCACCACATGAACATAGAATTACGGTGGAATTAACGACAATCAGTGACGGTGAAAGAGGCGGAGAAACATAATTAACTTACTGTACGCATTATTTAGCTTACTAACATGTTGTTTGCATGAATTGGTTTCCCTCACAGTGAACAGAGGAGATCCATTATTTACGGAGAGAACGAATAAAGGATCATGCAAGCTGATAGTAAACTGACATGCAAACTAGCGCTAACACCCCCCCTTAAGTCTAACTAAGGAGATAGAAAAGATGAAAGAAAAGAGGAAAGAGGAAAAACCCAGTGGGAACAAAACCCCCCCTCAAAATAAACACTAACTCTGCATGACACTTAATATGCTACAATGTCTTGCAACCAAAGAAGGTCTAGCAGAAAGTGCCTATTTGTGCCTTCACAAAGAAGAGAAAGAATGTCAATATAGAATGCAGCAAAACGAATGCTAAAGTAGGTTCCCTAGCAACAAATGATGCCTCTTCCTTTTGGAAGATAGAAACCTCGAGCTATCAAACTACTGAATTCCCAGTCAAGTGAAATGTATGAAGGAATCAAGATGAATGGTTCTGAAAAATACTCATTTTTCTCCAATCCGATGTTGAATTGCAACTCTACCATACAAGATTCCAGAATAGTGACCACTGGAGTGTGAGATTTGTTCGAATATGAATCAGGATCTGTCAAGATAGTAGCATGGAGTAGTTGAGAGAAAACAAGAGAATCCAAACCAAAAGAAGATGCAGCTTGATGTGAGCCGACATCAGAGAGAGGACATGTGTCCTCAAAATTATCATCATGATCAGAAAGAGATTCAACAAACAAATGATAAATGTCTAATAGGATGATATCTCACTCATCAAGAGGACCAAAATGAACATGCTGAAGAGAATCTGAAGTAGCATTCGAAGAAACCAAGATCTCTATCAAACTCGCAGGTGAAGGTGAAGGTACATCAACTATTTTCATAGGTCAAAAAGGAGTAGCTTGAGATTCTGACGCATTCCCAAAAAAGAGTTGAAAGGCATTATGTGAGAAATGAGGACACCATTTATGCCCATGTTGATTGCTCCCACAATACCTACATCTACAACCCTTATACATATACATGATTCACTCTTTAAATTATCTCCAAAAAAGTACATAAAACAGAACCTTCAATACAATGAATATTTCACTCTAAAACAACTCAATCTTCAGCGCCTGCAAATAAAAGTGTTTCAATTATTCTTCCTAGCAACCTGCTCTGATACCATGTTAAATTTTGGAGCTGTGGCTGCATAGCATAGGATAGATCTAGCTAGGAAAATAAAAACAAAACTTGCAGATCTAATGCACATAAGAAAAAGAAAGAGAAGATTCATTGTATATTACATTATGCAAAACTGTATATTAATACAGAAATAGCCACCACATGAACATAGAATTACAGTGGAATCAAAGACAATCACTGGCGGTGAAAGAGGTGGAGAAACATGATTAACTTAATATACGCATTAGTTAGCTTACTAACATGTTGTTTGCATGAATTGGTTTCTCTCGGAGTGAACAGAGGAGATCCATTATTCAAGAAGAGAATGAATAAAGGATCATGCAAGATGATAGTAAACTTACATGCAAACTAGTGCTAACAAAAATTGCACATGATAACCAAATATCAGTGCAGTTTATATTCTAATAATTTTAGTATTTTAATGTTTTAAGATCAACAATAATATGTTGATTTAATGTTCAACTGAACAATGCACCCAACTTGTGAGAGAGATCACCAATCCCATTATTGGATTGTAGCTCAAGCATCATGTTGAACTCTAGAATCTATCACCATAATTAGTCTTGCTAATCTTGCTATTTAATTGTTTGGAAAACCTAAAACAAAGTTTTTTCAATTTTGAATATCAACTTGAATAAATACATAGGTAATTCACAATTTTAAAAAAAATGGTAATGTAAAGTTGACTACTTATTCGATACTACAAGATTATTTGGAGTATGAAAATTAGAGTGATCCGAGGACCAGAAACATGGATATTAACTTTGGGCAACCGTGTGTCCTTTGTTGGTTAACCCCTTTAGAGCTAGATTCTTAGATAATATAAATAAGCACCACATGAAGTGTTTGATGCAAAATCATATTTTATTACGCATTAATATATCTTAGAGAATTTAGTGTAGATACTTAAATTTGATTAATATAATTAATTAAATTTAATTCTCTTCACCACTCACTAAATAATTATGTATTATTTGATTAATTGGTAATTTGTCCTTTTAACTAATTAATCTTACTAATTATGCTATAGTTCACTTTTAATTAATTAATTAGTAATTAAAATCAGTTAATTAATTGAATTTGACCCTTCTTCTATTAAATATGTCAAATTTTGTAATTTGATTATATAATTCATGATTGACTTTTTCCTCTTAAATCTCTCATAGAATTAATTAATTCTATTTCCTCACATATCTCTTAAACTTAATTGTTCCTCTAATCTAACCCGCCTAGCTAACCAAGGGTTTTAGTCAACCCTATCCTTTAGCCTTCACCATATGTGTGCACATCCCCAAAATATCTAAAATTTTCTAAAATTTGAAAAATGCCTTTGAATTTGGCAGAAATTTCCTAAAAATTGGGAAAATACCCCAAATATCCTAAAACATGAGAATATCTCTCTTTTGTAATCTCTTTTGGAATAGAACCTTCCAATTTGGGTGTCTCATTCCCAAATGGGCATGTGTCCTCCGGGACACGTGTCATTCCTTCTAATGACACATGTTCTTCTCAAGGACACATGTCATTCTCATCCATGACATTTTCTCTTGTCAAGGGCATGTGTCTCCTTCTCATACATCTCCATCTCTCATTCAATCCTATTTAAACCCCTCATTTTCCTTCCAAAATAAATCCACTTTCATTTTCATACCCTCATAATGTAGAAATATTTACTCACCTTTTGCATATTCACATCCATTTAGCATAGTATTTTTGCATCCCATCTTAGTTTAGTTTTCACCTTGCATTCACTATCATTGAGCATAATCGAGTATCTATCATATAGCAAGCACACATCAAATCAGGGGACTATCAAATCAAAGGAGGAATATACAGTTTGTGCTTCAATTAGTTTTATTTTGTTTATCTAATTTTCTTCCTTCTTAGCATCCTAATCTGAGTGTGGTTGAAAAATGTGTTTGTTGTTGATTGTTTAGTTTATCTTTTCAGTCTCTCTAGTTTACATTCACAATTTTCTGCATACAATTAGTACTAATATTATCCTAGGGAATTTAATGCTCAATCTTCACTATGATTGATTAACAACTTGAGCTCATTCTAATGGCTATGCCATCATCCAAGATTCTTGAATTTGGAAAGGTAAGTGTCAAGGCTCTAGGAAAATCTCCAAGTGTGGGGTAGCCACTAGGAAATGATTCCAGAAAGCTATGATAATTTCATTGACCTTGACCTTATACTTGATCGTGAGAGGAATCACTCAAAACACTGTAAATCACAAGAGTCCAATAGTCTTAAACAAATCTTTCATGCTTGATTGGGTTTGGCTTCAAAGTTAAAAATCCAATATCCTTTGCTTTGCATACAAGGTAAGAAGGTTTCTTTGGGCATTGGCTCAATTAGAAATCCAATCCACTTGCATTAACTTTATATTTGGGTAGCGATTACCAAGAAACCTTTACAAATTATCATTGATAAATTCCACATTCATAATTTCTGCAACACTTCTCCCCTATAAATTCAAATTTGAGTTGAAGTCCATTAATCAAATCTTCAAAGGTCTATATAGACATTGCACCTTGATACCCAACACTATAAATATTCCCTTAACTTTTCAATTTTTCATCTACATTACTAATATCTCTATTGTTAGGATTATCCATGTGAATGCATGTAAATGCAATAAGTGGAATATGCATATAAACTTAGCCTATTCAAACAAACACATGCAAACTAGAAAATGATAAGCAAGCTAATATGTTGATTGGTTGGATGTGGTTGCCGATTGATCCAACAACATGATAGTTTTATGAAGGTGATTGAATGGTGGATAACATATGAGGAGATAATGAAAATGAGAGAGGAGGCCTCAATTTATATATTTTTCATGAGTAAAATAAATTGCCAAGATTCAATATCAAATGGAGATTTAGGATTGAATGGGAGTTTGGTCCTAGATTTGAAAGTTTAGCATTGTGACAAGTCTCACAAGGAGAAGTGAGCTGTAAGGGATAAGTGTCACTCCAAAAATTTATGACATGGAACAATGGAAGTCCATTGATTACTCCTATATCTCCATTTTTTTGGTATCCCATTCATGCCTTAGCATTGAAGACATTACCTAAATTTATTAGAGAAGATTCAAAAATATCCACATAGCATCTTAAAGATGTGGTTGATGTGTGTATTGTTCATAATATTACTAAAAAGAATGTGGCACTTAGGCTACTTTCAACTTGTTTCAAAGGAAAGGCACAAGACCTTTACAAGTCTCTACTCCCTAACTCTATTGGTACTTAGGAATAGCTTAGAGACCAATTATTTGAACACTTTATAGAGAAAGGAGATCTCTCATCCTTTATTCAACACCTGATAACAATCAAAATAGCACTGCAAGAGGTTGTCATAGATTTTAATACCTGATTTCATAATACCTGGCAAATAATTTTAGTGTCAACTCAGCCCCGAAGGGATATGGATTTTGTCTTTTACTTGAAAGCTTTTAATTCTAGCATATTAGTCATGATCCAATCCCTGGGTGGTAATGCATCTATAGATGCATATGATTTAGTAGTAAGTATTGAAAACAACTTAATGGATTTCTAAAAGATTTCTCTAGGACCACCTATTTTGGTGTTTCCATAGCTAACAGTCCCAACTCAAGACGATGTTGCTCTAAGCACCTCTTCCATGCCCTAGTCCATTTACATGAAAACAACTTAATAGATATCTAAAAGATTTCACTAGGACCACCTATTTTGGTGTTTCCATAGCTAACAGTCCCAACTCAAGACAATGTTGCTCTAAGCACCTCTTCCATGCCCTAGTCCATTTACATGAATCCTAATGCACGAGTAAGTCATATGCCTCATTTACACTAGCCACAAAATTGAATCATATGAAGAACTTTCTGCATACTTTCTCCAATGAGATCATTATTATTAAGAAACAAAAAGAATTTCTTCTCAAGCCTCCTTACTAGAATTACCAAGGCAAAAAACCTCCTTTTCAACAAAACCAATCTCAAGGAGGACTTAAACAAAATAATAAGTGAGCTAGACCTTGAACTAGATTGTCCTAGTTCCTACTTCTCTTTAGGCCATACGACCTAAGCAAACAAATATCTAGTGGTTAGTCAAAACAACCTAGTATATGACATAAATGCATGGTGTTTCTTGTAAAACAATTCCCATATGGCTTATAGCTATCCTAGGAGTAACCTCCAATAGTAGGTTGCAAAATAAAGGATTTAGGAAATCATGCCAAATGTAGGTGTCTACATTTACCAATCCCTTGGAGTAGAAAATTCTATGCTCATAACTCAAATGCAAGGCATGTCCCTCAAGCAAGAATGAGATATAGGCCCTGATCATGCACTTTTCCCATGGATGGAGGTTGAAGATGAAGCATTCACTAATGATGCCTCCATGTCAAAATCCCATCAAGTATAGTCAGATTACAATACCCAATCTAAGAGGAGAATCACCAAAGAACTTGTGCCTCAAGTGAAACAACCTAGAACAATCTTTGAAAAGAGTTTTGGTTCACTATTTTTTGTACTTTCCCATTTCAAAAGGTGAAATAAATATTTGCTTATAAGCCAAAGGAATTGAAGTTTCAATCACTCAGATCACTCAATATGGTCAAATGATTCAAGAAAATCCCTTCCAATGTGTCCTTATGGGATTATCCTAGCTATTTTAAAGAAAAAATACTTGTTGTGGGAAGCTCTGGAAAGTAGTGAGAAACTAGTGCAAGCTAAAGTAGCCTTAGAATACACATAGACTAAATAAGATCTAAATAAAGGAATACAAGGTCAAGCAGTCATAACATTTACAAATTCAAAAAAATAGACAACAAAAGAGCAGTGATAACATTTAAAAATTCAAAAAAATAGACAACAAAAGAAGTAGGTAAACCTAAACCTACCACTTTTTTCTTAACTCTCCTAATAGGATATAAGCTATTGTATAATTTTATGATTAACTCTAGATCTAGCACTATAGTCATGCCTAAACAGATAGTGGGTGCATTAAAATTATAATATGAGCCTTTGGACAAAGAAATCATGTAGTTATATGGGAATTAGGTCCAAGACAGTCTTTATTGAGAACATTATGCTAATCTTATATTCAAATCCCAATATCATAGTTCCACAAGAAGTGATTGTAATGGACATCCCTCCCAATTTTGGCCTATGTTTATCTTATGATTTTACTACAAAAATTGGTGGTTACTTATCCCTTGATTGGTTACATCTAATTCCAAGGAGTAAGTATGGTTCTAATATGAAAGTTCTTTCTAAGCCTCTACATCTTGAATACATAGAAGATGATGTTATTATAAATTTTGAAGCCACCCACACCTCCTTCACCAAAACTGAGATGTATTATGTGGAAATTCTAGAAGAAGGAGTCCTCAATAAAAATTTATAGATAGTGACCATGTTAGTAACTATCATGCTATTGGCCTTGGAACATATGATATCTATGATGAAAATTAAGTTATTCCCAAGGTTACTTAAGGTCACATAATCATGATGACAAACTTAATGGTAAGCCTAACCTATGGACTTTGTATTTTGATGGTAAAAGATGAAAAATTAGTTTAGGAGCTAGTATCTACCTAACAACCTTAAGAAAAGAGAAAAATCTAAGAGCTTTCCACTTTCAATTTGCTTTTACAAATAATGAAGCTAAGTATGAATGCCTAGTATGAGGACTAAGCCTTGCAAAGAAAATGGGAATACAAAAGCTAAAGGTTTTCAAAGATTTCAATCGATTAATTAAGCAAATGAGAGGGGATTCAAGTGAAAATAATGTCTACATGTGATCCTCCCATCGTAGAGTATGAGATCAAATCGAGGGATTTGATGCTTTCAATATATAATTGATATCGAGAGCTCAAAAAGCTGAAGTGGGCATAATGGAAACAAAAAATAGAAGACATAAATACAAGCTAGGGGACAAAAGAGGACCAAAAATATAGGGTGAGATAAAGGAAAATAATGAAAGAGGCACAAACCAATTACTAAAGAAATAAATTCTAAACTCAAAAAAACCAAAGTAATAGACATAACAACCTAACAATAAATGTATTAGATTTTATTCCTTGCCTCAACGTAGGGAAATAATGAGTAGGAGAGGTGTGATAGGTGTTGTTAGGATTTTTAGAAGGGTTGTAGATGAAGAGTGAGGTGGAGAGGATGACACAGAAAATGATGGCAAGGGTTGAAATAAGATTATTATTTTGGATCTGTTTCTTCTTAGGCTATACTTGGAGGTTGTTGTGTGCCGAAAATGTATTTTTTATTTACCCAGTGCTTGTTCTTTGTTGGTGGCAATTTTGGTCATCTATAGAGTGCGGGTTGTGTGTTCTATAGAGTGTGAGTTGTGTGGGTCATAGTTTTGATGTTCCTTTTTATGGTTGGGTCTATTCCTTTCTTCATCTTTCCGAGCTATTGGATGGAGAGGTTTTATACCTATCTATTTTTCAACTGTAATAGTTGTGTTGTGGGGAGGTTTTTATAGCCCTCTTAAATTTTAAGCTTGTGGACCCAAATTTCTTTGATGTTACCTTTGCTAGTTTATTTTTTTGTTGTTTGAGGGTTTTTGTTTATTCTTTGATATATTTAGAAGTTTTGATGGGAGAAGGTTATGTTCCTTCTTGGGATGAGATCTTGGCTACTAGAGGTCAAAAGGCTTGAGACTTTTTTGGTTGTCATTCTTAGAAGACTAAGGAAGGAAAGAAGTAGCAAGGGGGATTTTTCTACCCAACCCTTGTTTCTCTATTTGAGGTAGAGAGAACTTTTGAGGGTAGTAAAGGGATTAGATATGATTGCAAGGGGGTTGTTGTTGTCTCCAGTTTTGATCTCTTTCCCTTTTTATCCTATTGAGGTGGAGTTTAAGGATGTTAAGGGATCTTGTATTCTCAATATTTTTGGATTCAAGGACCTCCTAGAGGTTTAGGCTTCAAGGCCTTGGAGTAGATTTAAGATAGTTTATTGTTGCCCTTTTGTAATTTTTATTCCTATAATTCCTATTAAAGTAGAGATTGTGGAAAATTGAGGGATTGTATATATTCATAAAGATGTGAGCTTACTTCTTCATTTGATTGGGAGCAGCTACAAGGGGGTTGATGCTGCCTCTTTTTCTATTTTTGGCTCCAAGGGAGCTACTACTGCCCTTATTCCTGTCTTCTTTTCTTTCTCTCTTATTAAGGTGGAAACTAATGAAGGTAAAGGGAGCAATAATGTTAAGGATATGAGATCATTTTGAAACCCACTGATCATGTCTCTCGAAGTTAATTTTCTTATTGGCTTAGGTTGTTTGATGTAACAAGTTAGACTACCATGATTTCTATATTTTGATCTACTATTTTTTAGTTGTTTGACTAAGTTATCTATATGTGTTTAATCTTTTTTAAATATCCTATTAGTGGGTTTTAGATCCCAATAGAATCAATTTGTACAAGGTCTTGGGTCCCTTCAAAACTTGTTCTACTCTTAATAAAAAATAACATGAAAACAATTTCAGTATCCAGACAAAGCATTTGTTGAAGATGTGGCATCCTACCAAGAATTAAAATTACCTCATTCTCAAGGATTTAGGAAGATGTCACTTGAGGGAGTTTCTTTTAATATTATCTAGTTCTTAAGGGAAATTCAAATCAATATTTGGTTCATTTAGATTCTCATAAGGGACTCTACCACTATTATCAATTCCTTTGATGACTTTTATATTTCCCATATTTATAGTGAAGGGAATAGTCTAGTCGATACGTTTGTCAACATGGGAATTTCTAATATCTTCTCACAAACTTCAAACCCTCATGACTTCTTACCCCTTCATGTTTATTCTATCATTGAAAATTATTTACAACATGGACACAATGGCACTTCCATTTAATTTGATAATTAATCGAGATCACCTCACATAAATTTTGGGTGATCTTTTGGGCTCTCTACTTCTTATATTTCGATGGGGTCTAATCTACAATACTTTCTAGGTGTTTTTTTGTTTTTTTTGCAGATTTGAGCCCATTTGTTGTGACAAGACTAGGACTAATGGGTTGGTTTGAATTTTTTTGGAGGAAAGCAATATTATCCCTTACCATGAGAGACTCCATGACTATAAACCTTAGGCTACAAGGGCTTTCATGAAAGGTTGAAAGGACCATATCATTTCTATTTGTGAGAAGGAGATGATGATCTCAAAGGATATAATTCAGCAAATTACTGGTCTATCAAGTGAAGGTAGGAAGGTCTTCAAAGATAGGAAGGTGGAGGTGGATATTAGCCAATTTATTAAGAAGAATAAGAGAGATAAATTGGTCAGCTTCACTGTTGGAGTTTATGATAGGCTCTCTATTAGAACTATATGGATGGAAATAACTAAGGTAGTCATGTTACTTCAATTTAGATGGAAAGTTCATCACCATTTATAGTTTTCATTTCATTTTATTTTATCACTTTTGTCATAAGAAGCTTGTTTTTTTTCTCTATTATCTTTTAACTTCTCTCAAATTTGGTTTGAAAGAGAATAGGAGGAATAAAATTATTTATATTTTGCACGAATGCCTTATTTTTCTTATTATGTAACATATAAAAACCCTCACCATTTTGGTTGAGCCCAAGATTACTCCCAAAAACCATAAGAAATGCATACCTCTTTTTTCTTAATACTCGTATATGAGTACACATACTAAAGATAAAGAGGATCATGAGGATTGGTTGGTAGAGGATGAGGGTAGGGACTCAGTTGAAATATAGTGTAACCCCCTTTAGAGGATAAAATCAGGAAAAAAATCATCTAAAAAGAGAGAAAGACCTAAAATTACCTAGATGGTGGTTCCTACATTGGTGACTTCAATACAGGGGAGAGTCTAAAATCAATTTTAGAGAAGGGGAAGAAAATTAAGACTAGTGATGGTGGGGAGAAAGTTGAATCTAAAGGGAAAGAAAAAATTGAACATGCTGGTAAAGATCCTAAATTTGCAATCTGATATGAATCATCTTGATCAGGATTGTCCTTTATATGGCATCTTTGAGTATTTCTCTCACCTTTCCATATTTGTGAGAGTTAATATATTTTAAGAATTCTATATGCTATGTTCTGATTAATATGAAAAATAGGTTTTAAGGACCTGAAACCTTTAACATAGGAGCATAAGATAGATCATCAAAAAGCATCCAGACCTTCTTGAAACAACTTACAAAATGACTGGAAAAAAGACCAGTGAACCGAATGGACAACAAACAAAAGGAACAACAAAGTGGAAAAACCAGAGAAAAAACATAAAGACAAAAAAAAATTATAAAGACTTAAGAAGATCCGCCACCTTATTGACCAACTGGTCATAGTTTTCTTCTACAACTTTGAGTTCTTCCATATCCTTGTTTGGCTTCTTCTCCTTCTTTTTGCCTCTGGTCCTTGTCCTAGGTCCTTGCACTTCTCTTGCACCTTCAATGTCTAGTTCCAACTCCAGGGAATCCTTCTCATCCTCCAGTTTGCTGATGAGGATTTTGGTATTGTCGACCGAGGCCTTCAGAATGCTATAGCTTTGTTCAGCAATACTTTTGAGTCATTTTTAAATTTTGTTGAATTTGTTATCAATATCTACCATTCTCTGGTCTATATCATTATCATTGGTTTTTATCTCTGCTTAGTCCTTCTCAATTTCCTCAAACCTAGGGTTGAATGAATCCCTAATCACTTTGTCTCTAGCAATAGTTTTGGTCAAATCCTCAACATATTCTGCCATAGATTTGCCTCCACCAATATTGATTGTCTCCAGAATTTGGACCCTGTGGCTCAGCTTCTTATTATCCTCCACAACTTTCTTGTAATTGTTAATTAACCAATCACTAGTGTCCACAAAACCTCTCAATCCCTCAGTGGGAGGATTTTAAGGATGGGTTTTCTCACCATTTTTGGGGATGTTGCCACTAGTGATCTTATCAACTTTTCCATCAACCCCCTGATCAAAACCTTCCCCTATGGTCTCTTCCTCCAGATTTTGGTTGACTTCATGATACTTTCTCTACACTTGTTCCTCTAGCTCTATAACATTATCTTCCCACCTCTTCTATTTGTTCCTTGCCTGAATGGAAGTTTTAGTTTTGTTTTTCCTAGGAGACTAGGGTACATCCTTCTCAGAATCCTCAGAGACCTCCTCCTCTGAAGACGAGTGAAACTGGAAAACCTTTTCCTTTGATTTTTTCTTACCCTTCAAGGAGGAGGGCATAATGCTCACTTGTTTTCTTTTCTTACCAATTTCAACTTCAGATTTGTCCAGGCTCTCCTTGGATTCACTCATCAAATCACTTTTAGACTCCTCACCCATTGAAAAATTAGAATCTAACCCTTCCTCCTCAGACTCATAGATAGAAGGCTGAGGATGGGAAATTTGGTTGGCTTTAAGGTGGTCATAAATTAACACCATAAGACCTTGATGCATGGTTGTATCACCCTTAGGGTTCTCTCTATGGGCCTTAATGGTAGCATTCATTGAACACAATAGAAAATATGGAATATTAACTTTTTTATCATCCCTAAAATGGTTAAGAAAAACAAAATGATAGCCATACACTTTTGTGAATCTTCCATCCAAGGTAACATAACGTATAATAGCAAACAAGACCTCCCTCCATGGCTTAACAAATGCCCTAGATGGGTAATAGGTTTTACTTAGCTTTACCAAGTGCTTTTTCTCCTTTGTCATTTCGAGGTATCGATCAATAGCCTCCTAGCTCAATTTTATGTCTCTAAAATAATTGCTTCCTTCCCTACGAATACCCATGACCTAAGCAATGATGTCTTCATCAATGAAGATTGTTTGCTATCCCATCTTCAGGGTACCCTTCCTCTAGTTTTTGCAGAAAAAATTAGTGATTGTGGTGTCCCTCCCATGGAGCCTCTCCATAAAATTTAAAAACTTGCCCTTCTATAGAATGTTCCAAACAACCTCCTTTTGTTTCCACTCCTTACAATTGCTAGGTTCATAGCGGCGCCTATTTCCTCCAATTTTTTTGCTTTTTAGAATAGAATGCTGAGAGTTGCAGAGAGCTATAGGCAAGAAATTTCTCAAAACTACCACATATACCTAGAAAGCATGGGAAAAGGTGGCTTTTGTCTTGTGATAAATGGTACTAACATTATTATAATTACTCATAGCCCTCCTATTAATCTATTTCATCATTATTTTTTCCATCTATGATCTTTGGGGTACTATTGTATCGATCCATAAATATGATCGATCTGACATCATCGAGGAGACCCTCTTCGCCCTTCCATGTAACCATCTTGTTTTGATTGACCACCATGTTCGCTGCCCAGTCAGCTGGACCATTAGCTTCACAATACATGTGGGAAATGAAGGATTTCTCAAAAGTGTTGATGAGATCTCTAGCAGGCTTTATTATGTTGTTGATAGTCCATGAAGGCTTAGAAGTTCCTTTTAGACACTTGATGACATTATTATAATCCCCTTCAATCCATAGATAGGGACAGTTCCATCTTTTGGCCAGGAGAATACCTTGGAGAGTAACCATAGCTTCCGCCATGTGGTTAGTTTGGCAACCTATAGGAACAGCAATCATTTCCTTACAACTATCATTTTCATCTCTAAGAATTTCACAACATCTTGCATGGCCAGGATTGCCTTTGGCAGCTCTGTCGAAGTTGATTTTGAGCCAACCTTGAGGGGGAGTGTGCCATCTGGATTCTAGTCTCTTGTTTAGTTGGAGATCAATACTACTAGCACTCTTCAGATTCCAAGAGTTGAAAATGTGAGTTTCCAAGGGGTTGGCACAAATGCAAGGGTCCCCAATGATCCCAATGTTCTCCACAATAGCCCTTTGAATTTTCTGGAAAACAACAGCCTGGGTGAGAGAAGTGTCCCTGAAGATGTGGTTGTTCCTTTCTTTCCAGATCCCCCACAGAATGTGAGGGAGGGATAACTGCCACAAGGATCTCAAGGAGGGGTTAGACCAATGATAATTCCAAGAATGAAACAATTCACTAATAGTGTTAGGAAACACCCAATCCATGCAAAAATTCTTAAAAAATCTCTCCTAAATTGAAATAGTGAAGGAACAGTGGATAACCAAATGGTCCACAGACTCTTCCTCCATAAGACATAAAGCACATCTATTAGGGAAGGAAAAGCCTCTAATCTTAAGATTATCTAAGGTCAATATTTTGTTTTGGAGGATTGTCCAATAGAAAAAATTAATCTTAGGGATAAGACCCTTTATCCAGGCTTTAGGCCAAAAGGGATCCTCTGAGGGGGAAGGGGAAAGAACACCATACATAGAAGAGACAATGATGTTGCCTTTAGGTTCATATTTCCAGATAAGGGAATCTTCCTTATTGTACAACTAGGCAGAAGACAAATGGTTCTTAAGATTGATAAGGTCAGGGTGAATACTTTCAATGTTCTGCCATTTATCACCTATCCAATACCCCTCAACCAAGGAACCAAAGACTCTAATAGAGGGGGCAGCAAAAGGGGCCCAATCAGGGATTTCAATCAAGGGCTTATCAAAAAGCCAGGGATCCTCCCAAAATCTAACTTTCCTACCATTGCCAACTCTCCATTTCACCCCTTTAGCAATATTGTCTTTACACTTATAGGCATGATTCCAAATATGGGACCCATTAATACTAAAATTGGAATTGATGAAAGAGAGAAGAGAACAAGACAAAAGAGTATACTTACTTCTCCAAATTTTACACCATTCACTATCAGAGTGGAACAGTCTCCAGACCTGTTTAGACAAGAGAGCTTTATTGAGTGTCCAAATTCTTCTCAGGCCCAGACCACCTTTACTTTTTGATCTGCACACCTCGTCCCAAGCCACTAAAGCCATTCTTTTCTTTTCCTCAACCCCTAACCACAATTTTTTCTTTTTGAATTTTTTCAATGGCATCAACATACTTAATAGGAATTTTGAAGAGGCTAAGGGCATAAATAGGTATGCTTTGAAGAGATGCTTTAAGAAGTTGAATCTTACCAGCCTGACTTAAAAGAGCACCTTTCCAGCTAGCAAGCTTTGTTTGAAATTTATCCACCAAAGAACTCCAAAAGGAATCTGATGGAGCAATGCCCAAGGGGAGACCAAGATAAGTAGCAACAAGAGCAACAATCTGACATTCGAAAAAAAATTTAATTCTATGTTGTCTTCTCTCAGGAGTGTTGATGAAAAACACTTCACTTTTTACCCAATTGATAAGCTGGCCGGAAGCAGAAGCAATCATACAAAGGGTGTCCTTCAGGATTTTGGCTTCTGAAATGCTTGATTCCCCCATGACAATGGGGTCATCCTCAAACTGTTGGTGGGAGAAAATATGATCAGTAGAGGAAGGTTGGAGACCCTTAAAAATACCTCTCATCACCATACTTTCCATGGACCTACCAAAACATTCAACCATAATAATGAAGAGGATAGGGGAAATGGGATCCCCTTGCCTCAGTCCTCTAGAAGCTTGAATGAAGGAGGAGGGAGACCCATTGACAAGAATAGAAAAGGAGGCAGAAGAGATGAGCTTCTTGAAGAGGTCCACACATTTGTTAGAGAAGCCAAAAGCAAAAAGGACCTTCATGAGGAAAGACCAATCACCCTGGTCATAGGCCTTATAGAGATCAAGCTTGAGGATGAAACCATGTTTCTTATCCATAATAAGTGAATGGATATTCTCATGGATGGTTATGACGGAATCAAGAATTTGTATACCTAGCACAAAACCATTTTGTTGATGTCTTATCAGAGAAGGAAGGACCATCAAGAGTCTAGAAGTTAGGACCTTAGAAATAATCTTGTAAAAAGAGTTGCATAAACTGATTGGCCTAAACTTATCCATGGTGTCAGCGCCTTGAATTTTGAGGATTAAAGCAATGAAGGTGCCATTAATCTCTTTCAGAAGTTTTCTAGCCCCAAAAAATTATTTGACCCCACTGGAAACATCTTTCCCAAAAATATCCCATAATTCTTGGAAGAAGAACATGGGGAAGCCATCAGGTCTAGGGGTTTTGTTACCATCAAAAGAAAAAAAAACATTTTTGATCTCCAAGTTTGAAGCTATAGAAGTTAGGGAAGCATTCTTCTACTCATCACTAAGGCAAGGAATGTTCTAAAGGAAATAACTTTGAGCATCAACATCCAAGCTTTGATCCCTACAAAGAAGATCAGTGAAGAATCTTTTGGCCTCATTTCTTATCTCATCCTCCTTAACCAGTTCCCCATTGTCCACCATTAGTTTTTTTATCCTATTTGCCACTTTATGTTTGATAGTCAACATATGAAAGAATCTAGTATTCTTATCTCCTTCCTTCAGCCAGATACATCTAGGCCTTTGCTTCCAAAAAGCTTCTTCTTTAGCAATGATTTCATGGTATTTTTTTAGGATCTCATTTTCTTTAGCAATAGTCACTGTAGAGAATCCATCTTTCTGAACTTGGACCTGTATTTTATTGAGGTCTTCCTAAATTTTTCCTTTGGCCTCAAAAATATTCCCAAAGCTGGATTTATTCCAAGACCTTATATTGTCTTTTATACTTTTGAGTTTCTTCACAACTCTATACATGGTAGTTCCCTCAACTTGAATGTTCCACCATTCCTGAATTTTATGGGTGAGATTTGGATGAAGAGTCCACATTTTTTCAAATCTAAAAGGAAAGTGCCTTCTTCTATTTATGGGGTCAACAAAAAGAGTAATGGGATAATGGTCAGACCCAACCCAAATGTGAGCAAACAGAGAACAAAAATAATTGTTGACCCAATCATCAGAAATAAGAGCCTTGTGGTGAAGTTGAATAAGGTCATTTCCAACCCTCCTATTAGTCCAAGTGTAATTGCAACCCTATATCTCCACATCATTAAGAGCCTAAGTGTTTATAAAATCCTTGAGGGCCAGTCTGCTTTCCAACTGAGAAGGGCTTCCACCAAATTTTTCCTCCTCTCTCAAAGGGGTGTTGAGGTCTCCCATGACCAGCCAGCTCAGGTTCTTGAAGCTGTCCCTTATTTCCATAAGTTTTTTTCCAAAAAATGCTTCTGCCTTTCAAGGTATTAGGAGCATAAATATTAGTGAGGACCCATGAGGTTCCATCTTTTAAATGCTCAAATTTAATGCAAAAGAAATTGCTTTCTTGAATAAGAACATAACCTTTAACACTATTGAGATTCCATATAGTTGCAATGCCTCCAGAGGCACCTTCCGAGCTGCCACCACTGATACTCCTAGATTTAAAGAATTTCAAATTTTCAATGTTATCTCTACTCATCTTAGTTTCTTGAATAAGAAAAATATCAAGTTTACTATCCCTAATCATATTACTAATTATATCATTCTTGTGGGGATTATTTAGTCCCCTAATGTTCCAAGAGATAATCTTCATATTTACTTACCAATTCCTAACTCCTTTAGAGTCTTCTGAGTCCCATATGCTATGTTCTTGTTGGCCTCCTTATCTTTGACTTTTTGGTTTGAAGGTCATCCTAGGGATGAGGAGACATACCCGACATCAACTTGAGCAATTCTACTAGACTTCCTTAATTGGGCAGCCGAGGGAGTGGATCCTTTTTTGTTCCTATGTTTTGGAATTTTCCAGTCTTCTTCTTTCTGAAGAACCGCTTCAGGGTTACTAAGAATTATAGAAATTTCTTCTTCATTACCCCAATTAGGTGATTTGGAATCATGTGAAGAGTTGTTGACTATTTTAGAAGCTTGGTCTGAAGTCGAGAGGTTCATACCCAATATAGCACATTTTTGGGCTTCTTGCATATCAGACCTGATCATGAGAGGGGAAGAGTCAATATTTTCTTCTTGAGAGCTAGTAATCTCCCCTTCCTTAGATTTTTCATCTTCCTTAGTATCCTCATCCTTTTGATCCTCTTCATTGGGAGCTTCCTTACTAGCCAAGGTGTCAACGGTTACCATCTTGGCATTTTCTTTTGAAGATTCAAACTGATCTTTTCATTCCTCTATTTGGATCTACCCTACCAGGGGGTTGTCTGCTAACATTTGATCCTTCCTCTGA
This sequence comes from Cryptomeria japonica, assembly GCF_030272615.1. Classification (NCBI taxonomy): domain Eukaryota; kingdom Viridiplantae; phylum Streptophyta; class Pinopsida; order Cupressales; family Cupressaceae; genus Cryptomeria; species Cryptomeria japonica. The sequence continues at coordinate 149,060,131 of NC_081410.1, forward strand.
GCTTCCTGGGGGGGAAGATTAGAGACAGAGGTTGAGGAGACCACTTCCTTATTTTCCCCCAAGGGTCCAAAATAGTTGGTATCAACAAGGTTAGTTTCCTTATTTTCTGAGTTTTTGACTTGTCATACCTTTTTCTCCGGAAGCTTTTTACTTTCAGGTGAAGTTTTGGCTTGCTTGTGCTCCCCTTTAGGATTAAGAGGACAATGTTTGGCCCAGTGACCTGATTTCTTGTAGTGAAAGCAAGCAAAGGGATGGATTCGTATTCAATCTGTTGTTTCCACGTTTCTAACTTTGACACTATGTCTATCTATTTTGGCATATCTGCATCATGGGCTATCCCTACACAAAATCTGGCATGAGTGAGCCTCCTTCTTGAAGCTTTGACTGGATCTATTGAGAGGAGCTCACCAAAAGAGGAGCCTCCTTCTAGATCTATATGCTATGTTTATCATAATGTTACATTTCCATTATTGAACATGTTTTGGGCTTGATAATAATTATGACAACTTTTTAATATATAAAATAACTTTAAAAAATGATGTAGATCACAATTGCTATATAATTTTTTTAAACATTAAAATTATAAAAAAAAAATCTTGTTTACAATATACAAAACAACATAAAATTCACTAATTTTACATATCTTAAAAATCTTGATTCTATATTTCTCACTTAATAAAGACAATTTATAATTTTAATTATTATTTTATTTCACTTATGCAATTTTCTAAAATTAATGATTATTTATTTATAATATTTTCTTAACTTGGTGTTCTTGATTATAGAACAAACAAGTTTTGAAGGGACTCAAAACCTTTTAACAAAGAACTACAACAAAAAGCTCCATTGATATATACCATTACCACAATAGCCCAAAGACAACAAAAAACTAGCAAAAAGACAAAAACAAGGAAAGAGACAGCTGAAAGGAAGAAACTAGTACATGTTTTTAAGGGCCTATGTGGCCTTAGTTTCTAGTTGATTCATATTAAGGGAATTCTTCTTCAACTCCTAAATATCTTGGTTGTTAGTTTTCTTATTCAAGTTAACTTTGGTTCTCTTGTAAGGTCCCACCATTTCCTCTGGCTTTTTATCCAATGCATCCACATTCACTATAGAAACTTCCTGATGATGGCTTAAACCTTTCTAATCATGATATTTAAAATTTCAATAGAGTTCTTCACCACTTTATGACTGAAGGTAACCAAAGATATCAAATTCTCATTAACTTCCTAGTATTTTTTCTCCATCTTACTCAATCTACCTTCAAAGTCTTTATTGAGTTTATCCTCCAGCTAAGATATCCTACAGTCATAGTCTTTTTCATAAACAGTCTTCTGCATAGAGTGCATAATTGAATTTCTTTAATCAACTGTCCAATGTTTTATAGCTTGAGAATCTTTTTTACTGCTAATTGCCTAAATTTTCAAATTTATATCCATAATTTCAAGGAATACCTATTTAAAAATCCTAAAGTTCTCTACAATAGCATCACAAGTTAAGGATAAAACATCATCAAGCTTCTCCCTTTCCAAGTTGAGATAAGGAGAGTTGGCATTGAGATCCTTCAGGAAGGGGGTTCTTTCACTGTTGTGCAGGGCCTAGACAGACTTATCGAGGAGTGATTAGTGGGAGGGTCGAGCATCATAATTTGAAGTAGAAACAAGGGAGACTCTGTCGTATTTATCTTGGTGGCCAATGTTCAAGGAAGACTCAGACCTAGATTTAAATTCTTCCATATTGTAGCGTCGTAAATTGTACGCACTTGCTAGGGTGGTACAATTTCACACCTAGTTTAGCACCCACCTTAGTGCATTTTACATTTTGCATTGCATTTCTCCTTTAGCACTTAATTAATCAAATTAATTAGGTCTAAGGTCCTATTTCATCGTCCTCTACATCATAAAGTTGGGCCCTTTCGTTAAAGTGTACCCTTTTCATTTTATTCCTCCAATACATCACTCAATCAAAAACCCTAATTAAGTCCTATTTTGAGCTTGGGGGTTTGGTTTCGAGGGTCAAAACATCTCAAAATCACCTATAACTTTAGGATTCTCTCTAAAATCATCATATCCGACGGCCCTAAAAATTTGGTGAAAAGTTGTCTAGACCGTGGCACCCGGAGTGCACATGGTCCTGGACATTTTTCCCAAAATTTTAGGAGCACAATCCAATCACAAGATAAAGCTTAACCCCAAGAAATTGGCAGGAAATTCAATCTCTAGGTCGGCCAAAAGATGAAATTACGATCTAGGGTTTCCTACATAAGAGCTCTCTTTCTTCATTTGAAGGGATCTGATTTTTGTTTTCAGGAACCTCATATGCAGCGAAAGAGAAGATCTTTGAAGACTTCAACAACATTCAACATCCTTCTATCAAGCATTTATCAATTTCATTCATCCATTTAGGGCTTGGAAGACATTGAAGAACAATAGGAGATTACCGACTAAAGATTGGCTTGTACTCCTCCCTTGAGGGTTGGGTATGATTTCATGTTGTTTTCATGTCTTTGCATAAGCTTCAATATATATCCTTTATTCATGCTTTAGATCACTTTGCATCTTGATTTAGAGCATTTACATTATCATTTACAAGCAATTAGGGTTTACTTTCTAGGTTGCTCTAGTTTGCTTGCTTGCATTTTAGGACCTTGCATACACACTAGGTCTGCACACACAATACATTTTACAATACAACTTGGCTATTCGTGGAGGTGGAAATCACCAAAGTGGGGGTTTGACTAAGGTAAAACCCTATATAGCTGCCCATACCCTTTTCAGATATAAGTGCAGGTTTTGGGACTCGGACGACGCCGCAGGTGATAGATCCGGGAAGAGTAGGTCGAGACAGCACTCCACATCAAATTGCAGAGCAAAAGACCTGGACAGGGGCGCTGGGTTCCCTGGTCCTGCCAGGACAGGGGTACTGGGTGCCTTGGTCCCTGGGATAGAGGCGCTGGGCACCCTGGTCCTCCTGACAGACAGCATTTTCTGACATTTCTGATAGTTTTCTAGAGTGCAAAACAACAGTTTTAGGTACAGTTTTCGAGACAGAATCAGGACAGTGGCACCTGCGCCCCCGTCCCGAACATTTTCAATCAGATTTTGACTTCGGGTATGCATCTGCATTCTTGTTTTGTCGTTGTGTTTACAGCTGTTCATTGTTTAATCTCAATTCTGCAATCTTGTTATTAGTTCATACTTGCATTTTGGGATTAGGAATTGAACTTGCATCATTTGATCTTCCAATTTCAACAAAGGAATAGAAATCCTAATAGGTAGCCTGTGGCTCTCTCTTTCACAAGAAGAAGTAGCCAATTGTGTGATACCTCTAGGCTCTTTCATATTCCGTAATGTGTGTCAAAAGGTAGGATTAGGGCATGTTAACCTAGTCTCGCTTTTTCCCTTACACATTTTGGTGAACCCGACGTGAACCTAGAATTGCTTATTCTTGCATTGCATTTGTTAGATCTAGATCTAGATTTAGTGTGTTTTCATTTCATTTTCATTAAAAAGAAAAAAAAGAAAAAAAAGTGTTTTTCTTTGCATTGTGTGTTTAAATTTTATGCAACCTTTATTTCAAAATGTCAGATTTTTATTTGCAAAATGTTCATGCTTTTGATGATTATTATGAGTATAGCCAAGATGAATTAGATGAAGCTTTAGATGAGTTTTTAAACCCTAAAGATGCCAAACCTTCATTTTACCAAAAACTCATAAACCTTGTTACTATGCCATTTAGATGTGATGAGAAAGATAAGTCGAATGGTTCCTCTCAAGGTTACATTCCTATCAACTCTTCCACTAAATCTAGTAACATGGTTGTGTTCAATAATCCCCTCTATGAGGAGATGTCTCCTTTTGAATCAAAAGATAGACCTTTTAATCAATATGATCATGCTTTGTTGGATGATGCTCTTGATGACTTTGTGGCTTTATCGAGATCTTTAAACAAGAACAAGACTTCTAAATTGGTTAACATGATAAACTTGAATGAGCATAACAAGCCTCTCTTTGAAGTCCAAGGTGCCTATCCTTCTCCCACCTTTCAAGTTCCTAAATCACCTCTCCTTACTGTCCAAGGAGGGTATGATCATGATTCCTTTTGTACTCTGAATAAACCAATCATCACCGTGCAAGGAAGAAAACCTATAAGTCCTTATAGTTATGCCAAGCAAACAACTAGAGAGAGTTATCATGCGGTTGCCCATACTTATCACACCAGAAATAATAGGCAGCCTAATCCTCCTCCCGTTATTCTAGTTTCTCTTCCTAATCCTCAACCAATTCTTCCACAAGCTCCCCGTATTTCACAAGTTATGGGTAAGGAATATGATCTCATAGAACAACTTAAAGCTACCCCTGCTAAGATATCCCTCTGGGATTTGATTCAAACTTCTTCCGCTCATCATGGAATGTTACAAGATGCCTTGAAAGATTTGAATGTTCCTCCACTGAATACATCTAGTAATATAGCATCTTTAGTTAACTCTGTGATGAATCCTAAAGCTCAAATTGTGTTTACCCAAGATGAGTTGCCTACTAGTGAAATTCAACAACAATATGATCCCTTGATGATTGTGGTTATCATGAAAGACACTGCTATAAGACGAACACTAGTAGATAATGGCTCTGGCCTTAATGTGTGTAGCATCAATCTATTGCATAAAATGAATGTGGATACATCTCTCATTGAGCCTGACTCTCACCCCATTTGAGGCTTTGACAATGTGGCTAAGACTTCATTAGGTATTATCACCCTACCTCTCACAGTAGGACCTGTTACTTTGCCTACTCCTATCCATGTTATGTTGGGAAATTTAACATACAACTTGTTATTAGGGAGGCCTTGGATTCACAGTATGCAAGTTGTCCCCTCTACATTGCATAGACAAGTTAAATTTATCTATAACAATAAGACATATACCTTGATAGGTGACACTAATTTCCAAGCTTGCTTACAAACATCTACTTCCAAAGGGGGTTCTTCTAAGTCGTCCTCATCTAGTGATGACTCTTTAAACAAGATACCTATCGATGAATCTTCGTTCTCAGATGATCAAAATTCTTTGGATGAGTCTGGAGCTCCTGAAGAAGATTCTTCTTGACTTGAATCTACACATAAGAAGGATTTTGATCCTAAGAAGGTTCTCAAAGAAGACGATTGGGGATCTCTTGATTTCAATCCCACCTTTGTAGGTGAATATAAGGTTCCTTCTAAAGAGCTTAAAGTTGAAAAGAAGGAAGAAGCTAAAAATCAATCAATCTTACCTGAACCTATGAGTAATAATTTTTGTGGCCGCTTCTCAAACTTCTTCTCCTCACACCTCTAACTATGAAGAGTTTGATTCTTTGTCTTATGAAAAACCACCTCCTCTTTCTGAAATGGTTGATCATTATGGTCATGGTTTTCACATTTTTGCTAAGCATGGGTATCATGGAAAAGGTTGTGGTGCTCATGAACAAGGGATAAAATTTCCTCTAGAGACTAATTTTCACAATTATGCCTTTGGACTTGGCTATAATCCCTACAAACGCACTAAAGCTTCTAAAAGACCATGCATTAGTGTTAATGCTATTTCTACATCTCTATCAATGCAACACCTCGAGAATATTGATGGGGATCCTTCGTGTGCCTGTGCTTTGGATGTCTTCCCTACCGACGATGCTTTAGCTGAATTCTTGGGAGCCTATGACACTCTTCCTCGTTATCATCACAATAGGGGACTCCCTTATTGTTTGAACACTGAAGCCTATTTTGGAAAAGAGATCGATAATGATGAGATTGTGAAAGAATTCCCTCAGTTAAAGGATACTCCTCAACAAAGTAATCTTCTCATAAGTGACACCACTGATGTTAAGATGGATCCTTGCAATAAGGAGAAAGTTATTAAAATTGGAAAATGTTTGGATGAAGAGGAACAAAAACAATATGAAGATTTATTGCACGAATTCCCTGAGATCTTTGCTTGGACATACTCTGACATGACTGGTATAGATCCTAAGATTGTTACTCATAACATCGTCTTAGTTCCTGATGCTAAGCCCATGAAACAAAAGATTCAAAAAATGAATCCTAAGGTGGCTCTGCTTGTTAAGGCTGAGATTGAAAAGTTATTGGAGGCTAGATTTATCCGCCCTATTGACTATTCCCCTTGGATTTCAAATATTGTCGCTCTGGCTAAACCGGATAACAAAATAAGAATGTGTACTGATTTTCGAGATTTAAATAAGGCTTCCTTGAAAGATGATTTCCCTCTTCCAAACATTGACATGATAGTTGATTCTACGGCAGGACATGCCTTGTTATCCTTCATGGATGGTTTTTCAGGATACAATCAAATTTTCATTAACCCTCAAGATCAATTTAAAACCACTTTCACCACCCCTTGGGGTACGTTTTGTTGGATAATGATGCCTTTTGGACTTAAAAATGCCAGTGCAACTTATCAACGAGTGATGACCCTTATCTTTCATGATTATATGCATAAGATTTTAGAGGATTATGTTGATGATATTTTAGCCAAATCCATTCTTCGCATAGATCATATTAAAATCCTTCGTCAAATCTTTGAAAGAGTTCATAAATATCACATGCACTTGAATCCCTGAAAATGTGTTTTCGGTGTGGATAGTGGAAAACTATTAGGATTCATAGTTTTGCATCATGGGATTGAGGTGGACACTAAGAAAATAGATGCTATTGTCAACATGCCACCTCCTAGAAATGTGTCTCAACTTAAAAGCTTACAAGGAAAAATTCAAGCTATTTGTAGGTTCGTATCTCAACTTGCGAATTGTACCTTTCCTTTTACTCAACTTCTTAAAAAGGATATCACTTTTCAATGGAACAAAGATTGTCAGCAAGCATTTGAAGATTTAAAAGTGTATTTGGCTAGTCCTCCTATTCTTCAACCTGCCGAACCTTCTAAACCTTTCCTGCTGTATACAGCTACTTCCTCTCATGCTCTCACAGCATTGTTGGCACAAAATGATAAAGATGGTAAGGAATGTCTGGTTTATTACATAAGTCGTACCTTACTCGATTATGAGACCCGATATTCTGCGATAGAAAGACAATGCTTGGCCTTGGTGTTTGCGACTCAGAAATTGAGACATTATCTTTTAAATTCAGAAGTCCATGTCATGGTAAAGTTTGATCCTTTGAAGCATCTTTTCTCTAAAACTAATTTATCAGGACGCCTAGCTAAGTGGGTTATGATGTTAACTGAATTTGACCTTAAATTTGTTTCACAAAGAGCAATTAAAGGGCAAGCATTGACCGATCACTTAGTTGAGGCCCCTTCACCTTTCTCCTTCCGTAATTCTGAGTCTTTCCCCGATGACTTCGTTCTTTCTATAGAGAAAGATGAAACTTGGGAATTATACTTTGATGGTTCTAAGTGTCATATGGGATCGGGGGCAGGTGTTGTTCTGATTTCTCCTACAAAGAAATCTATTCCCTTATCCTATCGTCTAAATTTCCTATGTACCAATAACATTGCTGAGTATGAGGCTCTTATAGCAGGAATAAAAGAAGCCTTAGCTCTGAACATAAAACACATACATATTTATGGAGATTCTCAATTGATTATAAGACAAGTAACAGGATTGTATCAAGCAAAACAAGACAAATTATCACAATATAAAGACCTTGCCATCTCTTTATTACAAAAATTCAATTCTTATACCATGGAACCTGTTCCTCGAAAAGATAATCGACATGTGGACGCAATGGCATGTGTGGCTTCTCTTGTATCTTTAGAGGACCCTGTAGTTGATCTTAAATTTGTTATTCACAACCTTATTTCTCCAGCTATTGTAGACGATTCTAGCTTGGTAACATGTTGTAACTTTGTAGATTCAGATGAACGGTATTCGCATATCGTAAGATATTTGACTGATGGTACCTTTCCTGATTCTGCCAATAGGAACACTAGGGCTAGAATCTGCAAGCTGTCTGCTAGGTATATCATTCTTTCTAATGTCCTTTACCGAAGGGGTTATGACGGTCTTCTCCTTCACTGTCTTAACAAATTAGAAATCCCCGTTGCTCTTGAAGAGGCACATTCAGGCGCCTGTGGGGGGCATTTCAGAGGCAAATCCTTGGTTCAAAGATTGCTTCGTATGGGATACTATTGGCAAACTATGCAGAAGGATTCTTTTTCATTTGTTAAGAAATATCATCAATGTCAACAACACAATAATCTGATTCATGCTCCTGCCTAAGAGCTTCGTTCTCAAGTAGCTTCTTGGCCTTTCTCCGCATGGGGTTTGGATCTCATTGGTAAAATCTCTCCTCCTTCATCTCAAGGACACACCTTCATTATAACTGCAACAGATTACTTTACGATGTGGGTAGAAGCTATTCCCCTTCGCTCTACTACTGCTGAAGTGATTTGTCAATTTCTTTTAGAAAACATCATTTCTCGATTCGAGATACCTTCCACTATAATCTTAGATAATGGGACATCATTTAAGAACAAGGACGTGAAGAAATTCCTCGAGAAGTATCATATCAAACATCGATTTTCTACACCATACTATCCTCAATCAAATGGTCAAGCTGAATCATCCAATAAGATAATTGAACAAATTCTTTGCAAAACCGTGAATAAGCATGGTAAGGATTGGAGTAACCAGCTAATCTATGCTCTTTGGGCCTACCGAACGAGTGTATGAATTGGTACAGGAACTACTCCTTATAATCTTGTTTATGGTGCTGACGCTATTATGCCTTTAGAGTTAGAGATTCCATCACTTAGGGTTTCTCTTAAAGGTATAGTAGATGATGACTCTTATAGAGAACAACGACTTCAACAGCTTGAGATGCTTGATGAACAACGTATAAACACTCTTGAGCATATTCAAGCATATCATAAAACTCTACAACGAAGCTATAATGATAAGGTTATTCAATGTTCCTTCTCAGTCGGTGACGTAGTCCTCTATGAGAATCAGCGTAATGTGAATGCTTTACCTGCAGAAAAGGGAAAATTTAGTCCTAATTGGCTTGGACCATACATCGTTATTGAAGATTATGGATTAGGTGCTTACAAAATAGCGGATGTAGACGGTACGCCTCTTAAAGAACCTATCAATGCTATGCACTTGCGTAGATATTATGCTTAATTCTTCATTCTTTATTTATCTTCTTTTCAGTTCTTCAACATTGGGTAATATGTTAGTGCCTCATAATTAGAGCAAAATAGAATTAAATGTTGTGGTGTTTAATCTATATTGCTTCGTTCTTGACAAGCGTGTCTCCTTACTTTATAGTTTGTCTTGAATTCATTTATGTAAATTATAAAAGATTTACATTTCCATTATGCTAGCATATTATACAATGTCTTTATGTGTTAGGTAGAATCGTATCATGTTGTGTTTAAGTTCAAAATTAAATCACATTAGTTATATGATTCTTAGACTTAATGCATATTTCTTCCCTATCATCAATGTAGTACTTGATTAAATATTTTAATTAAGTCACACATGTATCAATTTAATCATGGAGCATTGATAAATCAATCACATGGCAATTAAAACCTGAACATACATGTACATCTACCAAATGTATTAGATTTAATCAAAACAAAATATACATTGTTTTAAGCATTAAAGATAACACATTTGAGACAACGAGAAGCATGTATATATATATATATATATATGTGGATCATATACAAATATAGGTCACTGTACATCCAAAATGTGACCTATCCTACATCATAAAATCATCTCCTATCCCTAGGGCTGGTGGCTGGAGAGTGTCGACTAGATGCTCCCTCCTGATCTGGCCATGCAGGTGGACCCATAGGTGTGTAGCGCAATATAGACCACGAGTGACTCCGAGAGGAACTCCTACGATCCCTATCCATAAGGATCACATGATAGGAGGAAGCCTCGGCCTGAGCAGCTGCTAGATCTCGCTGCGCCTGCTAAAGGTCCTCTGATAGGACTCTCTCTCTCTCTCTCCATATGTCTACCTGTACTCGGAATGGGGAAAGCAAGTCCTCATGCTGACCCGCGTTCCCCTGAGGCCTATAAGCAATCTGTGAGGAACTCGAGATCTGTGCCATCATGGAAATTTCTGTCATTGCTTGCTGAATCAAGGAACACCACTCCTGCACATTAGCTGTAGCAGTAGAACAGATTTTTGTATTAGTACCATTCTATATCATCAAAACATTAATCAATCAATATAAACCTACTATACCTGGATCTCCCTCACGCCAGTAGGGATCATGGTATGGTAGCATCTATGACTGGGAACTACTAGGCTCCCCTCACTCTAATAATCTATGCATGATGGGTGTAGGCTGGATGGTACTAGGAACAGGTCTCCGTATCGCCTCGTGTTCCCCCTTTTGGGGAATAAGAGGAGGATCCAGAGCTATGGTATCATCTCCTGAATGGTGGGGAGTTGCATCTGACCCCTCCTCATCATCTCTATCTTCCTCCTCCTCGTCGTCCTCCTTGTCATCCTCATCCTTGTCCTCATCCGCATCCTCACCTGCATCCTCCTCATCCTCATCTCTATCTGTGTCCTCCTCCTCCTCCTCCTCCTCGGCACTAGGCTGATCTCCTGTGGGTGGATCAGGATCTCCTACCTCCTCATGACCCTCTCCCTCCTCTGGCTCCTTTGACCTGGATCCTTGGTCCTCATCTCAGTCTCCATGTCTCCATGGGCCTAGATGGCCTATTGGGTGATATGGTGGAAAGATAGGCCCTGGGTATGATCTCATAAACCATGAGACATACCTGCGCTATGCTCCAGGCTCTGCAGAGTAATCAGTGACTACATCCTGATCAGATCCCTCTATATCTGTAGTCTCAATGTCATCTATTGTCGGTCTCGCTACTGCTCTAGGTCTGGGAAGGACTCGTGAGTGTCGAGTATAGATGGGCACATCGGCTAGAACACATTGCTCTAGCCCAAACTGCCTCTGTACTTGGTCGAAGTAGAATGGGACTATGATATGTGAATATCGTCCCCATAGTAGGTGGTTCCTCTGTAAGCATTCTAACTATCTCTCCATCCCATCCCATCTGTGCATCTGCAGATAGGGTCTCCACACGGTCACCTCGGCTATCAGTCTATCAAAATTCACTCTCCAATATAACAGATCTCCAAATCTCCACTCGTTGGTAAGTGGATAAGCAAACACCCTAGGTCGCTCGCTAGCCATACTCATTGGAAAGCCGATAGGCCTAGTGCATGTGAAGTGCTCAAATACCCACACCTGCAAAAGTGTGCATGTCATCAAGCTGCAACCCTGTCCAAACACATACTCCTCAAGGTCGTGATAGAGATGTGCAAGCATACTCCGACCCCAAGCATACACTCTCCTATGTCTCTCCATAGCTCTGATGCACCATGTGAGACCCCCATGCATATGCGTACCTCACCCATTAGGGCAGACGGCTAGTGCTATGATGGTGATCATAAGGCATCTCACAAGGGGCACCTCTCCTGTAGGATGTAAGAGCCAGCTGACCATGATGTGACCTCTCATCTCGCTCGGCATGACTCTCCCTATGCAATATACCTGCTCTCTCGGATGGTCCTTTGCTGACTGATCAGTCGCATATGTAACAATAGCTCCTCTGATAATAAGACGAAGTATGCGGTACACATCCTCAAGTGTAACCGTCAGCTCCCCTACTGGAAGATGAAATGCGCATGTGTCAGGATCCCATCACTCCATCAATGCCATCAGCATCGCAGGATGGAACTGAATGGCTGGCATGAGGATCGCATACCATAATCCCACAATCAACAATGTGTCTCTCTCTGCCTGAGTCAGCCACGGAATCTGATCTTGTAAACTGCGAAGAATATGTCCCATCGTATGCTCTCTCATGTATGGGAGATCCTGCAACACAGAAACATAACTGTAATCAGTACTCAATCATCAAAATCACTCATGCAAACTATCAAACATCATATGCTAACCCTGAAATCCCTTGCCAAGCCCTGATTGGGACCATGGCGCCCTGTCAGGGACCATGGCACCCTGATTGGGACCATGGTGCCCTGTCAGGGACCATGGCACCCTGTCAGGGACCATGGCGCCCTGAAGGGACCATGGCGCCCTGAAGGGACCATGGCACCCTGAGGGGACTAGGGCACCCCATAGGGACCATGGCACCCTCGGTGGGGCCCGGGTCAGACTTCAGGGCCTACAAACGATCACAGAAAGTCAAAATGTAGAAAGTCAAAAGTCAACATTCAATCAACTCACCTCGTCTAGTGGCTCGTCGTCGATCACGGCCTGGCACAGGATCTCAATCCTCATGGGACGCTCCAGTTGTCGTGAAGGCATGATGATGGCTATGTGGGCTCCACTGCAATGAACAGTATTCCGAAATCAACAAAGTGACAAATGCAAATGTCACTTTCACAGTATATACTTTCATTTCTTTATCTTTACTTTTGAAACCCTAATTTTCCTCTATCATTCATTTCATCATAACTTGAGTTTGGGAGATGTAATTTTTGATTCGTTTATTGCATAGGAATCATATTTTCATTTCCCTACTCTCGAGATGTTCCAAAAAGTGCTTTGATGAAGCCTATTCAGTGAACACCCCTCATCAATACTCTCTTACACAATTTGTCGTAAGTAAACATGCTACCCTATTTCACCTCCCTAATAAGCAAGTCGAAATAGGGGGGTCATATAGCTACTCACAAATTTCATCACTTTCCTTAGTAAGCATTAGGTGATTTTGTGATCTAACGTGTGTTTTGTAGGGTGCGGTTCCTAACTGTGTACTGCAGATACCGCTGGGGGCTTCATCCAACAACTTATGGATATATCCTTTTTCAAATGATGTTTACTTTTCTGTACTTTAGCTTGCATATGCACGTAGTACTCATATGACCGCTAAAGTGGGGGTTAAATGTAGCATCGTAAATTGTATGCACTTGCTAGGGTGGTACAATTTCACACCTAGTTTAGCACTCGCCTTAGTGCATTTTACATTTTGCATTGCATTTCTCCTTTAGCACTTCATTAATCAAATTAATTAGGTCTAAGGTCCTATTTCATCATCCTCTACATCATAAAGTTGGGCCTTTTCGTTAAAGTGTGCCCTTTTCATTTTATTCCTCCAATACATCACTCAATCAAAAACCCTAATTAAGTCCTATTTTGAGCTTGGGGGCTTGGTTTCGGGGGTCAAAACATCTCGAAATCACCTGTAACTTTAGGATTATCTCTAAAATCATCATATCCGATGGCCCTAAAAATTTGGTGAAAAGTTGTCAGGACCGTGGCACCCGGAGTGCACATGGTCCCGGACATTTTTCCCAAAATTTTAGGAGCACAATCCAATCACAAGATAAAGCTTAACCCCAAGAAATTGGCAGGAAATTCAATCTCTAGGTCGGCCAAAAGATGAAATTACGATCTAGGGTTTCCTACATAAGAGCTCTCTTTCTTCATTTGAAGGGATCTGATTTTTGTTTTCAGGAACCTCATATGCAGCGAAAGAGCAGATCTTTGAAGACTTCAACAACATTCAACATCCTTCTATCAAGCATTTATCAATTTCATTCATCCATTTAGGGCTTGGAAGACATTGAAGAACAATAGGAGATTACCGACTGAAGATTGGCTTGTACTCCTCCCTTGAGGGTTGGGTATGATTTCATGTTGTTTTCATGTCTTTGCATAAGCTTCAATATATATCCTTTATTCATGTTTTAGATCACTTTTCATCTTGATTTAGAGCATTTACATTATCATTTACAAGCAATTAGGGTTTACTTTCTAGGTTGCTCTAGTTTGCTTGCTTGCATTTTAGGACCTTGCATAAACACTAGGTCTGCACACACAATATATTTTACAATACAACTTGGCTATTCGTGGAGGTGGAAATCACCGAAGCGGGGGTTTGACTAAGGCAAAACCCTATATAGCCGCCCATACCCTTTTCAGATATAAGTGCAGGTTTCGAGACTCGGACGACGCTGTAGGTGACAGATCCGGGAAGAGCAGGTTGCGACAGCACTCCACATCAAATTGCAGAGAAAAAGACCTGGACAGGGGCGTTGGGTGCCCTGGTCCCTAGGACAGAGGCACTGGGCACCCTGGTCCTCGTGACAGATAGCATTTTCCGACATTTCTGACAGTTTTCTAGAGTGCAAAATAGCAGTTTCAGGTGCAGTTTTCGGGACAGAATCAGGACAGTGGCGCCCGCGCCCCCGTCCTGAACATTTTCAATCAGATTTTGACTCCAGGTACGCATCTGCATTCTTGTTTTGACCTTGTGTTTACATCTGTTCATTGTTTAATCTCAATTCTGCAATCTTGTTATTAGTTCATACTTGCATTTTGGGATTAGGAATTGAACTTGCATCATTTGATCTTCCAATTTCAACAAAGGAATAGAAATCCTAATAGGTAGCCCGTGGCTCTCTCTTTCACAAGAAGAAGTAGCCAATTGTGTGATACCTCTAGGCTCTTTCATATTCCGTAATGTGTGTCAAAAGGTAGGATTAGGGCATGTTAACCTAGTCTCGCTTTTTCCCTTACACACATATCATTTTTCTATTCTTCATCTGAGGAAAGACTAACATGGTCCTCTTCCTTAGATTGGCTAGAACCATAAGGAACCCTAGTCGAAGAAGAGGATATGGTTTTTATATGTTCATGGATGAGGAAGAGTAGCCCACCATACAGGACAAGGGATTTCTTGTTTTTTCTATGGTCCTTAATATTGGTATTAATGGACACCATCAAGAAGAAGGGAAAAGAGATTTTCTCTTTGTGCCTAAAGTGATTGAGAAAAACAAAATGATGCTCATAGGCCCTAGTGAATCTAATATCAATGGTAACATATTTCATTAAAACCATAAGAACGGAGCGCCATATAGATTTGAAAATTTTTAAGGGGCCCCATTGATTATCACCACTGATATGGAAGTGGAAATGAGTTGCCAAATCAAATTAATGAATTTACCACAAAATCCATAAGTAGTCAAAACCTTAACAAGGAACTTCCAATAAACTTTATCATAAGCCTTCGAAAAATCAAGTTTGAGCAAGAAACCTTGGCATTTAGTATTCTTAAGAGAATTAATATTTTCTTGAACAATAATGATAGAATCCAAGATCTATCGGTCAGGTACAAAACCATTCTTCTGAGCAGCAATGAAATGAGGAAGTACTTTCAGGATTTAGAAGTCAAAACTTTGAAAAGATTTTATAGATGGAGTTGCAAAGACTTATTGGGTGAAAAGCCTCAAATGAATCTTCTCTAGGATATTTTGGAATAAGCACAATGCAAGTAGAATTAATCTCCTTCAGGGTTCTTCTAGAACCAAAAAACTCTTTAACCACATTTCCCACATCTTCCCCCACAATCTCCCAAAACATCTAAAATAAAAACATGGGAAAGCCATTAGGGCCTAGAGCCTTATTTCCTTCAAATGAGAAGACTGTACTCTTAATGTCCTGTAGTTAGGGAATAACAATTAAGTGTTTTTTGTTTCATCAACCAATCTAGGAATGACATCAATAAAACCCTCCTATTTGATTTCATCAAGCGAGCATTCAGCCTTTAGCAAGTTAGAAAAGAAACTCACTTCTTCCTCTCTTATAGTTTCTTCCTTTTCAAAGACTATCCCATTCCTTTGAATCCTAAAAATTCTATTCACAACTCTATCCTTTAGAGTTGACATATGGAAGAATCTAGTGTTCTTGTCCCCAAAGGCCAACTAGATTGATCTAGATATCTATTTCGAGAACTCCTCCTCTTTTGTAATGATATCATGGTATTGGGTAAGAATAGAATTCTCCTTGAATAAGTTGTTAGGCCCAATATGGAAAGCTAATGTACTAAGAGGGGAGGGGTGAATCAGTACTTCAAATCCTTTTACCAACAATATCTTTATTGTTATGCATAAACCAAAAACTGTTGTAACATAACATAAAGCTAAAACAAATAGATAACAATCATACATGATTCACTCCATAACACATATATTTTGGTTATGTGGAAACTCTTGGTTAGAGAGAAAAACTGTGGTGGGGATGGCACCCACAACTTCACTACTGCAATAATAAAGAGTGCTCGGTTAGAGCTACATGTTTAGCTATTTCTGATAGCTTACCCTATTAGGAGTATCAAGATCGTTAGATCTACCTTGCTAAAGGATTTTACAACACTTATTCTAAATGTTGCACCTGGTTAAAGGCTTTACAATTTATAGACTTTGTTAGAGTCTTTTACCCTATTAAAGGTTTCTCTTACAACTTCAAAATATTACAATAAAATCTTTACAAATATCTGCAACTTTACATCTAAAATGTTATAGCAGATTCTATGTGCTCAAAATAAGATTACCTTGCCTATAGCATACCTCGGTAACCCATAGAGTAACTCGGTAAACCCTTTTGTTTACTCTGTTCCTTGACTATTCTCTGAAATCCTTCTCGGTGACCTCTGTTTCTCTGTAACAGTCATAAAACTCAGTGCTTTTTTATGTATCACACATGTCTTGCTTCATACACCTCTATATATATGTCTGATCCCAATCCATGCTATATAAATAGATCTCTTATGTCGGTGATCTGGTTCATTGCTTCGATCTTACAAACATGATTTATTGAATGAATAACCATACAAAATATTTCATTGGATAGATGACCTCAAAATCATACACAATCTTTAAGTGCATTTTTCAATGTGATAACGGTTCTTTGTTCCTTGATCTTGTAACACGTTTCCACATGTGTGTCTAGGTTCAATGAATCTGGTAACATGTTTCACTCGGTGTATCATTATTGTTTCTCAGTAGACATGGAATGTTACTCGGTAGACAGCTCGGTGTATACTAGGCTCTGTGACTACTTTCTTCTATAACCGACTACTTTGTGCATACCAACTAAATGTTTCGGTAGTAGTAACTGACTAGAGTGTATAGAATGACTTTGGACATAAAACTAATGGCAACTTAATAAGTAGTAACAATCTCCCCTTTTGACATTAGTTGAGATGTTTGACAAAACTACTTTCAAAGTCATAACTCAAAAATCTATATACTTACAAAATTTGACTAAACTGACAATATATACATTTATCAATAAAATAGTATATTTAGATATACTCCCCTTATCAATATATTGTACAAAACTCTGATTTTGCATGCTCGGTGATCAATGTTCTGTATTAACTACTCGGTTGTCACTGCTCGGTTCACTGCTCTTCTTGTCAAAATTAATTATGCATATGAATACTCTATTCTGCTCGGTATACTCCCCCTATATACTTCACTCCCCTTGTATACTTTGATACTATTCTCCCCCTTTTTGACAAACATCAAAACTTAGTTACCATTCGGTGGAGGCAACTAGTCAAAAACAGATTTGTACTTTGTCCTTGCATCGGTAAGAGCGGCCAAGAGGGCATCCTTGACACTATCCATGAGTGAATTTTGAGCTATAATGTCAGCTAACAGTGAAATTAGTCCATCTAAGGTGTTTCCCTCTTGTTGAGTGGATAGGGAGGTAGCTTTTTTGATCTATTCTTGGACGGATGAAAGATGAGGAATGAATAATGTCTGAAGAGTCATTATATCCATCCTGATCTTGTGCTCTTCATTCCTAAGTTCCAATTGTTGAGCCATGAGCTTTTGTAGCTTTGTATAAAAATTCTGAATAGAGTTTGGCTCAGTGGTCAACTTATTTGAGAGATCGGTGATCTCTTTCTCAATCACTTCCGTTTTATTTTTGATATCTTTAATGAATAAAGAAAATGTACAAAGTTTCTAAAATAATTAAAGAATGTGCTTGAGTTGAGGGGATAACTCAGCAATAAATTTGACAAGTTTTACTTTGCCAATAGCAATAGCCTTCTGTACCTCTTCAATCATTTTAGTAGTGAGCTCTTTTTCCATCAACTTGCTCAAATATTCAGATGCGTCTACTCCAGATGTCTCTATTTTAGTGAGGAGTTCATCCAATTGAACATGGATGGCTACATCTGTTGTCACTGTAGCTTCAGGTAGCATATATGTTAATAGTGCTTTCACCTTCTGAAGTACTTTGTTTTTCTTTTGAATAGCCATTTGTTTCTCCTATTCTGCTTTGGCTTTGCATAGTTCACCGAATTCAATGAGTGCTTGCCCTTTGAGTTTGGATATGTCTACATTCGGCAACACTATTGGTTTTGATAAATCTAATTTGAAACTATGCTTTTTCATCTTCTTTTCTTTACCTTTCACTGGTTAAACCAATACAATGGCTTGGGAGGCTTGTTGACCCTCGGTAGGTTGCTCGGTAGAGGCAACACTTTTATCAATTTCTTGAACCTCTGATGTAGCCTATGTTTTCTCCTTCGGTGCTTCAGTGCTTGTGGTCTTGGTTGTAACATTTTCAGTGCTAGAAGGGGCTTGAGAAGTCCATCCTTCAGTGGCCTAAGAAGTAGTTTCTCCTTCTGTAGACTTGTGACCTTTTGTTCCTTGTTTAGTATTTTGAGGGGCCTCGGTTGAAATAGGCTGAGTGACCGAAGGATAGGGCTGAACTTGCTCCAAAAATGACTCATTGGATACTAGTTTGGCATATGCATTCCATTCTATCATTTCCTGTTCAGGTGCCTCGGTGTCCATGATATCCTCATCAATTTGTATAGTGTTAGCAAGGTATTGCTCGGTGATATTAGGATCTTCCTCGGTAACATCAACTGTTTCAACTTCAACTTGCTCACCATCATTCTTGATTTGAAAGATTTCCTACCATTTTTCCTTGGTCTCATTCTCTACATCTAAATAAAATCCATTCATCAATTTCAAGGCTCTTTGCTTGACTAGGAAGTTTGAGTGGTAGTTTGTCAGATGTTCAGTGATCTCATCTATAGACATGTCTGGAAAGAGATGTACCAGACTTCTTTCTCTCATCTTCTTTTCCGAGTCCATGGCATATTTCCACCTATTATCAATATGCAAATACAATTCTTTTGGAAGAGAGTTAGTTACTTCCAATGGGACCAATCGGAATTTCAGAAGTGTGCAAATTACAGCTTCTTCTATTTGTCTCTTTTTTGCATCAGATCTGGATTCATATTTAACATATCTAAATGATCCAAATCCACCATATTATTTCATATTAGCACAAAAGTTATCAACACTATGTACTTCTTCCTTTTTGCTCTTAACAATCTGAAATTTGCTTGCATCTTTAGATTCAATGCCACTAGACTCTTTAGTCAAAATGAGTCTCTGAGTAGATTTCTTATAAGTTTTTGTTACCTTTGGTGCAGCAACATTCTTTGGTTTCTTACTCAGTGAAGCTGCAAATGATCTTGTGTTTGGGTGCTTGACTGAAGGAGTCGGTGATACCTTTGATGTATCTAGTTTCTTCCTTTTCAGAACTTTCCCTATAGGCAACTCGGTGCTCAATGTAATAGTAGCCTCTTGAGCTTTAGATTCCTCCTCGGTGATGACTATAGTGTCCTTGACAGGTGTGGAGGAAGAACCTTCACCAAATTTCTCCGTTAATGCCTTGATCATTTTTGTTGCTTTCCTTGTAGCCTTTGGTACTACAATACTCATCTTAACTTTCTCTTTCACTTCTTCATATGTACCATATCTCAACTTGGTAGCATGCCTTGGTAGTGTAAGAAAAGCATCTATCTATTGTTATGTGTTGTCAAAATCAATCTCATAACCCATAGGTGGCAAAGATTGGGTTCTTGGTTCCACAACATTAACATAGCAGTAATTGGTGTCCACTTCAAAGCATATGTCATCCTTGTATTTCTCTACTAACTGGGGTGGGATCCAGTACCTGTTATGCATTCTTTCCTGAAACTTGCTAAAGTAATCATCCATAATATCATTAAAGTTATCACCTAGCCATTTGATGAAGTCATTGATTTGATGGGTGATTGGTCGGTGTAGCTCCCAAACTACATTACCGACTGATGGAAAGAATTTCTCAAAATAGAAAAACATGCATACTAACAGTGATCCAAACTTTAGTGTGTTAGCCGAGTTGTTCTTCTTTGGCTTCCTTATGGTGTTTAGATTCTCAAACAGGTTTTTAAACAATACTTCACAAAGATCAATTTTCATTCCTTTCTTCACAATTTTATATGCTAAATCGACTGTTGCACAGGGTACATTGTTTTCCCTTGCCAATTGGAAGAAACAATAACCTATGACTCTAATGGAAAACTTTAGCTTTGCATCTGTCACATTGTTTAGTTTCAATCCTCTACAATCAGATTCAACTCTGATTAAAGTGATCAAATCCTTTTGTGATATCATTTTCTGAGCTCGGGCATGATCAAAGATAGGGTAACTGGTGATCAAATGAATGATTTCCTTGGTGATTTTGAATGGTTGCTCCTCTAACCACATGAAATCATCATGAACTCTGCTTAGAACAAACTTGACCCACTGGGGTTTGAAGACATGTGGATAGGTTAGGGCTTTGGTCAATCCCTTGATTTTGATGTGTTCATACTTGCTATCCAATTTCCCATCGGTACACAATTCATCATATGTGTCCTTGATTTCAACATGGCCTAGTTCCTCAACACAACACTTAGTGAACAATCTGACATCCTCAACTAGTGAAACGTTATATGGAATGAGTGAAAATGCAGTTTTATCATCCGGTTCAGATGCTACTTTGGGAGTTAAAGAGTATTTCAGTGAGGACTTTTCAATGTTCTCAACAACAATGGGTTTCTGGATCTTAGGTGCCATTGCAAATGTCAGTGAAACACTTAACAAAAGATCCCTAGGGTTTGAAAACTTTCAAATGGCAGATGCTTCCCACTTAGCAAATGTAAAATAGATAATGACAATTGATATGATCGGTAAACTAGTTTGACAATGCTTGAAATCGATGTGTAAATACCTTGAAATTTGCTCAGGAGGTGGTTTGATCACCTTTGAATCGCTTTGCTCTACTTTCTTGTAAACTTGGTAAGTTTGAAATGACCACGTAAAAGCTTTAAGTACACAATATACCTTATTGGGCTTCGTGTAGTTAGGTCAAAAGACATTAAATGCATGTAATGCCCCGCCAGGAAACCCCTAAGGGTTTAAGTTAAAAACACTCAAATAGAGTGTAAATATTTTTTTTTATATAATAATAATTACGAGCATTAATAATAAGTTACAAACATTAAGATAATTTGGAGTCACCTAAAACTAGATAACATAGCGGAAGGTTAAACGAACCTAAGGAGTTTCCCAACGTGATTACGTAACCTTACACTTAACTCATCTCGCGACAATCGATCCATTTAAGCTGGATATCTTAATTACATGTTAATACTTAAGTCATGGATATATATTATGTTCGATAAATTGACATCTTAGAATTTTAGGAAGCGCTCATTTACTTTGGGTGGTTAGGAGGCCATCGTGAGGTTATTTACTCAATGCACTTTAAAACATAATTAAACTAAGAGGCCACCCATAAGGTTCAATACAACAAATATCACGAAGTTCATTCATTTGGGTTTAAGGTAACCACCCACAATTGTTATCATCCTTTATAATTAAAAGTATGGCTAATAAGATGAGATTCGTTCATTCAGGATTAAACTTCCATTAATAGAGTGAGGTTCCATCATTTGAATTCAAGCATAACCAACTAATGAGTCGTAGTTTCTTTTATGGAGGATAAAATGTGAGTAGTCATAGAGTTCATTCATTGAAGTTTTAATAATGCTAATAGATGGTCTCAATTCATTAAGGTGAAAATGTAATAGGAACACATGTGTCCATCCCGTTAGTTAAGATATAGTTAGCGAGATGATATTCATTATTACAGGATTAAACTATAAGTTCATTGTGACATTCTCCTATTAGGATTAGAATATAACTATCTTATTGCATGTCACTCTTTTTAGTTAAATGAAGTTAACATGAAGAGATACATTTACTAAGATTAAGATATAAACACTACTCAAATACTTCCCTATTTAGTTCAATTTTAGCAATCATAAAGAGATTCTTTTATTAGGGTTATAATTATGGATAAATAGTTGAGTTCACCCATTTTACAAGTTAATTTTGGTAAGGTATATTTGTTAAGATTAAGATGTAAAGAACTAAACAAATTCATCAAATATAGTGTGATATACTAACATGATGATGCTAATTAACTAAGATAAAAAAGTAAATACCTATATGAGGTTCATCCTTTAAATTTCAATTTAGGATTTATAACATTAATTCTAACTTTGTTTCCCATTCACATTCATTCAAATTACCAACTTATATCAAGCTAAAACAATGAAGGCATCCTAATGAGATTCTTTCCACCATTATTTCCTTTAATTAACATAACCAAATTCTTTTCTATAATCATACTTACAATGTTTTATGAACCTGATTACTACATTTACCAAGATGAATAATTTTATGCACTTTGATTTAAATTCATTAAATTCCCACCATACACTTATACAAGAATACAATCATACATGATAACTTAAAGTATGAAACAAAGGAGGCTAGAAACATTGCATAACACAGATATGATCTCGGAGTTCACCCCTAAAGGGCTACATCTCTGGGTCTGCTCAACTGCAAGACCCCTCTGGCATTTAATATAGTTAGGAATACATAATTAATATGTCTTTTACATCTTTGCCACTTAGGCGAACACAACCAATATACAAATGACCACTTTGATCCACAAATCCTAATTGACTTCCACGTAAAGGCAAAACCAACTGAGCATGCTAAAAAGGAAGTACAAGGTTCATTTCCCAATAGTACCCTATTTAGAGACCTACGACTTAACAGGTACCCCATTTTCAACAACAACAGGTTCCAAACAAATACATCAAGGTTTGCCATCACTTTAGCAAAGCAAATACAGAACTTAAACTTACAAACTTTCCAAATCGATACGTCACCAAACTTCCATTCATTCTACTAGCATATCGAAGAAGTAATAACAAAATATACGAAGATAATTTTAGATTCATATTTTCATACTCTCCTATACTTTAGTTTTCATTTCTAAAATTTCCAGAAGATCTTAATTATTCAAATCGAAAGACAATACTTATTTCAAGGAAAAAACAACATCTTATTAAAATATATTTCATAATGTTAACAAAAGTGTTTTACTTCAAAGGTCTTCAAATAAAGACATTATTTGATCTCTTTACCAAAGATTACCTTTCCTATTAGAAATGGGTACCAAATTTAAACGTTTGTTAATATAAATTTAATAATCCAAGATTAATAAATTTTAATTAATCTACAAATTGAAAAGAAGTATGCAATCTCCATTATTTAAAATATATATATATATATATATATATATATATATATATATATATATATATATTTAGCAACTAAAATCTAAATTTATATAACATAGATTTTCTACAAATTTATTATAAACTCTCTTTTTTTATACCCCCATGGCATCTTTCCCCTTTTTTTTTTTTTTTTATAAACGCTAATATTATAATATATTTTTTTTGTTTAAAAAAATATATATATAAAAAAAAAAACATAAAACAATTTTTTTATTTTATTCTGGAAACCCTACCTATGGGTCCCACCTCCCATCACGGGAGTGGGAGGAACCCACACGCAGGTCCCTGTGGCCCGCAGTGTGGACGCAGGTCCTGCGAAACCACAGTGTGGTCGCAGGTTCCCTGCGGCCCATAGCATGGACGCAGGTCCCGCGAGCCATATTGTGGTCGCAGGTCTCCCTGCGGCCCACAGTGTGGACGCGGGGTTCCCTGCGCCCACGTTGTGGATGCAAGTCCCTGCGGGCCACATTGTGGTCGTAGGTAGAACTGCGGCTACGGCAGCGCCGTGGGGAGGGGTGGGTTGAGCTTCGGCTCCCCCCCCCCCCGAAAACCCAAATTTTTATTTTTATTTTTTTTTCTTGTTTATATTTTTTTTTTGTATATAAATTTTTTATTACAGTCTAGTTTCAACTCAATCAAATTTTTTTTTAAAATCACATAATGAAATAACTAAAATAACATAAATCCTCCATTAACCATTTATCACAGTCACAACCATTTCTTTTCTTTTTGTTCTCTCCTTTTTTTTTTTTTTCAGAATGTTTAAGCATTAAAATGGGGAAGGTTTTCTTCTTTCAATATGTTCAAGAAATCCATAACAAATCTTAAATCCAAGAACAACCCAAAATTCAAAACTGAAACTAAATCTTAGAAACATTCATGGGTATTTTTATTTCTTTTTCTTTTCCAACATTTCATGGAGAACATTCAAACACCGTTTTCTTTTTATTCAACAATAACTAAAAGGGTAAATGAAATCCTACCTCCAAACGCATTCTGGGAAGAGTCTTGATGAAGAGCTCCACCTGCAACTCCAAGCAAAACTCCATTTTTCTCCCAAAAAGATGACCCAAGGAAAGAACCCCCAAAAATATTTCAAAAACTAGGTTAAATGAGAAACCCCCCCTTTTTTGACCTAATTTTCAATTTCGAATTTAGGCATTTATTTTTATTTTTTAAATAAAAGAAAGTGAAAATGGAAATCATTCCTTTCCACTATTCCATACATCTTATTCGCTTTTCTAATTAAAAATAAAATGCCTCTATTTCTTATTTAATTCTCATTTTAATTTCTCCATATTACTTTAGCCAACATTTATATTTTGAACTATTTAACAAGGGTAAGGTATTTAAATTAATTTAAATTTCCAAAAATCAATCCTTTATACTATATCAACTTTACAAGTAAAAAGAATAATTTCCTTTAAATAATAAAATTTACCCTTTCTTTTCCAAAATGCGAAAATGATTAATTTATTTCTATTTCCCAAATGACTTTAAATCTTTCATTTCTAAAATGCATAACTCATTAAATTCATTATTATTAAAATTAACTATTAAATTGACTCGCTATAACATAATAAAGCGATCTTTTTAATAAATGACTAATCTCATGAAGGAACCTATTTATTTTAAATTCCTCAACTTTTAATGCGTAAATGAACACATTATTTCAATTTAAATGCTTTAAGCTTGCTACAATTCTGATTAAAGTGATCTCTTTAAGTTAATGATTAATCATATAAAAGAAGCTACCTATTTTAAATTTCTAAATTACAAATGCATACATCCACACATTAAATTGAATTAAATACTTAGGATAACAAACTTCACTTACCCCGCGCAAGGCATGCAAACCGAGGAAGTCCACCAAATCACATGACGCTCACCTGACCATGGCTAAGGTAAGATGAGAGTTTTATGACCCCCAAATCTGAATTCTGAGGATGGAGGAGGTTTACTCAAACCTGCGAATCTCGAAGGAGATGAACCTCGCCCTAGGTGATGTTGTACCTGCAATCTCCTGCACCCATGAATCACGCAAGCATACATATACATATACATATTCAATGAAGGCATTAGCTTGAGATTTATCACAAGAGTTAGGAAACAATTACATTTACACAAGAATTGATGCAAGAGCACAATAATAGGTATGCACAATTATTTATATTATCTAAACTACACGTTGCATCATGGTTAACCTACCATTCAAGAATGTCACATAGGAATTCAACCAAGGTCAAACAGGTTTTACAAGTCCGACTAGGGTAGGGGCATTACAATGCACTCGGTACCACTTCCTTTTTATGCTTTAACCGAGTAGCCAGTCTACCTGTATTCATCGACTAGACAGGCTTCCAAAAGACTTGATAAAATTTCAAATTTCCCAATGCAGCTTTAGCTATGCAGACTTTGAATTAAATACATGATAAAATAGGAATTGTTAAGATTTAACCTTGAGAGAATGCAGTCCCTTCATACCTTTACCAATTAATTTGGAATAGGTGCACCTAACTTGGTAGGTAGGGTGCTTTCTTCATTTGACACAATTTCCTTATTTTCCCAAATCATCTATAATTTGCCTTTCATTTCTTCAATATCTCCTCTAGGTTGATCTCTGCAATCTCTAGCCAAGTGTCCAACTTTGTGACAATGAAAACATGCCACACCAGGATTTCTCCATGATCTTCGGTTGTTCATTCCAAACCTTATAAAGTAGTTGGCACTTATATGTCCATATCTTCCACAACATTCACACCATATCCTTGTATTGTAATCCCATGGTACTACAGAATATTGTTGGTTAGGACCTGTGTGAGTTTGGTAACGTCTAGCATTTGCTCAGTGTGCAGACCACATATAGTTCTTTTGCTTAAACCAACACTTCTCGGTACTATATCCATATCTATTGCAGTTTGTACAAAACCCTTTAAATTTTTCCTTCTGATAATTGTTAACAGACTTTGTCCCACATTGGTTAGATGTGTGACCATATTTATTGCAATTGTAACAATAACCATTAGACCTAGTGACATTTGGTTGCTTACCTTTTCTGATTTGGCACAAGTTGGTAGTATGACCTTGATTTCTACAGTAGTCGCAAATAGGCTTCTTTCCTTTGATGTTCTTCTTGTTTCTAGCTTGCTTTGATGATTCTCCTCTCTCGGTAGAGTCTTTTCCTTTGTAACTGAGTCCTACATCTTTGTTGGGTCTTCTTGTATTCAGTTGCTCATCCAATATCTTTGATGCTTCATAACTCTTCTTTAGTGTTTCTTTGGATTTCTTCTCTGTTTCAAGTTCATTGGTCAACCTTGATACTTCAAGTTTGAATGCTTGATTCTCATTATCCTTCAGATTTGCTTCATGATGTGCATAACCCAATTGATCTGATAGATTACTTTGTATTCCAGTCATCCTAGTGATTTCATCATTCTTTTCAAATACTAATGCTTCAAGTTGTTATTTTTCTCTTTCTAGATCTCTTACTTTATCCTTAGCTATCCTCAATGCATAGTGATTTTCAGTCATCTGTGTACTGAAATTTTCATGTCCTCTTTTCATTTCTTTTAGTTGATCAATCAGTGCTTTGTTCTTTTCTTTCAATTCTCCAATCATCTCTTCAGTCTCTTCAGATATACTATTCTCAGATGATGTCTCAATTTATTCTACCATCTCTTGAGAGTCCTACAAATCATCAGACAATCTTCTTCTAACTTTCAATGATTTTTGCATTTGTCTTTGCATGTCTGCAATCACTTGACTAGCATGATCTAGCTCTTCTTGCAAATACACAATTCTCCAAGATTGTTTATAACCTTCCATTGATAAGATCTTTTTCTTTAGGCTATTAGACCCTTTTCCAAGATTCAAGCTCTGATACCATTT
The DNA here is from genome assembly GCF_030272615.1 of Cryptomeria japonica. Classification (NCBI taxonomy): domain Eukaryota; kingdom Viridiplantae; phylum Streptophyta; class Pinopsida; order Cupressales; family Cupressaceae; genus Cryptomeria; species Cryptomeria japonica. The sequence continues at coordinate 149,087,325 of NC_081410.1, forward strand.
GTTAGGCCCAATATGGAAAGCTAAAGTACTGAGAGGGGAGGGGTGAATCAGTACTTCAAATCTTTTTACCAACAATATCTTTACTATTATGCATAAACCAAAAAACTGTTGTAACATAACATAAAGCTAAAACAAATAGATAACAATCATACATGATTCACTCCATAACACATATATTTTGATTACGCAGAAACTCTTGGTTAGAGAGAAAAACTGCAGTGGGGATGGCACCCACAACTTCACTACTACAATAATAAAAAGTGCTCGGTTAGAGCTACATGTTTAGCTATTTATGATAGCTTACCCTATTAAGAGTATCAAGATAGTTAGATCTACCTTGCTAAAGGATTTTACAACACTTATTCTAAATGTTGCACCTGGTTAAAGGCTTTACAATTTATAGACTTTGTTAGAGTCTTTTACCCTATTAAAGGTTTATCTTACAACTTTAAAATATTACAATAAAATCTTTACAAATATCTGCAACTTTACATCTAAAATGTTATAGCAGATTCTATGTACTCAAAATAAGATTACCTTGCCTATAGCATACCTTGGTAACCCATAGAGTAACTCGACAAACCCTTTTGTTTACTCTATTCCTTGACTGTTCTCTGAAATCCTTCTCGGTGACCTTTGTGTCTCTGTAATAGTCATAACACTTAGTGCTTTCTTATGTATCACACATGTCTTGCTTCATACGTCTCTATATATTTGTCTGGTCCCAATACATGCTATATAAATAGATCTCTTATGTCAGTGATCTGGTTCATTGCTTCAATCTTACAAACATGATTTATCGAATGAATAACCATACAAAATATTTCATTGGATAGATGACCTCAAAATCATACACAATCTTTAAGTGCAATTTCCAATGTGATAACGGTTCTTTGTTCCTTGATCTTGTAACATGTTTCCACATGTGTGTCTAGGTTCAATGAATCTTGTAACATGTTTCACTTGGTGTATATCAACTCGATGTATCATTATTTCTGCTCGGTAGACATACAATGTTACTCGGTATACAGCTCAGTGTAGGGCTCTGTGACTACTTTCTTCTATAACCGACTGCTCTGTCCATACCGATTGAATGTTTCGGTAGTAGTAACCAACTAGAGTGTATAGAATGACTTTGGACATAAAACTAATGGCAACTTAATAAGTAGTAACATAAGTAGTCCTTAATATAGCCTTCCTTTTGAATTTTGTCTTGAATATCTTTTAAATCTAACTAAATTTTGGCTTTATTCTAAAAAATATTTCCAAAGCAATCTTTGTTCCATTTTCTGATGTTAGATTTGACCACTACCAACTTTTTGGGCACCTAAAACATGGTAGTACCCTCAACTTTAGTGCTCCACCATTCCAAGCTTTTGGATTTTATCTGAGGATGTTGGACCCACATTCTCTCAAAACAGAAGGAAGGGTTATTCTTCCCCATCATAAGATCCGCTTGAAAACTAAGAGGGTAATTATTAGACCCAACCCTTGAAAGAGAATTTAGAGTGCAAGAATATTGAAAAAACCAACCATTAGAGATTAAAACATGATCAAGCCTAACTTGAATATGATTGTTACCGACCCACCTATTGGTCCAAGTAAAGGAAGCTCCTCTTAGGTCCAGTTCACGAATGCATTAATTGTTCGTAAATTCTATAAGATCTTGTTTTCTACCAAGTTGAACCTAAGAACCACCAAAATTCTCCATATCCTGAAGAGGAGTATTGAAATCACCTACTACTAACCAATTCTCATTAGGAAATTTATCTCTAAACATTGCTAGACTCTTCCAAAATTTCCTCCTATTAGCATTAATATTAGGGGTATATATATTGGACAAAATCCAAGAGAAATCATCACAGATATGCTTGAATCTAACAACTATATGATTGGAATCTTCCCATATACAAGACCTCAAAATTAAAAAATCATTTGAAAAAATAGAACAACCTCCTGATGCCCCATCCAAGCAATTACAATTTATACCACAGTTCTTTAAAAGAATTATTCTCCTAACTTTATCTTTTGGCATCTTGGTCTCCTAAATAACTTAATGTCTAGTTTGTGATCTTTAATAAAATTTGGCAAAATATCCTACTTGTGTGGGTCGTTGCAACCTCTTATGTTACAAGTCATAATCTTGATTATTTAAGAGGGCAATTGTTTAAGCAAATTTCAGGGATAGTTATTTGTATCGCATTTGTAATACTTTGAACATTATCATACTCCCTCTGCCATTTTCATGAATTTTGTCTAGAACTCTTGGTATTTCTACAGTCAGCCTTTGACCTATTTCTTGTAGAGACTCCAAAAGTTGCTGACTTTTTGTTTCCCTTTTTCCTTTCCACTTGTGTGAAAGGTGGATCATCCTCCATTTCTAATTCCTTCTGGATTTTATTTTCTTTACCAATAAGCTTTGACTTTCAAGATCTTGATTTTTTAGAACTAAGATTCTCCTTAAAAATGGGGGAATCTTAAAAACAAACCATAGATATAGAAGATTCTCTATTTAACACATTTATGCTCTGATCTCCAAAAGTAGGCCAGACCACTTTAGGAGATAGAGAAACATAAACTCCAGATGATTTTTCATCTCCAAAGCTAGGATTAGTAGTATCCACATTTTTCATTTCCCAAGGATCAACTACCTCAGAGCCTTCATCCTTGTTCAAAGATGCAGACTTACCAATTATCCCTATGGAAGATTTCAAATACAAGTCTCCTATTGGTCTAGGAATGTGATCTTCTTTCAACTCCCCAGACACCTAGCCTTCCTCTTTCTCATTGTGAGTATATTAGATGTAAAATATTACTACCAATTTTTTGTTCCTTATCACCTCTTTGCTCATCTGTATTCAAGGATGGATCCATCATATTGGGAATACACTCCCCTACCTTGGGTTTGGCTCTCCACACTTTATGGTTCCCTTCATTTGGCTTCACTACTTTCTTCTAGATTCTAGAGGGACATTTTTTAGCCCAGTGGCCTGATATTTTACAATTAAAACAAACAAAAGGAAGAGTCTCAAACTCTACAGTTTGCTCCCATGTTCACAATTTTGACACAATATCAATCGAGGTGGGAATATCCTTAGATTGAAGGATTCCAACACATATTTTGGCATACACAAGACTTTTCTTGGCAGCGGTTATGGGATTAATGAAAAGAATTCCCCGAAAAGAGCTAGATATCCCCTTAAACACATCTTCATTCCAATATTCCATTGGTATCCCAGGAAGACAAACCTAAACAAGGATAGCTTCAAAGGTGGAATCCAAAAGATCTAGCTTCGGGGACTATTTTTTTAAGGCTAAATAAGCCTTACCAGTAACCCAAGGTCCCTCACAAAGAATAGCTAGCATGTCCTCCTCATAGGAGAAGCCAAAAGAAAAGAACCCTTTTGGTAATGTATAAACCTCCACTTAACCTTTGAGACACCATTTTCTTTTAACAAAAGCTATAACAACATCAATATTGGGTCTAGGTCCCATGAACTTGCTGACTAAAGAGGAATCCATAAGAGAAATGTTATAGTCAATAACAAAATCATTCATAGCAATGACAAACTTACCTAGCTTAGGATCTAAGAGATTGCAAAATAGAGAATGAGAGGATTTTCTAGTGGGTTTCACCCCAAAAAGAGAGACCCATGGTTTATGAAACTTTGACTTTAGTTTGCCCTTCCTTTTTTTATAAATCAACAAGTTTACATGGGTCCCCACAATTCTGACAGACAATATTCATTTCCACTGAGAGTGTTATGCTAGTCCCTCTAGGATCCTCAACAAACCTCTCTGGCCCATCAGGCTTATCTCTTGAGGCTCCATTTGAATCATTTTGTCCTGATCCTACATATGACTCCCCTGCCTCTACATCCAGACTCGAACCTGGTACTCCCATCCTACTTGTCAATTTGAATACACCCTTCCAGCCTAATTCTACACTACTCCCCATCTCAATATTCTTCACAAATCCCCTTAACTTAGTGTTGACTATTACTAATACTAACAATTTTTTAAGTACCGTTAAAACTAATACTAAATAAATAATTAGTAAATAACAAAGCCATATTAATATGTTGAATTCTCTCCCCTTTGCTATTAAAAGTTTAATCAAAAACATTTTTAAATAGCACAAAATTAGGGAATATACAATGTTTTCTTACTTTATATTTCTTGTCTTTTTTAAGCTATTTCAGATGATAACTTTGACTTTTATTTTTCCTCCTTGAATCTTGTGTAATCCTTTCCCCTCCACCCTTATATAGTCTTTTCTTACTTTATATTTCTTGGCTTTTTAAAGCTATTTTGATATCTTTGACTTTTATTTTTCCTCCTTGAATCTTATGTAATTCTTTTTCCCCCACCCTTTCTTCCCTCTTATTTAACTTTGCTTGGTCTATATTTTTCATCAATTTGCTTTGCCCAGATCTCTCATCTTGATGATGGATCATGGAGTGTGATCCAAAATGTTGATGCAAATACATGATATGTAGTTATATCCAAAAACACAACATAATTATTATGAGAAAATTAATTTCAACTCTATCTATGAGAAAAACTGTTAAGCTAACTTAGACTTTTAGTTTTGAGTAAAATAAAAAAAAACTATCGTACATGCCATGCTTTTTTGACAAGAAAAAAAATAGTTCTATTTAAAACACATCTTATCTAAGAAGAACAAATTTGAATAGTTTTGTAGTGTCCTAAATTGTACTCATTTACAATTTTATCCTCATTTGGGCCCCCACCTTAATATTTGTCTCTTGAGGCTTGATTAGAGCTCTGATTCTTCTCACACCCTGCACTAAACTCAAAAAAATTAGCATGCAAACTTTCTTCCCCAACTTGGGACTAGAGTTCCCAACACTCTGGTCCTCCAAATTAGGGTCCATTTTGGGGCCTCTTAATAGTAACATGATTTGAGCAGGAACCTAGATCCCATGCCAACTCATGTTGGATAATTAAGTTTCTTTTTCATAGGAATGTATAAAATAAGGCCTACCCCTCTCATTTTGATATACATGAGATCAATTGGAAAATTCAAGTAATCAATCATTCATTCAAATTCAAGCAAGCAATCAGTCTTCTTTCAAGCATTGGACCAAAAGTAAGGTTGAGATTCAAGCATTGGAGTTGACATTCATGTTCTATGTTTTATGAAGACTACCTAAAACCCTAATTACTTGTGGAGACACAAAAGATTCCATAAATGGTATAACATTAGCGTTCTAGACATTAATCAACATTTTCCTCAAATGGAACTCATTTTGATTATAGAAATTCATTTCTATTTCACATGGTTGATTCCAAAATTGAGGTTTGACCTAAGGAAAACCTCTATTCCTAACCATTTTCCCTTCTATACTATGTGTACAAATAAGTATAGAGCTACAAGTCTGATAATCAATTTTATTAACATAGACAAATAGGTTACCCTATGGATGACAAAAAGTGTAGAGGACCAAAGTGATGGGCATTTTGGTCCTGAGAATTTAGGAAGACCTTTTGGGAATAGATTCAAACACTCACATATTGCTTAGATCTAGGTTTGTGGCTCTGTTTGATGACTGTAGCTCATTGTTTATGCATAATTGTTTGAATTTCAGCACATTTATCCCAATTTTAGCATCATTAATCAAATCAATTCAAATGAAATGGAAAGAAGAGGCAAATGTAAAAACCCCAGAATTTGATTAGAATCTAGATCTATCAAGGTTGGATCTATCAAATTCCTCTTTCCCTAATGTAATTGGTACCTAATAAAAAATTAAGGGTTTTTTATATAATTAAACTACTGGGTAAGGCCAATCCCCATTCATTCTAATTAAAATAAAATATACATCATAATCAAAGAGTTCACACTGAAAATAAAGTATCTCCCTACTATAAAAATAGTTCTAGTTAAAGCTCATTATGAGCAAGCAACTAAAAAATACATACATATGTCTGTAGACATTTGAGAAATTACAAATTTGTAAAATGGACAAGATTAATCTAAGCTCCAGGCATCTAGATTTCTATAAATTTTGAAACTACTTATTTTTTTCCAACCATATTGCTTCACCTCCATGCATCAATACTTCTATCAGGGATACATATTCTACCAAACTTAAGCAGACAAAAATATCAAAATCATAGGTGAAGGGGACTAATGATTCATTTGCTGACTTTCAATATCACTACAGGTGCGGTGCTAGGTTGACAACTAGGTTTGTCCAATTCAAGAATAAATTTCGACTTCATATTGTTGTCTCCTTATAGTCCTCATGATATTCCATTTCATCATCCAAAAGCATTATGGACAATTTTGAAACTTTATCCCCCTGTTTGTCAAAATCCTTAGGCAATGAAATCCAAAATTCCTTACAATTTATCAAGACATTCTCCAATCCACCCAGAACTTGAGCTTTAAAAATTGACTTGCATATGTTTGTAGACATTTCTTTTCTTAACGAGGCCTTGTCTAATGCTAAGGGTAAAAACATAAACAAAATATCTGTATTAACCCAATACCTATGATCTACCATTATGAACTCCTCACCCAGTAAAGATTTGATTGTGTATATTACTAAGGGGTGTTTGTATCTGAGAATAGTATTTAACCTCTTGTCTGTGATTTCTCCTATAAAGGCCATTTTCCTCTTATTTGCAAGCAGATGGATCAGAGTCTCCATTGGGTTTATAATCTTGGACTATTGAATGGACAATGATATTTTTTTATAGAAGATTTTGTTGGCATTATGGATAAATTGATTATGTGTTGCATTGATGTCTTGTCATTGATGTCAACACTAGTTGTTATGGTTGGTTACTGGTAGACAGGTTTTGGTTATCGATAGAATATCTAGTGTTACCGGCAAAAGAGACTATCTGTAGGACACTTTGGACATGTTTGGATCAATGGAGTATGTTTGATTTTATGTGTTACATGTTCCTGGAGCATATTTTGGTCAGTTGGTATTGACTTGGTGATCAGATGCTATCATACACTCTTGTAAACCCTTACCAGCATTGTTTAAGGTTTAACTGACAAAGCTTTTACTGAGGAATCTTGACAAGATGCATAAGTGGTGTTGGTGTGGCTTCTGCATGGATTTTAGAATGCTGAAGATGTTCTTTGATCATGCTTCAAACTACTTGAAGACATTGCTTTAGCGTGGTGGACCCAGAATAGGTCTTGTGCCTATCTAGGTTATGGACCGGTATCTTGTTAATGTGTACTCTACACATTATCAGGATGTTTCGGGATGTTTTATGGATTGGTTATTGTTGTTTTGGTCTTAATCCGACATGGCATATCATTGTAATATAAATTTATGTAATGATCTTATTGTAATATCTTTTAGGTGACCAACCTAATTGGTTTGGACATTAGGGTTGGTATAAAATGATGTAAGATCTCATTGTAGATCATGGTATGGGAATGTGGAATAAGTGTCGTGGTCTTGAAATGCAATATCATATGTGAAGGAGATTTGGTTGATCATAGGTGATAGAATTGGGATTAAGTAAGATTTCAAAGGCCTCTAGTATTGAGCTTAACCGAGACTGTAATTAGGCATGGTAGATGCTATCTCTAGTAGTTCATTACTCTGGATTATTGTCCATTTATCTTGAGGTGGTTATAACCTCTCTATAGTCAATGAGACTCTTTTGTAATGAGCAGTACGCTCTAGGCAGTGTGCATTCCTACATGTGCAAGCCCCTCATTGTATCACATACTTTCTATAGAAGTATCATTTGACTGTGGGTAGGCTTCCCACCCTGGTTTTTCCCTTTTCAGGTTTTCCACATACAAATCATGGTGTTATGTGGTATGGTTGCTTTTCATTGATTATTTATTTAATTGTTAACTTGTATTGTTTACTAGTATCTATTTCTTCTTTACCGATACTTAATCTTTTTAAAGGTTATTAAGTGGATTAATTGATATAATCTATTAACAACTTATTCAGCCCCCCACCTCTCAGTTGTTCACCGGTTATCCTAACATTTGGTATCATCCTAAAGATCAAATCATTGGAGATAGGAACAAGGGAGTTATGACAAGAATAATATTGGTAAATGAAGAGGTATGTCTTATTTGTCTAATTGAACCGACATCTTTTATTGAAGCTTGTAAGGATAAACATTGGTTAAAGGCTATGGAAGATGAATTAGATCAGATAGAGAAGAATGAGACTTGGACTTTAGTTCCCTGACCTAAAAAATAAGAATGTTGTTGGAACTAAATGGGTTTTTAATTATAAACTGAATGAGGATGGTCAAGTTGTAAGAAACAAATAAAGATTGGTTTGTAAAGGATATTCTCAAATGGAAGGAATTGATTATGGTGAGACATTTGCACCTGTAGCTAGAGTTAAAGTTGTTAGACTATTTCTTGCCTATGTAGCTGATAAGAACTATAAGGTTTATCAAATGGATGTTAAATGTACATTTTTGAATGGTGAACTTGAAGAAGAATTATACATTGAGCAACCTGATGGAATTTCACTGATAGATGATAAAGATATGGTTTGCAGATTGAAGAAAACTTTATATGGATTGAAATAAGCTCCTAGAGCTTAATATACAAGGTTGGATAAATATCTTTTGAATCTTGGTTTTACTAAAGGCAGTGTTGATGATAATTTATATTATAAAATTACTGATGATGATATTCTTATTATTGAAGTATTTGTTGATGATAACATTTTTGGAGGAGAAGATAAATTGTGCATGGAATTTTCTAACAACGTGAAAAATGAATTTGAAATGTCCATGATTGGTGAGATGAAATTTTCTTAGGTTTGTAGATTACTCAAACTGACAAAGGCATCTTTATCTATCAAACTAAGTATTTGAGGGAATTGTTGAAGAAGTTTGGTATGGATAATTCCAAACCAGTAAGTACTCCTATGGTGACATGCCAAAAATTATCTATCAAGGATCTACTTCTACACCGGTAAATCCGACAAGGTATAAGTCTATGATTGGTGGCTTGCGATATTTAACTTAGACTAGACCAAACATTATGAATGCAGTAAGTATTATGTCTAGATATCAAAGTAATCCTAAATAAAATCATGAATGTGCAGTAAAGAGGATATTCTGGTATTTGCAAGGAACAACAAAATATGGCTTATGGTATTCTAGAAATGATGATTTCACTTTATGTGCATATACTGACTCAGATTGGGCAGGAGATACTAATGACAAGAAGAGCACTTCCGATGGAGCTTTCTTTCTTGAAAAGAAGCTCATTTCATGAATCAGCAAAAAACAGTCATGCATTTCTTTATTTATTGCAAAAGCTGAATATGTTGCAACAACAACTAATTGCACTCAAGTCTTGTGGATGACACAAATGTTGAAGGATATTAGGGTAAATTATAGTGAACTGGTAGTTATCTACTATGATAACTTTGTAGCTATTGACATGTCTAAGAATCTAGTATTTCACTCTAAGACTAAGCATATATCAATAAAGTATAACTTTCTGAAGGACAAGGTAGAAGGAAAGGAAGTCAAATTGGTTTATGTGAACATAAAAGAATAGATTGTAGATATATTCACTAAACCATTGTCTAAGGAATCATTTGAGTATTCGAGAGATAGGTTAGGGTTTCTTCACCTCCAAAAAAGACTTGATTGATGTAATTTGTCATCAGTCTAGCATGCATTATCAAAGATACTATTCATTTTGGCACTGATGAGTGGTGCTACTACTCAAGGGGAGTAGTTAGCTTTGAGATTCAGAGGTTTGCATTCTTGCTTTGATATTTGTGTTAGATTTCTAGCATTGATGTCAAAGGGGGAGAGATGGCGATTTGAAAAATAATTTTAGAACTTTATAGGGATATCATTCGTAGGGGGAGAGTTATTGATATTCAAGAGACTATTGGTTGTCTTCCACGGGGGGAGACTTGTTTGGCATTTCTTGGTACTTAGATGTTTTTCACATCTAGTGTTGCCATCAATGCCAAAGGGGGAGATTGTTGGCATTATGTATGAATTGATTATGTGTTGCATTGATGTCTTATCATTGATGTCAACACTAGTTGTTATGCTTGGTTATCGGTAGATAGGTTTTGGTTACCGGTAGAAGATCTAGTGTTACCGGCAGAAGGGACTATCTGTTGTACACTTCCGACATATTTGGATCAATGTAGTATGTTTGATTTAATGTGTTACATGTTCCTGGAGCATGTTTTGGTCAGTTGGTATTGACTTGGTGATCAGATGCTATCATACACTCTTGTAAAGCCTTGCCGACATTGGTTTAAGGTTTAACCTGCAGAGGTTTTACTGAGGAATCTTGACAGGATGCATAAGTGTTGTTGGGTCGACTTCTACATGGATTTCAGGATGTTGAAGATGTTCTTTGATCATGCTTCAAACAACTTGAACACATTGCTTTAGCATGGTGGACCAAAAATAGGTCTGGTGCCTATCTACGTTATGGACCGGTATCTTGTTAACGTGTACTCTACACATTACTAGGATGTTCTATGGATTGGTTATTGTTGTTTTGGTCTTAAGCCAACATGGCATATCATTGTAATATGAATTTATGTAATGATCTTATTGTAATATCTTTTAGGTGGCCGACCTAATTGGTTTAGGCCTTAGGATTGGTATAAAATGATATAAGGTCTCATTGTAGATCATGATATGGGAATGTGGAATAACTGTCGTGGTCCTGAAATGCAATATCATATGTGAAGGAGATTTGGTCGATCATAGGTGATCGAATTGGGATTAAGTAAGAGGTCAAAGGCCTTTGGTATTAATCTTAACTGGGACTATAATCAGGCATGGTAGATGCTAGCTTTGGTAGTTCATTACTCTGGATTGTTGTCCATTTATCTTGAGGATGTTATAACCTCTCTGTAGTCAGTGAGACTCTTTTGTAATGAGCAGTGTGCTATAGGCAGTGTGCCTTCCTTCATGTGCAGGCCCCTCATTGTATCACATACTTTCTGCAAAAGTATCATCTGACTGTGGGTAGGCTTCCCACCATTGTTTTTCCCTTTCCAGGTGTTCCATGTACAAATCATGGTGTTATGTGGTATGGTTTCTTTGTATTGATTATCTGTTTAATTGTTAAGTTGTATTGTTTAGATGCATGCTATGATTTAGATGCATTTATCTTTCCAATTCACAAATCAAATTGCGTAATTAAATGGTTAATCAATCATTTTTATAAAACTTTGTATTGTTTGATCACAATTTTCAATTTTAACTTCAAATTTCCATTCTTTGTGCATGTGTTTTAATATTATTAGTCCTACCTACAATACTCTTGAGAGAAGAAATTATATAATTAAGGCTTCCCAAGTTTTAACTACTAAGGATATAGAGCCTAATTTGGATAACTAATTTCATGAGAATGTTGGTGTTTCCTCTTATCCAAATAATGACATCATTTAACCTCATTCTTTTCATAATTCTCATGATGTGGGTGAATCATTAAATAGGGTTTTCATTGATCAATTGGAGAAGAGTGACAATGAATTTGAAAATCTTCAACAATGCATGATTCAACAATACTCAGAAAGTGAGGCAATCACATTGATTGAAGGATTAAAAACAATGGTCCAAAGGATAAACTTGGGGTTTATTTGTTGCATGGCCTTGCTCATATTGATGACACTAGTATCACTTGGTTACACTCAAGCTACTAGTCAATTCAACCATTCTATTCCTATGCTTACATCCTTGCCTAGTATTCCTACATTTACATCTTCTATCATGACTACTTCCACACAAAATTTTAATCCTACACATGTAGTCAAGGGGTCAACTTTGTTAATCTAAATTATTTTATACATCCTTCCATGAGTCTTCCATTTGTGACCCAATCCTCTCCTATACCTATATATCATAGTGTTTCACCTCCTTACTCTCAACCTCAACCTACATATAACAATTTTACTCCTCCATCCCAATCCAATATATCTAATTTCAATCCATTCTCCAAAGAAACCATCAATAACTTATCTCAGACCATGTCATCCTTACAACAACTACCTTCCATTACCCAATCCAAGTTTAATGTGCCCACATTTGACGTATCAAGCCCATTATCTCATGACATTGTCCATGTTGTCCCTCCTAAACATATGGAAGCCCATCAGTTGTAGTTGTTTATAATGGAAAAGGTGATCCCTTGACTTATGTGAAAGCATTTCAAATTTTGTGTATTGATTTTTCTCATGATCAAAGACTTTGGGCTAAATTGTTTACTCAAACCTTTAGGGACAAAGCTTTGCAATGGTATTATTATTTGCCTCCTTATTATATTACATCATTTCAAAAATTAGCTAATGCTTTAATTCAACAATTTCATAGTAATATTGGTCCTAAAATTACTTTAACTGAATTGATTCATTGTAAACAAGGTGCTAAAGAAAAAGTGACTAATTTTATTGGTAGATATAAACATTTATATTCTCAAATTTCTTATTTTATGCCTGATCAAGATGTTAAAATAACTTTTATTTTTAATTTACAAACAAACATTATGTATAAGTTTATCTTTTCTGAGTTTACTTCCTTTACACAATTGTGCGGAGTGCTCTATAATTATCAGGTTCAAGTGAGTCAATTTGAATCATCTCCTTCAATGGTTTTGGTTGATAATAATGAGAGTTCTCAACATATTTTTTCAAGTTTAAACCAAAAAATGGATAGATAAAGCTCAATGGTCCAACATCAATACTCAAGCAGCAATTATGACATCAGGTGTGGCTACTTTCTCCAAATACTTTAGAAAAGAATTTACTCCTCTTTCTGAGTCTTTTCATACCATAATGACATAATTATTTAATAAAAATGTATTTAAAATTCCTCCCATCAATCCAATTGACACATCCAAACCTTTTCCACCTTATCATGAACCCAAAGCTTTTGGCCAATATCATCATCAAACCAATCATGACATAGAAAAGTGTTATTCCTTAAGGAATAGGATTCAAGATTTTATGATAACAATATGTCCATGTTTGTAGCTAGTGTGAATGACAAAGGAAACAAATCCATAGCTCCTACTAATCAAAGCCTTCAAATATTTACTAATCCTTTGCCTTCCCATTCTACTAATGTGGTTGAGTTGAAGAGCATCTTGATTTTTCTCCCAATGACCTTGGTCTTGAGTCTAATAATGTGATGAATCTTGTTGATAAACCTACACCTCCTAAGGACGTATGTATTACCTTTGATCCTAGTGAGACTATTGATGCACCTAATGGCCCACTATATATCATTGTGAAGATCAAAGATAAAATCTCACGAGGGGTTCTCAATAATCTAGCGTGTATGGTGAATGTGATAACTAAAGAATATCTTTATAATTTATAATTGCATCAAGTAACATATGATAAATCTGATGTAGTGGTTAAGGTGTATGATAGTTTCTCTTGCCATACTATTAGTTCTATTACTCTTCCCATTGAGGTTGGTACTAAGTTCTTAGATGTCATTTTTTCTATCATTCCTACATCGGATCAATTTTTTGTGAAGTTGAGATATACTTGGCTCTCTTCCCTAAAAGAGATTCCTTCAACTATTCATAAATATTTCAAATTCCCACATAATGACAAAATCATAACAATTAATCATATTTTGTACCAACCCATGGTGAGACTTGGGGATGTTAACGTTGATTAATTTTGGCCTAAACAACTTGAACCTCTTAAGCCTTGAAGTGATGCTCTCTTTCAATCTTATCAAAAGTGGAATAATGAGATGATCTTATCTTTGAGTAAGCCTAGATATCATAGACCTATTCCTCCTCCTCATGATGTCTACTTCCTACACCTTCTATTTCTCCTTTATATGTTGAAATTCCACCTCCTGCATCTTACAAAGGGAAGCAATCAACGTCTCCATTTGTTCAACCTAGTAAACCTTCTCTTGTTCACCCTTCTTTAAAGAAAGAAAGGGAGTATGTTAATTGATCCTAAACCTTCACTAAGCCTTGGCTAAAACTAAATGAATTCATTGTGTGAGAGAATGCTGATAGAGACATTGTGCTAAGGCCCATGAACTTTCTTCTCAATCCATTTCCTCTGTGAAGACACCAAATTTTGACCTGGTCCCATTTGTCTAGCCTTCACCTAACCCTATGGAGGAAATTCAACCTAAATAACTAAGATTAAAAATTCTTAAGAAAGATGATGGCTCATGTTCTATTCGTATTAGAGATCCTACTTTTTGATCTCGATGGAGAAATGGATAAAAATGATGTTCATGCTAACAATGTTGATGCTAATGATTCCAATAATGAATATGGGCTTTTTGATGTTGACAATGATTTATCTAAGAAATTTTCAAAAGAATTAATCCTAGATCCTAGTAATAGACAAAGTGACTCATCGTTAGAGTATGGTCCTTGTTTGGAAGTTGTAGTAGCTCCATCTACCATGCTCAAAGTTTCTCCTGTTGCATCTTCTCCACCTTCCAAAAAAAATGTTTAGCAAGATTGGGAGGTGGATGCTTTTCTTGATTAGCTTCATTTGTATTGTAGATTCTCTCTCTCTCTCCCCTCTCTTTCTTGTTTGTATCATTCCTCTATTTGTTTCTCACTTCTTCTATTTTTTGTCCCTTGTGTTTTCTACTTGGGAATGATGCAAAGTGTTGAGATCTCTTTTGGTCTCTTCCATATTGACTCAAAAGATACACATGCCTTTCATCCATTGTGGTTCTACTTCCTTTGGTGCATGAGATCAGTTCAATGCAAATATATATTTCATGATATACATTATTTATCATAAGAGCATACTGACCCAAAATTTAGTAGAACCCTTATGTATTTTATTTGACCATTATCCTTTGATTTGTCCTTTCTTGGGGGCATATCATTATGGTAACATGCTTTCCTTTTGGATGCATGCTACCTTAAAGCAATTTCTCCTCATGAGGTGTATGCAATTGCTTTAATGTGGGGTAATACACTCCACTCATTGTTTCACTTTTTTAATAAACTATCGCATGTCTTGATACTCAAGCTACTTTGAAAATTGAGCCTTTTGCTTTTTAATTTTGACATTTTTCTTTTTCATGACTCATAGTAAGAAAAAATTGCTAGGTTAGTAGTTATGATTCTCTCTCTCTCTCTCATGATACCCCTTTTATCTTTATATTGAATTATTAAGATCCTAAATTCCACTAAGGGCTTAGTATGTCTTGTCTCTTTTATGTCTTGATGAAATTTTTTAATGCAAACCTTTGTACTTTACCAAGAGTATGCTTAGTCTCACACTCCCACTAAAGTGGGGGCTAAATGTAGCATCCTAAATTTTACTACCTTACAATTTTTTCCTCATTTGGGTCGTCACCTTGGCATTCATATCTTGAGGCATGATCGAAGCCTTGATTCTTCTCACACCATGCACTAAACTCAAAATTTTCATCATGCACACTTTGTTCCTCAACTTCCTATTTCCCTAGTTGGTGAGGATCATGACACTAGCACCCTAGTACTTAGGGATAAGAGTGCCCAATGCTTTGGTCCTCCTAATCAGAGCCCATTTTTGGGCCTCTTAACAATAACATGATTCGAGCAGGAACCTAGATCCTATGTCGGCTCATGTCAAAAAATTAAGTTGTTTTTTGACAGGCATGTATAATAGGAGGTCTACCTTTGTCATTTTGATATACATGAGATGAATTGGAAAATTGAAGCAATTGGGCATTTATTTAAATTAAAGTGAGAAAGTAATCAATCTTATTTCAAGCATTGGAGCAGAAGTAAGGTCAAGATTCAAGCATTGGAGTTGACATTCATGTTCTATGGTTTTTGAAGACTACATGAAACCCTAATTCCTTGTGGAGACAAACAAAAATATATAAAAGGTATAACATTAGTGTTTCAGACATTATTTAGCATTTTCCTCAAAGTAAAATCATTTTCACTACATCAATTCATTTACATTTCATTTATGTTTTATGGTTAGCTTTAAAACATGGGTTTGACCTAAGACAAACAATTATTCCCAATTATTTTGAACCCTTCTCCACTATGTGTAGGAACAGGGATAATGTTGCAACTCTTAGGATAGGATTTATTCACAAAGACAAATAGGTTCCCCTTTGGACTTAGAAAAGTGTCGAGGACTAGAGAAATGAGCATTCTTGTCTCGATAATTCAGGACAACCTTTTGGGATCAGATTCCAACACTCACATATTGCTCAAATCCAGGTTTGTGGCTTTGTCTGGTGACTTTAGCTCACTGTTTATGCATAATTGCATCAATTTCAACACATTTACCCTAATTTCAATATCATTTATCAAATTAATTCAAATTAAAGGGAAATAAGAGGCACATCTAAAACCCCTGGAACTTGATCAGAATCTAGATTTATGAAGATTGGATCTATCGAATTCCTCTTTCCCTAATGTAATTAGTCCCTAAGAAAAAGTTAAGGGTTTTACTTCATCATTGGGTGAAACCCTAATTTTTCACCACATTACAAGTTCTATTTAAAATAAATCTTATTAGTGAATCTGTATCTATAAGTTTGCTTTAATAAAAAATATAAAAAAGTAAGGAAGTTTTGCAAGAACTTATTAGTTAAAAATATAGCTTTAAAAAAAATTCAACTTAACTTTTTTTAGAAATTAAACTTTAAATTCAATTAAATAAGTGATTGATTTGTAAAAAACCAAATATCTTACAATGATTTTTCACCCTAAAATTCAAAATTCAAAATGTTAGACACATGCATGTTGAGAACGTACACTCATAGTCTTATTAATGACACCTATTGAGTCACATAAGAATGTGTGGTCAAAGAGAAACATGAATGATCAATAAAAGAGTAGGATGAATTTGCATGAATAATAACTGTTTCATAGCATAAGTGGGGATAGAAAAAAATTCCCACCTGCTACTCACTACTTAAATAACCCCAAATATGATTTTTTTTTGGAAAATGTCATGACAATTTCAGTTAGTTTATTGCATTTTTTTCTTAATAAATTCAACCTATAAAATGGGCTACTAACCTTGGGTAGGAAGTACCAGCATTTAAGGTCACTATTTTTTTTTATTTGAGGACAATGTGGTTTTGAACCCCAAAATACATTTAACTTGGATCTAACTGGAGAATTCTTGGGTTATGTAATTCCTAAACCCTAGACTTCAAACAAATATTTTATGCAGTTTTTCATAGACAACCAAATCCATTTATTTAAAACTATAATTTGATTTTATGAAGATTCTAATTAATAATACAACATGAAGTAAATATGTACAATGATTTAATTAAAAAAAATGCTTTTTTTTTAACAAGTAAATCTTCTCTATCTTTTTTAGTAAATTTGTATCTATAACGATTCTAATGAAAAAAATCATTTTTTTAGAGAGATTAAAATTTACCAATAGGAATTAGATAGTCAACTGTTTTTACTATTAGAAATTTGTTTTTGTGTAAAAAAATTGGAGAATTGGGTGGCAAATCACTAATCAACATGCTAGATTCTTTCCTCAATGAATCCTATTATCTAACTTGTTTTTATCCAATTGCTTGATTTCTTCAAGACGAGCAACCAAAAGGAATTTATTTAATGGAGAAATGAATAATCTACCACCATTTTTTTTTGCATCTAAAAGAGTCTTCTTTTATTGTTTAACTGAGGGTGGTGACTATTCCATTGGCTCCATCACCAATTTGGGGTGACATTATCAGTAAATAAAATCATTCCAAACTGTGGAGTGAATGAAATATGAACGACATCAATAAATTCAAAAACAAATGAGAACAATATAAACTAATTCAAAAATTGATACTAAAAAATGGGGTTTAAAGGAGATCCATGAACTTGTGCTACTAACTTCTATTTATTTCTTTATGAAATTCTTCTAACAACATTAAAAAAAAAGATAAAAGACAAATGTTACTGATCAAATGTAATCAATTAATTTATATATCTAAAATATTAAAATATCATGTATGAGATAACCTTCATTATGGGACAATTGTAACATGTTCAATTATTTTTAATTACTTGTAATAGCATAATAGTTTCAATGTGGCCTATTATCAAAGTGGTTTCAACAAGAATGACTTACTTGGTATTTGGAAAGAGGCAACATTGCTCCTTATGAAATTCATCACCTTGGATGGGAGGTTCAACCACTTCCACTCATAGCTTTTCCCCATTCTTAATCATTCAAGATACAAGTTGAAAATGAATTTCTCTTATTAGTTTTTTTCATCTATTTCAATGGCCAAAACCAAAGATATCCTTCCCCAAACTAGGGGCTTATTCTTTGGTGTTATGTCATTTTCATCTGAACTTTACCCCTTGTATTGGCCTAGCTTATAATCCTTCTGGCTTTTCTTTGTGCATTTATTTTTCTAACATCTTTGAGGGAAAATAACTTGACCCCAATCCTAAACCTAAGGAGACCCCTACCCAGGTCAACTCTAGCAGAATGGTAAAATCTAGAAACCCCTTGACCCCTCCTGCTATACTTAGTATTATCAAAGAGTTGAATGATGATGAAAATGCCTCTGATGATTCTGCCTCCTCCTGGTCTATCAGTTTGAAATGGACCCTAGATAACCCCGTTAACAAAGAGGGTACCCCTTCAAACCCTTCAAGTTCCCCCCCCTCCCCTTTGACAAATTCACTAAGAAAACAAGACTTCCCTATCTATGTAGATAAAGTTAATGAACTTTGTGATGGTTACAATAAGAAGGAAGCTATCACCCACAAGCTTTTGAGATAGCTTAACATGGAAAGGAAGAAAATTAATAGAATAGAAGCCCTTGTTGAAGCTAAATCTAAGGCTTCTAGTTGGGCCATGGAGGACAAAGACTAGAGAGTTTGGGAAATGTCTAATGATTTGGCTAAGAAGTTAAACAAATGGGAAGGTATTAAGGAATAATTAAAGGAGCTATATGAGAAGATTGAACACAAAGAGGACAAGGAGGAAACAATGAAGGCCATGGAGGGGATTCAGAGTAGCCAAGTGTCCCTTAAAAATAAAAATGGAGGATGTTATTGTTGGCATATGTGCAGAGTATGTTGACATAATGATATTGTGTTGCCATTGATGTCAATATGCTGAAGAGAGAACCGGTAATATGTTGAAGAGTGAACTGGTAATATGTTGAAGAGTGAACCAGTTTATTGAAGTTAAGAAACTGGAAAAGTGAACTGGTATAATGTTGTGAACCAGTATATGTGCAAAAGGTGAAGCAGTACGTTTGTCCAAGTGAACCGATATATGGAATGTTTTCTATCAAGGTTTAATATGGTATGACTATTGATTGGTAGTCCTACCCTCAGGGTTTCCGATTGAAGTGTTTCAAGCCTGTGTGAGGAGTTAGCATTGTAATGGAGATCACATCGTGTTGCCACATCAGCCTCATGCACATGAAGGATCTTGCATGAAGCGGATTGACCCTATCTACCTCGCGAATGTGCAAAGGCCTGCAAATGGTGAAGAACGCGTGATGGGTTATCGCCTCCAAGAAGTGGTGAAGAACAAATGATGGAGAATATCTTGAGATTTGTTCAAGATCATTGTATTCAAATGCAAAGTGTTCAATGGTCAGGATTGAACCAACTGAATTGCTCAACCTAACTATTTAGGTTTTAGGGTTTATGCTACCGACCTATCTGTTTCCTATAAGGTCGATGTTGTGTTTCATGTTGAGGTTGTTGGCAAATGTTGTGTGTGTATCTAAGTGCATAGATACATGATTCTAGCCAGACCAAATAAGAGAATTGATACCTGCAAAGTGTGTGTGCAGAAGGAAGGAACTAAAATGGATCTGCATTGACATTGAGTGCTATTAATAGATCATTGTAATACCTGTTGATCTTTAATCACTTCAATAGTTGGAAAATCCCTTAGTAGGGTAGCTTTAACCAACTTTCTATAAATCCTTTAACAGGGTGACTCAAAGCCATTGAGTTCATAAAATCCTCTAACAAGGTAACCTTTAACATGGTTTAACCCTTAACCGGGTATTCTAGCCATCCCTTAACTGGGTGATCCCTAACAAGATCAGTTCCTAATAGAACCTGTTGTAACAGTCTTTAACCGGACTAGGCTCCTAACATAGCGAACTTCTAAAGAGTTCAAAAATAGCTTGTGGGTATTCATCCCCATCATGGTTTTTCCTAGTTCAGTTTCCACGTCAAAAATATGTGTTAGTTTATGTCTAGTAAATTATTGTATCTCTAATGATAGATTATGTATTTATGCATAAGGATGAAGTGGAAATGAGGGAGTAGATTGTATGGAAAGCTAAGTTTTGTTAGTTTATGTCTTTCACAGTCTCATTATGTTTAATCGATAGTAATCTGGTTTAGACCAGTATTAGTGTTTATCTGTCAAGTGCACTGTTTGCAGTCAAACTGGTTCAGGAAAAGTTTTTGTGCCTATACTGATTCACCCCCCCTCTCAGTACCGGTTTGGTACTCATTGTTCATCATTGAGTTATCAAATGGTATCAAAGCATCCTCCAGGTCCTCTGTGTTGTAAGCTTAACCGCTTGAGGGAAAGATCCTATTGTAATAATGAAGAGGGAAGGTCCAAAGTTCAACAGAGATAACTTTAAAATATGGAAGGACAAAATGAAGATATACATCAGAAGCATGGGTGCTCAACATTGGAGCTATGTTGAGAATGCTTATGTTATCCCTACTGGTACTCTCCCCGATGACCAAAAGAGAGAGATTTAGGAGAATGGGCAAGTCATGGAAGCCCTAATTAGTAGTTTATTTTACATTGAGTTTATTGATGTTCAGGACAAAGAGAATCCCAAAGAATTATGGGATGCCCTTGAGAATATCTATGGCGGTGATGAGCATGTGAAACAAGCTAAGGAAGAAATCCTTAGGGGAAAGTTTGAAGACATGCGAATGGTTGAAGGAGAGACCATTCAACAACATGGAATAAGAATCAAAACTGTTGTTGGAGATATCAAGAGTGTAGATGGTAAAATGGAAGATCCCACTATTGTTAGCAAAGTTTTGAGATCCTTATTACCGGTCTATGCAATAAGAGTTGCAGCTATTTAGAAGTTGAGGTCTGTAGACAAGACAAAGGTATCCTTGGACTCCATCATTGCAAAGATAATAGCTTATGAGCTAAATAATTATGATGGCAGTATTCAGAAGACTAAATCATCCTTCAGAGCATCTTCTGCACCATCCAGAAAAGGCAAAGAAGCTAGTACCAGTGGTGAACCAAGACATAAAAGAGAAATGGATGATGAGATCCTATTGGAATTTGAAGCTCTTCTTGCCAAGAGACTTCCTAAGGGAACTGGTAAATACAAAGGTAAGCTCCCTTTGAAATGATTTTCTTGTAACCGGATAGGACACATTGCTTTAAACTATCCTAATGGTGATAGCAAGGACAAACTAGAAAAGTTCAAGAAGTTCAAAGGAGGAAACCGAAGAAACTATTTTGTAGCAGTTGATGAAGGTGTCACTGATGAGGAATCAGAAGATGAATAAAATGAAGATATTGTGTTTGTAGCATTCAAGGAATGTATCAGACAAGAAGGCTCTTGTCTCCCACTTTGATAATTCCAATGAGTGGATTATTGACAGTGGTTGTTCTCACCATATGACTGGTGACTGGAGTAAGTTTCTATCTCTGGAAGAGTATGATGGTGGTGTGGTTCATTTTGGTAATGATGCACCATATATGGTAAAAGGCAGAGGGTCCATCTCTCTAAATGGAAGAAGTTGTGCTGACAATGTCTATTGGTAGAAGGTTTAAGGAACAACCTTTTGAGTGTTTCTCAACTAAATAATAATGGACTCACTCTGGAATTCAAAAATGGAGTGTGCAAAATCAAAGGAAAGAGTGGTGAACTGATGGCTACCGGTATGTAGACCAACGGTAACCTATTTCAGCTAAATGCTAATGTTAGTACATGTTGGATTTTGCCAAGATCAAGAGGTCAATGAAATGTACAAGATAGAGACATAATACGGGACAAGAATAAACTGTATTCTCATCAATAGAAAAATGATCAATAATCAACTGGATTATCAATAGTTGTTACATACAATGTAGATGAGCCTACTTATATAGGCAAGGCTAGGGATATGTATGAGCACACAAATATGACATGTGGCTCAATAAGAAACAAGGGTAGGTAGGAAATAGGTGTGGGTAGGTAGGAGAAATAATATAATATTCCACATGAGGTGGATCACCCACCGAAGGTGGAATTATCACTCCACAATAAGTGGATATGATAGTGTAATAACAAGATCAACACCATAAGAGGTGAAATTTCTCCTACACACACTATCCCAATGTGACACAAACACCCAAGTGTCTCATATCCAAACTACTATGAAATGCATTATCCTAAGTAAACTTAAGTAAGTGTAATAATATCCATGATGAATAATTATTTACACCAACACCCCCCCTTAAGTGCAACTTAGGGGAATGCACTTAAGTCTACAATGCAACTAAGCAATACAAGATGGGTCCCAGCTACGAGGCCATGTTAGGTACCCATGCACAAATGCAAATGCATGCAAACCAATGCAATGAAATCTCTCACAAAGTGGGGAAAGAGAGAAAACCCAATGGAAAAAACCCTCCCCCAAAAAGAGAGATGAAAGCTATACAAGAGAACTCTCATAGAAGTATGTGAGGAACAAAACCCCATGTGAGGAAAAAGTCCCCCCCATATGAGAGAAGAAGAGAAGTCAAACTGTGATCCTCCCTCAATGAAGAATCTGCACCAATGATAGAAGCTCGATGTATGAAGAAACTGCTCCATGAACGTCGAACAACATTCCTCCCCTTAGGAAGAAACAAAACCAAAGGTGTATCCATGAAGTCTCCCCAATCATGAAGGGAAGATGTATGAAGAAAACTCATGATGAAAGGAATCTCTGAAAACTACTCAAGTGTCCCCATGTCGACGCTAAAAGATACCCCCTCCAAAGGTGGTAAACTGTGCCACATTGCTGAAAAAGGAACTCCAACATCTAGTGGAGATGGATGTAGAACATGTCCCAAAGACTCATGTGTCTCCTCAAAGAATAAAGAGACCTCCTCCAACTGCTGTACATAAGTATCCACAATCATGTCAACCTCGAAAGAATGATCATGTAGAGAATGAACAAGAGGGTCAGAGTGTGCCCTCGCAACAATCGAAGAAGGATCATCTTCATCAAAGAGAAGATGAATGTCATCAATGATGTCTCCCAAATCTGCAATGTAGGATTCCACAAACAAACCTGCAATATCTGTCAAGTAATCATCCCATGAATCTGAAGCTGGAAGACAATGTATATCCTGCTACACTGAATCAAATGAAGGCAAAACTGTCGCACTATCCACATAATCAGGTGCAATAGATGATGTGATATCAATATGAGAAGATGAAATACAAGACTCAAGAACTGGGTTACATGTGAGAATCCCCATGTTCAAGTGTCCAAAGTTCTCCTCAAAATCTGAATCATCACAATAAGTGTGATCATCATGTGTAGAATCATCAAATGTGAAATCATCATCATCAACAAAATCTGAAAAGGAGTATAACTGAGATGCATGATCAACCACCCCAGTTGCAATGATAGCTCTAGTCTCCATGTCTCTAATGAAAATTGAGTCAGGTGTGAACTCCACAACTCTCTTAGTTGCGCCATGTGTGATTTGATAGATAGAAAGGAGATTGTTTGTCAAGTGGGGTACACACAACACATCATTGAAGGAGTTATCCCCAATGTCAATAGATCCTTTCCCAATCACATCCATGTATGTATGATTGCCCATCAAAATCTGAGGCATGGTGCAAGGCTCAAATGTAGAGAACATAGACTGTGAAGATGCCATATGATGAGAAGCTCCTGAATCTAGAAGCCATCTCTCTGAAGTATGATTTGTTGTAGCACATAGAGCTTTTCTTTTTCTTGTTCCAAAAGAGTGAGTTTTTCCACTTGTAGAAGCCATGAATGCTTGCCCTTTTCCTTTTGAATGTGAGGAAGTGGAAGTTGATGAATCATCCTTCTTGTAGACTTTAGGCAAATCAATGTTATGCTTTTTGATGATATGTGTGAGCTCATCAATCTTCTTAGTATGGCAACGATGTTCCTCATGACCAATATTTTTACAATAAGCACAAGTAGGTCTCTCTCTCTTTGGTGAATTATCTCTCTTGGAAGAGGATGAATCTCCTTGTTGTGGAGAAGATGATGCTTTTTCTTTAGGCTTTGATTGCCATTTCTTCTTGTTTGAGTTGTCCTTTCCTTGATTTCCTTTGTTCCCTTGGTTTGCCACTAATGCTTGAGACTTAGAAGAAGCCTTAAGAATGCCCATGCTTATCAACTTAGTTTGTTCCATCATCAACATTTCATTGAAAGCATCAAATGTAGGCATTTTGTAGCTTGAACCCATTGTCATCCTATGAGTTTGGAAACTAGAAACAAATGCTGCATATTCTTGTGGAAGCTTGCCTATCAAGTTGAATATCAATTGAGTATCCTTCTTATCAATGCCACAATCTTTGAGTTGTGCCCTCAACTCATTTGCCTTAGTGACATAATCTTGTATAGTATCAAAGTTCTTGGGATCTAACATGGTGAGATCACTATCAATTTGATATCCCCTAATCTCATCAACTTGACCATACAAGTCTTGAAACTTTTGCCAAGCATCCTTGATTAGAGTACATTTCTCAATATGGAAAATGAGATCCTTTGATACATACTTTCTTAAGGTACCAATTGCCATGATATTTTTAGTGAGCCAATCTAAGTGACCAACTGGATCAGCCTTAGGATCAGCTGGAGCAACAATAGTTCCATCAATGTAATGAGTGAGTCCTTTTTCCATAAGTTTACTCCATGCATCAATTTTCCAAGTAGCATAGTTATGTGGAGTTAAGAGAGGAAACTTAGAAGAACCCATAGCAGCAAAAAGGAAAGAACACAAGAGCACAAAAGCACAAGAGACACCCCCCAAATTCAATCAATCAAAGTACCCCCCCTAAAGTGATGATTTTGGCACTTTATACTTAGTGCGATTACAATGAGCCACTTGCAAGACAAGGCAAAGTGGGCTTATGATGCAAATTTTACAACTTCTCAAATGAGATACAAGAGACTTCAATCAATAGTGCAATGAATCTAACTGAGATTCAAGCAAATATACAAGTACCAAGAGAGCCAAAAATGGCCAAGATCTGAAAGTACAATTTCTACTTACAATGACATCAATCTAATAGCATCATGTGAAAGTAGATGAAAAAATACGCACTTTCAAAAAAAACGGCACCTAAAAAGGAGGTCGGATGACCCCAAACGAAGCCTCTGAAGTTGCAAAAACTGGGATTACTCAGGGACAGTCACCAAAAACTGCATTTTCTGAAAAATCCATGCATCAAAATCAAAAAATTCTTTCACCACTACGGAGAGCACAAAATTCTAGCCCATTTCAAAAAAAATCGCACCCAAAAAGAAGCAAAAATGAGCAAGTTATGGCCATTTGAAGTTGAACTGCAAAATCAAAAATGCAAATGAGAGGGGGTCCAAAAATTTTCAAACCCTGCTGATGTGGTGCTAACGTCAGCAAAACACTGTGTTAAATTTGACGGCCGTATGACCATCACCAAAACTTCGCCCCGTTGACTGGGCGTCCGTACCGTACGGACAGATTGCGTGGCGTGCTGACTGTGCAAGCCGTACTGTACGGAATAGCTGACGTGGCAGGCTGATGTGGCATACGGATTAGCTGCGTTCGTTGACTAGACTGTCCGCGTGGCGGACGAGCTAGCACTACTCGGACGGGCGGTGCAGAAGGCGGAGGGCGCCGGCGGCAACACGGCGTGGCTGTCGGCGTGGGAGTCCGGGGAGCGGAAGGAGCCTGTGCTAGGGGAGCGGCGCCGGAGGCCGCGGTGGTGTTCACGGAGCCCAGGAGAATGCGCAGGGTGCTGCCGGGAGGCAGGGGTGGCGCCGGGAAGTGGCGCTGGCGGAGAACCTGCGGAACGTGCCGGTGGCGGCGGGACCAGCGCGGAGGACAATCTCGGCGGGAAGACAGGGTACGCTGCGGTATGTTCGTCTACCTGCGCGCACATACCTGCAAGTATGGCAGGTCACGGGGGGGGGGGGGTCTTCGGACCCCCCAAAAACCAAATTTTTTTGATTTTTTTTTTTTTTTCGATTTTTTTTTTATCTTTTCAAATTTTTTTCAATTTTTTTTTTGATTTTTGAATTTTTCCGAACAATTTCAGAAAAAACGAAAAAAAAAAATTTCTCCGAATATTAATAAAAAAATTTCAAAATCCGTACGATATAGGCAAAAATGGAGAAAAAAAATTTCTCACCAAAATAGGCCAACTTTATAACCAAAATTCATGGAAATGACCTTCCGGATGCAATGGAGAGGTCGGATCTGGTCTAGGATGCCTCCAAAAGATGCTGGTCCTTAGATCTGCCTCTTGACGTCACAATAATGCCTCTTCAAGACGAATCAATGAAGCCCCAAATAGCTCTGATACCATGTTGGATTTTGCCAAGATCAAGAGGTCAATGAAATGTACAAGATAGAGACATAATATGGGACAAGAATAAACTGTATTCTCATCAATAAAAAAATGATCAATAATCAACTGGATTATCAATAGTTGTTACATACAATGTAGATGAGCCTGCTTATATAGGCAAGGCTAGGGATATGTATGAGCACACAAATATGACATGTGGCTCAATAAGAAACAAGGGTAGGTAGGAAATAGGTGTGGGTAGGTAGGAGAAATAATATAATATTCCACATGAGGTGGATCACCCACCGAAGGTGGAATTATCACTCCACAATAAGTGGATATGATAGTGTAATAACAAGATCAACACCATAAGAGGTGAAATTTCTCCTACACACACTATCCCAATGTGACACAAACACCCAAGTGTCTCATATCCAAACTACTATGAAATGCATTATCCTAAGTAAACTTAAGTAAGTGTAATAATATCCATGATGAATAATTATTTACACCAACGGTACATGTCTTATGGCTAAGTTTGAGGACAGCTGGATATGGCATAGGAGACTCTGCCATGTAAACTTTGACAATATTGTGAAGGCCAGCAAGATCAAGGCAGTTAGAGGATTGCCTATGTTGAACAAACCAGAAAATCCTTTGTGCAGAGAGTGTCAACTAGGGAAAATGTCTTCCTCAACCTTCAAAGATAAACCTTTCACTGCAGACAATTTACTTGATCTTGTGCATACTAATTTGTGTGGTGCTATGAAAACTAGGAGTGTGTAGGGAGATAAGTATTTTATGATTCTTACTGATGATTTCTCAAGAATGATGTGGTTCACATTCTTGAAGGACAAATTTGAAGCTTTTGGAAAATTCAAAGCCTTCAAAGCACTTGTAGAAAAAGAAAGCAGTAAGAGGATTAAGTGCTTAATAACCGATCAAGGAGGAGAATTTACTTCCGATGAATTCAACAAATACTGTGAAGAGAATGGCATCAAGAGGCAACTATCTACCCCCTGGACTCCACATCAGAATGGCCTAGCAGAAAGAAACAACTGGACTGTGGTTGAAGTGGCTAGAACTATGTTGATCCAACGAAAGGTCACTCACACCTTTTGGAGAGAAACGGTGAGCACTGCAACCTACATAATGAACTGGGTACTCATCAAGAATGGAAAGGATAACTCCTTATGAGTATTGGATCAGTAAGACACTAGTAGTAAGCTACTTCAGAGTGTTTGGTAGCAAATGTTATATCAAGAGGAGTGAACATCAGAGAAAATTCGATGCAAAATGTGATGAGGGAATATTCTTAGGATATTCCACCAAGAGTAAAGCTCTCAAATTTTTCAACAATAGGACTCAGAGAATTGTTGAAAGCATCAATGTTAAGGCTCATGAAAACTTTGAGAAACCTAAGGAAATTGGCAGAGAGCATGTAGGAGATGAACCAGTAGTAACCTTCTAGGAACCGATTGTAAATCAACCCAGTGTTGGCAAATGCACACTCCAATGAGAAATTGTAGGTGATTGAAGGTTTTTTCATTGATGGCAACCTTGCAATCATATGATACCAGCAAGAAAAATATACCAGCACCGGCAACGACAAACTCTACACCAGCACACAGAACACCAGAATTGAAAAGATGGATACCGACACTCTGGCCGATAGGAATTTTGTTGATAATATATTTTGTAATTAATTGCAAAATCATTGTAAGCCGACATGGTGAGTAGTAATATGACTCATATATGTATGAGATCATTGTAGAACATTTAGTGATAAGGAGATAGGAGAAATTATGCAGACCTAATATGAAAAATATAGGTTAAGGGTTTATGTATGGAGTAGAGCTAAAACCGGTACTGGATCTGGCATAGTAGATGCTAATTTGAAGTAGTACAAGACATTGGATTTGTATAATCCATTTTTGTAAGACAGTGTGACTTCCTTTGTAATTGAGCAGTGAGCTCTAGGCACTTGGCCTTCCTGCATGTGCAGGCCCCTCTTGTAAAATAGTAATATTCCCTTATTGGCCAATAAGTGAATATTGTGGGCCACAAATCCCATCGAGGTTTTTCCCACACTGGGTTTCCTCGTTAAACTACTATATTATGGTGTTCTTTTCATGTGGTTGTTGTTATTCTTGTTTACTGCATTATTTTTGGTTTTCTAGTACATAGTATTGATATGCTTTACATGTTTTAATTCAAGTAAATTCAGAAACTGGTTAGATACTGATTCTCCCCCCCCTCTCGGTATCTTTGGGAATCCTAAAAATTGGTATCAGAGCTTGGTCCTCTATTTTTAGAATCCTAACAGCTTGAGGAAGATCTTGTCACCGGTAGAGATGGAAAACTTGAGAGAACAATTGAAAACAGCTCTTTCAGACTATGATGTAGAAAAGGTGAAGAATATCAAACTTGAAGATGATCTAAAAGCTGCTCAGGATATCATTCAAGCGCTTCAAGAAAATCTTACCATTGCAAGAAATAAGAGAAGAGAACTTTGTGAAAAGATATAGAATGAGAATGATGAAAAAGAAACTCTTAATGATCTGGTAAACAAGCTAAGACAAGAGATCAGTACAACACAGAATGAGATGCAGGATATGACTATGAGATTTTGTAAAGAAATTGAAGATAGGAAGAAGAATGAAGAAGACTTGGCTAGAAGACTAAATGATGTTGGAAATGAAAACACAAGACTTAGTCATGAAAATGATATGTTGAAGACAGATCTAATGCACACACAAAATGACAGAACTGAACCCATAAGACATAAAGGAATCTTGGAAAGTGAACTAACTGCTGCAAATCATCACAAAGAAAGATTCAAGAAAAGTTCAGAAGAACTTGGTGACATGCTAAAGAATCAAAAACCTAATGGTGATACAAATGGGCTTGGATTTGGAGTTGGTGAAAACTTCGATACTACAAACAATCATGATCATAGCAAACTGATAAGACAACCTACTGCTTACAAGTTTAATGGCAAATGCTTTAACTGTAACAAGTACGGTAATAGAGCAAATTAGTGTAGATCTAGAATTTATCAGAACACTAATACACCCACAGGTCAATGTTCTAAATGCAACAAAGTTGGTCATAATTCAGAAAATTGCAGAATGAATGTGAGATGTTATGTTTGTGGAAGATTTGGGCACTTATCTAATTAATGCAAAACACATACTGGCATAGGATATGGGAAATCTATTCAAAAGAACAATGTCACTTGTTATGCCTGTAACAAGATTGGACATATTGCTAAATTTTACAGAAGTAAGGCATCACCGATAAATAACAAAAGTCCTAGTTTGAAAGATAAAGAAAAAGTTGAAGAGGTAAAGCAAGAATTTTCAAAACAACGGATCAAAAAGTTAGATTAGAATGTTGATATGATTACACCTCCACTAGTAGAATATAGTAAAACTCCACCGGTAGGAGACTCCTCATCTAAATGAAGAAAATTCTTTTGGAAGTTTAGCAACAAAATGAAAAACATGCTATTATTCCCTCGGTTGATGGTGAGAAGTTGAAATTACTTCTATACCGGCAGATGACTTAAGTTGTGACTTAACCGACAAGCATTAAATGTGGTAGTTGGTGAAAATAACATTATAAAGCAAGTGTTTTGGCTCTTTTTCATTCACCAAGCATTCAAATCTTCGAGAGCATGAAAATTCCCGAGCGAAGGTACTCCAAGCAAAGAAGTGAAGCAATCCATCAAAGTATTCATCCTTACGGAAGATTGAGGTATTTATAGCAATGGTATCTTCATCCACTCTTGAATTTATTACAAACACTACTATTGTTGAAGTTGTTAAGTGACCTAGACCCGTTTTTCAGCTAGTTATGGAAATTGCTAAGAAAGATGACAACATAAGTGCATTCTCCCAAATCCCTAAAGGAGTAGTATATGTTGAAGACCCTAGAATGTATATACATTGTCGTATTGATGAACTAGGTGATGATGAAATTAAAAATATGTATGAAACTATTATCTATGATGAATCCAAAAATGTCAAACCTGAACACAAGATAGTAGAAACCCTAGGTTTCACTGAAATACTTAGTATCTTGGATTTCCCCAAGGATATCATAAGGATTGTATTAAGCAAAGTACATGGTGAATTTTTCTAGTTAGACTCTATTCACAAGATCACAAAAGAAGCGGTAAGGGTAGTAACAGGGTTACCTTCCACTACCAATAGACCTGACAAAACTAAGAAGGTCTCAAATGACTTAGTGACAAACCTAACCAGTGCAACATTTGATAAAAGATCACTAAGGGTAAATGATGTAAAGGATACAAATATCACATTTATCAGGATGATCTTAGGTTACAAGGCTACACATACAAATAGGTTAAACTCAGTCTCTAGCCTATGTATTAAGAGTGCCTATGATATGGTAAATGATAATGCAAGGATAGACATATGTGAATGGCTTAAAGATGAGCTAATAGACAATCTAGGAAAGATCAAAAGGGAAAAGAAAGGAACATTCAAATTTGGAAACCTACTTGTTTGTCTAATGCTATTCATAACCAAACAAGTACCCAGTATTGGTGCTAGAGATTTTGGATTTGATTTACCTTTAGGAAAACAACTATTAGAATTGCTAAACAATATGGGAGAGAGCACGGAGAAAACCATAAATGAGCACTTTCAAGCACTAAAGGCTCGAATGAAAACAAGAGTAAGGCTATCACAAGCTATTGTGGATAAGTACCAAAAAGAAATCTGTTTTGTAATAAAGAAAGATGAAATTTGCATGGAGGCAGTTATTTCTAGAACTATTTGGGTAACTGAAATGGGGTATGAGACTGATGACAACATAATAGAAACTTATGCAAAAGTCCTCCTAGAAGCTCCTAAGGAACCGGAAGAAAAATTATTTGGTAGTGCTAAAACTATAGAAAGCCAAATTCAATCAAGGAAAAGAGTTAAGAAGGTTGAGGCAACTGTTAGAAAAGGAACCCAACAGGCAAAAGCTATTAAAGAAGATGTGCTAAAACAAACTGGTATAACTGAAAGTGAGTTGGAAGCACTTCAACTGGAAACTCACCTTTCACCGGTTGGAACTTCTTCAGAAAGTGACATACCTACTGTATTTAGGAGAGTTGAAAGGAAAAGAAAACCTTCACCGGCACCTTCTCCTACACCAAAGAGGACAAGATAGAAGCAATAGGCAGTGAGGCCCCCAACAAAGAAATTAACTCCAAAGAAAAAGAAGATGACTCCTAAGAAGAAGACACAACAAACTATTGCTCCCATTGATAAACTTCTCAGTGAAATTACAAAGGATGGAAAGTTGAAGAACATCAACAAATTATATGACACACTATCCGCTAATGACAAAAAGAAAGTAGAGAATAGTGTAATCTTACACTTAGATATTTTCAAGAAATTTTTGATGCAAGTTGTTGATGAAATACAAGCAGATCTATATAATAGACTAGAAGCTAGAAGAGTAGCTATTGTTGAGCTAGATAAGAAAATAAAGATTGAAAAACTACTTGCAGTGCACCCTGTTAACTCACCTAATGAGATAGATCAATTAATCTCTGAGGCTAACCGGTCAGTATTCTCAACTGCTCATCGACATGTAGCACTGATGGCAGGAAGAGTGAATCAGGTAACAGAGGAAACATCAGATGCATGGGACATATTCCTGGTAGAAAAAGAGAAACAAGAAGAGTATCAAAAACCTAAAACCTTCAAGGTATATCAAAAAGACAAGGACAAAGGAAAAGGTAAGGTAGGTGGACCTCCCAGTATAAAGATAATAGACAACTTACCCCCACCACCTCTAGATACTCCACCAGTAGACACTACTGACAATCAATCGACAATTGAGAGTATGGACATACCACATGGGTATACAAATCCTAATTCTAAGGTGTTATATACAATGAACATTGACACTCAGGAAGTCAATATTGTGGTGGATAAGGAATCAACTGAAAAATCAGATGTGGCAACAAAGCCACCGATAGGAAATATTGCAGTAGAAAACATTGAAACTAGGGAGCTAAAACAAACTGAAGGATCAAGTGAACCCTCGAACACTGAAAAGGCAAAAACCATAGATATGCATATTGATGCATCCACTGAGCCACCAAAAACTACTAAAACTAAAAAACCAAGTGAGTCATCAGCAACAGGCAGCACAGAGGAAAAACCAGCAGTGGACAACACAGAGAAACAGGTAGAGCAATAGGCTCCTTCACAAGTATAGATAGAGATAGTGCCACTGGCCGAAAATGAAAAGCCTAAAATTTTGTTTGTGGAAATGCAAACTCAAAAAAATCCTCCAGAGAAAGAGGAAAGCAACACTACAACTACAATCAACGGATTACAGATTGTAAAAGCAGTTGGACAAACATTCGGTACAGCCATGATAGAATTCAGACCTACTAATGTAGCTGAGGTCTTATTAGATTCAATAAAGAAAATAACAGAGTGCAATGCACAAGCCTATAAGGCTATAGATGACACTTTACCAATTTTGAAGATGATAGCACCAAAGTGCAGTGTTGAGAATAAAGATTCTTTGAGCCGATTAGACACATGGTCTAAGTATATAACCAGCAACCTAATAACACTGGACAAAATAAATGAGGATACATTTAGGGAAAGAAAGATAAAAGAGAGAGAAAAATTCTTTATGGAAACTATGAATAAGATCAAAGAGGAAATGGATACTCTTTTACCGGAACTCAGTGAAATCATTCTTGACTTCAAGAAATTGTACAGGGACACTTGCAAAATGGATGTATTAAAAGAGGATCCTAACAAAGAAATCAGAAAAGCATAGGATAAGATTAATAATATTGTTGATAATCTGATTGGAACATCAGACTCATTTTTGGAATTAGAGAAGAAAATTCCAGAGCAAGAAGAGAAATTCAAGAAATTGGAAAATGAAAAACAAAGAATAAAGGACAAAGCAAAGGACTTAAAATGCAGACTTGGTCCAAGACTAGAGTATCTTATTTCTTTGAGAAAAGAAATATCTGAGGCTCTGGTTCCCAGACTAAAGACACTAGAAGAGCAAATGCACATACTCACCGGTATAGTGCAGAGGACTCAAGAAGCCATAAAATACTGCAAAACATTCAGCAATGAAATAAATCTAGTTTTGACACATTTTTCAGATTGTAACCCACCGGTTACAAGAATTCAGGCAGGACTCCAATGATAGTGAATGACAACCTTTGTCATTGATGTCAAAGGGGGAGTAGAGGAATGAGAAAAATGGTTCATCTACTTAGGGGGAGCACATAGTTTTGAGCATACAATTTTGGTAAGAAATTTTTGGCAGACTATTTTTGGATATCATTTTTGAACACTTTTTGATTTTTCTCATGAGTGTTGCCATCAATGCCAAAGGGGGAGATTGTTGGCAAATGCACACTGCAGTGAGAAATTGTAGGTGATTGAAGGTTTTGTCATTGATGGAAACCTTGCAATCATATGATACCGGCAAGACAAATATACCGGCACCAGCAAGACAAATATACCGGCACCAGCAACGACAAACTCTAGATCGACACACAGAACATGGGCAGTGAAAGGATGGATACCGGCACTTTGGCCGATAGGAATTTTGTTGATAATATATTTTGTAATTAATTGTAAAATCATTTTAAGCCAACATGGTGAGTTGTAATATGACTCATATATGTATGAGATCATTGTAGAACATTTAGTAATAAGGAGATAGGCGAAATCATGCAGACCTAATATGTGAAATATAGGTTAAGGGTTTATGTATGAAGCAGAGCTAAAATCGGTACTAGATCTGGTATAACAGATGCTAATTTGAAGCAGTACAAGACATTGGATTTGTATAATCCATTTTTGTAAGTCAGTGTGACTTCCATTGTAATTGAACAGTGAGCTCTAGGCACTTGGTCTTCTTGCATGTGCAGGCCCCTCTTGTAAAACAATAATATTCCCTTATTGGCCAGTAAGTGAATATTGTGGGTCACAAATCCCACCAAGGTTTTTCCCACACCGAGTTTCCTCATTAAACTACTATGTTATGGTATTCTTTTCATGTGGTTGTTGTTATTCTTGTTTACTGCATTATTTTTGGTTTACCGATACATAGTATTGGTATGCTTTACATTTTTTAATTCAAGTAAATTCAGAAACCGGTTAGATACTGATTCACCCCCCCCTCTTAGTATCTTTGGGAATCCTAAAACCCAGTACAAGTAATTGTGCTCCTACACTGAAGGATGTTGATTCTGATGATGATGAAGAAGAAGAAGAAGAAAATCAAGAGGAATCTATTAAGAATATACCTAGGTATGTAAAACTCAATCATGATCCAAAGTAGATCATAGGAGACAAAGATGCAGGAATTCTTACAAGAATAAAGGTTAGATAAAACTCATGTATGATCTCTGAATTTGAGCCTAAATCATTCAAAGAGGCACATAAAGATGAAGACTAGATCAAGGCAATGGAAGAGGATCATGATCAGATAGAAAAGAATGGTACATGGTCTTTGGTACCTAGACCGGAGCATAAAAATGTCATTGGAACCAAATGGGACTTTAGAAATAAACTGAATGAGGATGGCACAATGGTAAGGAACAAAGCCAGACTAGTATGTAAAGGATATGCCCAAGAAGAAGGAGAATACTATGGAGAAACCTTTGCTCCAGTAGCAAGATTGGAAGGAGTTCGTATGCTTCTTGCATGTGCAGTTTTTAAAGGATTCAAGGTATACCAAATGGATGTAAAATCTGTATTTCTAAATGGAATACTTGAAGAAGAGGGTATATAGAGCAACTAGATGGGTTTACCCTATCAGAAGACAGTGACATGGTGTGTAGGCTACATAAGGCCTTGTATGGACTGAAGCAGGCACCTAGAGCATGGTATGAATGCTTGCACTCCCATCTTGTGAAGATTGGATTTGAAGAAGGAGATCAGATTCTGATCTGTGAAGTATTTGTTGATGACATAATCTTTGGTGGAGATGACAAGATGAGTCATGAATTTGCAGATGAGATGAAGAAGGAATTTGAGATGTCACTCATAGGGGAGATTAAGTTCTTCATTGGACTACAGATTCAGCAAATGAAAGATGGAATCTTTATTACTCCCTCCAAGTATGTCAAAGAGCTATTGAAGACCTTTGGCATGGAAGACATCAAACCGGTTGGTACACCAATGGTGACTGGTTGTAAACTATCAAAAAAGGATGACTTAGCATTGGTAAATGAGAAAGAATATCGATCAATGATTGGTAAGTTTCAGAAAATCCCAAGAGAATCCCACTCGGTAGTAGTCAAGCGGATTCTTAGATATCTGAAGGGAACTATTGACTATGGATTATGGTATCCATACAATGATGATTTCAACTTGAAAGTGTTCATAGATGCTGATTGGGATGGTAATGTGGATGACCAGAAGAGCACAACTAGTGGTGCATTCTTTCTCGGTGGTAGACTAGTCTCATGGATGAGTAAAAAGCAGAGTTGTATCTCTCAGTCTACAACAAAAATAGAGTATCGTGGAACTTTTATGAACTGCACCCAGACTATTTGGATGAAGCATGTATTGAATGGCTTGAAAGTTCCTGTATCTAAACCGGTAAGTATATTTTATGACAATATAAGTGCAATTAACATCTCCAAGAATCCATTTTTACATGCTAGAACCAAGCACTTTGAACTCAAGTATCATTTCTTGAGGGGAAAGGTTCAGAACAAAGAGGTGGTATTGGAACATGTTTCTAGTAAGGAGCAGTTAGCAGACATATTTACTAAGCCTCTACTGAAGGCTACTTTTACCTATCTAAGAGGTGAATTAGGGGTGCTACCCCTTCAAGAGGTAAACTAAAGGCTTGTGCTCCACATTAGTCAGATCCTAATTTGCTTTATCTATTCAGGATCGATGTGTTGAAGGATGTTACTCCTCAGGGGGAGCAACATAGTGGAACAGGGAAGCTCATGCCTCCACTTTGGCATTTTTGTCAAAGGGGGAGAAGATGTGAAGCCGAGAAGATATCTGCAGTATTAAGGAGAAGATGTGATGCAGAAAGAGAGATATCTTTGTATATTGCCATCAATGCCAAAGGGGGAGATTGTTGGCATATGTGCAGAGTATGTTGACATGATATTGTGTTGTCATTGATGTCAAAATGTTGAAGAGAGAACTAGTAATATGCTAAAGAGTGAACTAGTAATATGTTGAAGAGTGAACAGGTTTATTGAAGTTAAGCAACTAGCAAAGTGAACCGGTATAATGTTGTGAACCAGTATATGTGCAAAAGATGAAGCAGTACGTTTTTCCAAGTGAACCGATATATGGAATGTTTTCTATCAAGGTTTAATATGGTATGACTACTGGTTGGTATTCCTAGCCTTAGGGTTTCTGGTTGAAGTGTTTCGAGCCTATGATTCAACCAATGGCATTGTGTGATGAATTAGCATTGTAATGGAGATCAAATCATGTTGCCACGTCAACCTCATGCGCGTGAAGGATCTTGCATGAAGGGGATTGATCCTATCTACCTTGGGAATGTGCGAAGTCCCTACAAATGGTGAAGAACATGTGATGGGTTATTGCCTCCAAGAAGCGGTGAAGAAAAAATGATGGAGAATATCTTGAGATCTATTCAAGACCGTTGTATTCAAATGCAAAGTGTTTAATGGTTAGGATTGAATTGACTGAATTGCTCAACCTAAATGTTTAGGGTTTAGGGTTTATGCTACCGACCTATCTATTTCCTATAAGGTTGATGTTGTGTTTCATGTTGAGGTTGTTGGCAAATGTTGTGTGTGTATCTAAGTGTAGAGATACATGATTCTTTCCAGACCAAATAAGAGAATTGATACCTGCAAAGTGTGTGTGCAGAAGGAAGGAAGTAAAATGGATCCGCATTGGCATTGAGTGCTATTATCAGATCATTGTAATACCTGTTGATCTCCAATCACTTCAACAATTGGAAAATCCCTTAACAGGGTAGCTTTAACCATCTTGTTGTAAATCCTTTAACAGGGTGACTCAAAGCCATTAAGTTCATAAAATCTTCTAACAAGGCAACCTTTAACAGGGTTTAACCCTTAACTGAGTATTCTAGCCATCCCTTAACTGGGTGATCCCTAAAAGGATCGGTTCCTAACAGAACCTGTTGTAACTGCCTTTAACCAAACTAGGCTCCTAATAGAGTGGACTTCTAAAGAGTTCAAAAACAGCTTGTGGGTATTCATCCCCACCATGGTTTTTCCTAGTTGGGTTTCCACGTGAAAAATATGTGTGTCATGTGTGATGCCTCTTTCATGTGATGTTTTGTTATTTCCTGTTTAGTGGTGAATCATGTTGTTCTAGTAAATTATTGTATCTCTGATGATAGATTATTTGTTTATGCATAAGGATGAAGTGGAAATGAGGGAGTAGATTGTATGGAAAGCTAAGTGTTGCTAGTTTATGTCTTTCACAGTCTCATTATATTTAACCGATAATAATCTAGTTTAGACCGATATTAGTGTTTGTCTGTCAAGTGCACTATTTGTAGTCAAATCAGTTCAGGAAAAAAAATTGTGCCTGTATTGATTCACCCCCCCTCTTATTATTGTTTTGGTACTCACTGTTCATCATTGAGTTATCAGTTATTATGTAGAATAATGAATTATTTTAAAGCAATATGACTATCCTACAGGCTATCCAAGAGGAGATTGAGAAGAAGAAGGATAAAAAAAGAGGCATTTTGATTCTTCCCCTGCTACAATGTTGGATGCATCGGTCTCTAAGGTAATTGTGTTGTCTAGCAAGGGATCCAACAAATGACTCTCCTTCTCTGACAAAGTAAAGGCAATGAGTCAAGATAGTAATGTAGGAGCATCTGATGGTGTAACGACAATCTTACATCACCCAAAAAAAAGTAACCTTATTGTTAGTTTTCTTTTAATGTTTTTGCATTTGTAGATAATTCCAACTTTCAAAATTGTCTTGTTACCTTTAGAAAGTTTCAATTTGAAGATGGATGGAGAAGAAATTTGTGGGAAGCTTCAAAATAGAAAAAAAAACAACTTCAGTGAAAGAATTAGGTTAAAATCATTTACGGTTTGAAAGTTATTCAAGTTTCAATTTTCCAAAAATTGCTTGAAAATTCTTTTGAGTTAGATTTGAGGCACTAAATGGTCCTGAACGACTCCAAAAATGGTGGGAATAGTTTAGAATGAATTATTGGCATATTCTTCACTCTAAGAGCTTTTCACTACTTTTAACTACATTTTCTCAAATTAGGTTTTTCATTCTTTATATTTTTGTTTATAAAATGCAATATTTGATTGAGAATTAGTGACTTGACGATCAAGAGTCAATGTAGACAATTGTGTGAACCGCAAGCTAAAGTCATTAAATCATTGTTTCCCTTAACAATTTTCCAAGTAGGAAGAAAAATATTAGTGTATAAAATCTATGGACTATCTGGAAAAGGCTTCTAAGTGGAATAATAGGAGAAATATTAAGTCATCTACGAACAAGGTTCCATAAATTATGATGAAATGAAACAAGATATAGCCAGGGTGACCTCCATACACCTGATGGTCAGGAAAATGACCTGGCAAAAAATTTCATGTCTTTGGTGAATAATGGGTCATATGTGTCTTGTCCTTCTCTATTTCTCTTGCTCTTCAGGCCTAGGGTTTAGGGTTTTATGGATTTTGTCTAAATCTAGATAAATCCCCTAAACTTGTTATAAACTTGCATTATTGTTTTGCTTAATCGTGCGGGTTTTAGTATGTTGGCGGGGCCTTTTTCTATGTCCTAGGTATTTATTTGATGAGTGGGTCTTACTTTTCCTAAGATACTCATTTCATTTTCCTAGTATATTTGGGATAATTGTCAGGACACTAATGTTATCCATTATATGCATATGT
Organism: Cryptomeria japonica; assembly: GCF_030272615.1. Lineage (NCBI taxonomy): Eukaryota > Viridiplantae > Streptophyta > Pinopsida > Cupressales > Cupressaceae > Cryptomeria > Cryptomeria japonica. The sequence continues at coordinate 149,126,713 of NC_081410.1, forward strand.
CTTAATGAAAGAAGATCTTTTAATCATAATTAGGAAACATGCTCGGTTGTTAAATGACTGAGGAGGGCGCATACTGAGACTAGAAGTGTAAAGTTCAAACAGATCTAATGGCTCTCATGACCTCGCGATGGAAAGTATTCGGAAGTTAATGATCACGAGATGATGTCGCGTGTCTTGGGCGGGCTGAGAGAAGCCACATGGTGGGGGCCGCTGACAACGATGGGAAGGATGATGAGTTGGAAATGTTTTGTCATGCTTTTGATGTCTCCAACTACTACGGGGTAAAAGTACAAAGTTGTGTCACACTTTTATAAAGGAAATGATCAATGCTGATTCAAATTTTTAAAGTAAATCAATAGAAATTTAAATATTTGTTTTGAATTTTGAAATGATGTAAACTAATTAAATTTATATTCTTTTGTCTATTTTATGTTTGTAATTTTAACAAAATTTTAAAAAATTATTTGAATGTAGTTTTTAATAAAGTAAACAACATAATTTAGTTGCTGATAAAATGTTGAATTTGAAGTTACACAAGCCACCACACTTTAATTAGTAAATTTTATTTTTTTTAATCTACTTTTTTTGTTTATATTGATAACTTGAAACTTTAGTGCATGGATATATTTTTTACTATTTTTTATAAATATATATTTTTCAATAAATTTGAAAAAGTTGTGTGTGCTGAAATATAACTTTCCAATTCCCACCATTTTTTTTCTTAATTATTTATCCACATTAAAAAAATAATTATATCATCTTGACATAGATTCCTTTCTCTATTGTATCATATTTTTTTCAAAAATTTTAAATAAATTTTAGTATTTTTCCTTGACAAGATAATCAACCTTAATTTTAGTGTTGATAACCTAATTTCAATAAAAATAAAATATAAAATATAAAAAGTAATTAAAATATTAAAAGATATATATTTTTGAAAGTTCACTTATAGATCTATAAAAGGGTATTTTTACATTTCAAAAAAAATATTATTTATAAGAGTAGGAGTTGTTTAAACATCGAGGCTTTTTTTTTTGCAATTAGACCCAAAGTGGTATAAAATATACATTTAGTACACACTTCCAATTGGAAAAGTTGTGGTTCACATATAACTTATCTATAATGAATCTATATAGACCATATGCTTAACTAAAATTAATGTTTAGTTAGAATTACTTAAATTAACTTGTGTTGATAAGTTAGCTTGAAATGTGACACAGTTTTGTGCTTTTACCCTGTGGAAGATGGTCAATATCAGATTGACTAATATAGATCATGCGATGTGCCACCATGGAGCGGTCCAATTTCAAACTTTTTTGAAATATGAATTCAAGTCATTTTCCACTCATGTGAGTAGTAATGGTGAAAGATACGGTGATGCCTGATTCAAGAATAGAAGTAAATGCCTTTTCAGAATTATATTCATGAGGCAAATTCAGAGAAAGCAGAAAGCAAGTTCAGAGTCGAAGAAGATTTGAGCGAGCTATCTCAGTGCATAATTAAGGTCTACCTAGTTTTTTCAAAGCCGTAAGTTGAATATCATCCCTTCCGAGTTTTTAAGGCTGATAGTGTAAACTGTGTGAAATTATGGTAAAAGGATTGAAGAGTGTTGTACGGTTTTACAATCTTAGCTCAAGCAGTTTGTGAATTTTCTGTTCCTCTATTGGAATTATCAGTTCTTGTGTTGAACCCTAGTTTCCCTTCCCCATTTGTTGATAATCATTGAGAAAGCCCTAGTTTGATATAATGGCTCCCTCATGAAACCACTCAGGATAGACATAATATTTGAAGAGAAATTTATATGATGATTTTCTGAACCAATTGAAACCATCAACAAATGACAAGTATCAGGGGATAAATATTATTCAAGGGAAAATCATAGGAGAAGGGTTAGTTGATAAAGCATACACAATTTCAAATGCTAGGGTACCTATGACTAGGGTAAACATGTTCAAGTTATGGTATAGACAAAGGAATTTTCATTCTTTGTTCTTAAGTGCATGGCAGTATAACTTAGGCAAGTTGGTGGTGCCTAATTTCTTTATGCATGTCAACCTTCTCAGGGCAGTTGCAGATAAATATGTCCAGGTTTCTAGAGTGATAAGGGAAAATTATGGAGAGATCTTATTGACAATCCGAAGAGAAGAATTCCAAGAATTTTTTGACCTATATGAACCCTTTGTTTCCATGATTTAGGTAAATCTAGAGGAGATAAAGGTTTTATATCACAGGACAAAAGGTTTTGTTAGATCAAACCTTCTCTCGCCCCATTTAGAAAAAGAGGAAAAAACATCATACCATATTGGCCCAAGTTCTATGGAGCCTTTTCCAATTTGTTCCTTTGCCAAATATTTACAAGATACTTTCTTTTCTCTGAGTCAGGTTTTAGGTTTTAACCCATCCACGATTATGTCACTGGATTACATGTTTATGGCTATTCAGACTCAACATCCTGATTTTTTAGTGATTTTTTTATTTTGCACCATATCTTGAAGATAAGATTCATGAGGGATTACTGGATATTAAGAACAATGTATTAAGCACTAATTTTTATTGGTACTCATTGCTGATGCATATGTTCTTATTTAAAAATTCAGATTATTTTGAAGATACCATGGATCTCAGAAAGACAATTGATAATGTTGAGATATCGGTGCAGTTATGGAGTATAGACATGTAATGGGACAGGCCGGAAGCTAGTTTCATAAGATTTAACAATAGTTTTTCTTCCAAATTAAGGCAACTATTGACAATTGATCCACCTAGAATTCCTACACACTTGCATTACTTTTTGAGACCAAAAGAAAGGCTTCCAATCATAAGAATTGGGCATAATTGGGGTGTTATTATCCCTTACTAGGTCAGCACTCTCATTAGAGTTTATGGTTTCTTAGGGCAGCCTCATGTGTTAACTTTCAATGTCCCATTGAGACTTGGATTTTCTAAAGTAAGTTAGCAAATAGGTTGCATTCAGGATAGGGATTTGAAAGGCAAGGGAAAAGGAACTATTTTCCCTTACTACACTATCATCCCATACTTTGGAATTTTGAAAGGAGGGTATGGGCATTTTGACAAGCTCTTCACACCATATCACTTGGGAGTTATTGTAGTTATGCACAACAACCCAAAGGGGATCTATAATATTTTTAGGAAAATAGTAAAAGGAACTGCACTACCCCATGAGCACCACTTCCCTGAAGATGTAATCAGAAATGATTTCAATTTTTCTACTTAAGATTAGAAAAAGGAGAAGTGGATAGCTTTTAGAAAGTTATGTGAAATTATATAGAAAATGGATCCAAGTTATGATCCATTGAATGCCTTCAATCGTTTCTCTGCCAAAGTTGATTTTGTTATGAATAATTTTGATCAGTTAATTCTTGCTTTGATAGAGAAGAGAGCAAAGCTTGAGAAAATTCATGGCAGATAGATTGAGAAGAAGACTATACAACAATCTACACCTATTTCACCAATAGATGCAACTATGGTTCAACGAATAAGCATGAACCAACTGGACCCTCCTCCTCCTCCACCTCACAGGATAGATGGGTTAGAGGAGACTCAACCTAGTTATTAGCCCCCTCCAAGGGGTAGTATTATAATGCAAAGAGTGATGGATGAGGAGAGTAGTGATGAGGATAGTAGTGGTGATAGTTGAAAGTTGGTGAGGAGGAAAGAAAATAATGAGGGAAGAGCCAGCCCTAGAGATGTAGGTTAGACCTTCAAGAGGGGTATAGATCATTAATCTAGAAGACTCAGATAGAACTCCCTCACCACCACATGTACCCTCTTCACCTTTTTTATAATTTGAAGAACAAGGAGGAGATCAGAAAGTTGAAGAACCACAAGATATAGACACCATTAAGATTACAAGTGAAAAAATGCAAATTGGTATCCCTCTTGTGCCACCCACTCTGGAACTTGACATTACCCCTATAGATATCCAAGGAAGAGCATTCAAGGATGCTAGAAAGGAGGCATGTGAGAAATTTATTGAAGATGAAGCTTTTGTGAAGAGTGTAACCTTCCTTCAAATGATGTGGAAAGTAAAAATTGATGAATAGACGAAGAGAAGTGTTGAGAGAATGGCCCAGAGGTCGGATAGGTCTGACCACAAAAATCAAGAAGAGCTCAAGAATGAGATGATGGAAGAATTCAAACCAATCATGGAAGATGAGGGAAGAAAAATTGTAAATCAGGCTGGTATCTTAATTTTACCTAAATGTGACATAGCTGATGCAATGGCATTTGATAAAATAAGAAAATCAAGAGGCCATCAATACATCTTAGAAGATAAAGCAAGGTTGGAATTCAAAGGATCAGATTTTATAGATGGTCATGCAACCTTGGCAATATGGTCAATAGAGAAAGGGCCTAGGAGGCCTGTTGTCAATGATATAAACCCAAATTTGAAAGGAGGTCTTATTATAAACAGAAATTCTGATACATCAAGTGTCGAAGCTACAAAATTAAATGTTGATATGATCAAATTGGCCCATGAAACTACAAAGAGAGAAGCTAAGGAGAAGCAGGAGTTAGTAAAGAAGTTTGAGAAACTCTTTGATGATTATAATTTAGTTTAACAAAAATATGTGGAGCTGCAAACAAAAGTTCAACTTCTTGAGCAGAGATAGCCAGAAGCACTTTCTTCAAGCCTTGCTATTATATCAGTCCCATCAACATCCAAGTCTCCACTAGTCTCATGTATGAATACATCAGTTCAGTTAGGTAGTGAGATAGATGCTCCTATAATGCCGCTAGTACCTTATATTGGTGATTATATTGAATGCACTCAATCTATTGACCCAACCAGAGCTCAAATTTTGGAAAAGATTGGTGAATTAGAGCAAAATCTAAAGGAGTTAGAAGATCAATCTTTTAGTAAGCAGAGGGAGATAGTCAGCTCTGTATTAGTTCACTTAAATGAGAAAGTAGATAGTAGACTAAATAGTTTGCATTCTTTATATTCTTTATTATTAAATGCTATTCAGAGTTTTGATTGAGATAAAGAGATAGCAATCCCTTTGTTAAAAAAGTGGTTACAAAGGGGAAATGAGCTCAGAATAATTTTCATGGCTTCAAAATACCATGTTAAGAGGCCAACAACACTTCAGCCAACTTATTTGTTGGTAAAATCAATGAAGGAGGCCCAAATGCTGTCGGATTATATAGAAAGGAAAATAAGAGAGTTGATGAGACCCTTCAGTAAAATGAATGAGACACTTATGCCCAGCATTGAGAATGAAAATGGGGAAATTAAACCTTCACAGTTATGGAAGGAAGAGGTAGAAAGAGCTAGCAATACACAGGTGGATATGATCTGTGATGATTTGGATACTCACATGCTGGAGAACAACATGGATAAAATAATACATACCAGGTCAATTTTTGAAACTTTTGAAAGGGAGGGGAATCAAGTGGTAGTCAAGTATGTTCCCTAGAGGACAAAGGCTGACGAGGTTATGATTTTCAAGTGGCCATCAGATGAGGAATATGTTGAATGGGGAAATATGTATTTGAAGGAATGAATGAGGACATGAATTTATTAATTAACTAACTATTTGATATGGAAGCTTAGCAGGTGGTTTTGGTTCTATGCATCGGTCACTTTTTGGACATGAGCAATAGAAGAAGTAGGCCCTCCTCAAATCTTCATCGACAGTAGCAAAAGAAAAAAGAGATGCATAAAGTGCTATGATGAATCAGTTGCAAGATATTTTGGTCCTGGTTATGGTATTCCTTAAATAGAATATTTTGTAACAAATTTGTTGGTAACTGGTCATTTTCTGAATGACAGGTGTCTTCTCTATCTCATAGCTTGTTTTTCTCCATTGTTTCTATAATAGGAAATTCAAGGCCATGAGAAAGGGTTTTGAATTTGGTCTCTGTACTTAGTAATTTTGAAAATTCTCAGTCATAAGGTTCTTGTAGCAAATCTTAGTTGAAAGTGAGAAATTCTAAGGATTTTGGACAAAAATAGATAAGAGCCATGAGTCTATGTTTTCTTGCAGGTTCCCGAAGGAGTTATGTGTAAATGGTATTTATGATAGAGATAGAAAATTGATTTAAAAAGAAATATAATTTTGATTTATTTCTCTCCATTGTGCAATTTTATCATCTTTTGAATGAGATATGGTCAAGGATTTCTTTCATTCAGTGCACTATTGTGGTGCATGTGTTTTCTATTACTGCTTTGATCTAAGGGGTTAATTAAAATGTTCGAATAGGATTACAAAGTGATAGGACTTGTTCATGTATTTGATAAGTAGTTTAAATCAGGGTTGTAGAGGGAAAATGTTGTAAGACAATGTTTTCTCAAGATCCACATGCTATTAGATTAATTATGTTGTAGTTCATTTATGTATATCAAAATCAATTGCCCAAATGTAAGGAGGCACTAGTCATAGTTTTTTATGAGTCCTTGCAATCATTTATGTGCTTTATTCATCTGTATTTGTTGCATAATTGATCACAATCATATATCGCATTATCTTATATGTACTATTGTGCATTTTGTCCATCTCAAGCTCCATCTAGGTTGAGGATCATTGAAGGATTAGTCATCCTTGAGAATTCTCCCTGGTGTTGAGCTCATATCTAAGATTTTCTGCTTAATTTGGTGAAGGTATAAGTATGGCATAGAGATTATAACTTCATCAAAGGATCACCCTTCGAGGTTTTGCAGAGCCCAAAGTGTAGAAGGATAAGAAGTAAACCTTGTCATATGTTGGTCCAAGTCTTTGGAGATTTTGAATTGTTGGAGTTGGATTCTCCTCTGATAAAATATGAAGAATCAACTTGGTTTCTACTTGCTCGCAGTGTAAACCCCACTCCGGGGCACCAACAAAAATGGCAACTCTGCTAGGGAACTTTCAATATCTCTAGTGAACAATTGAGTTGTAACATTACATAGTTGCAATCAATTGTGTCGTTCATTAGGAGAATGGCATTGAAAGCATATCACATTTGTATGATTTGAAGGTTGAGTCCTTGTTTTGTGTTTCTAGTTCATGTTCTCGACCATATAACGTATTTTGTGTTTCTTAAAAATACTTTCTTATTTGTGAACAAGGTTCATAAATTCCTTTCAACGAGTACCAAATATTGTTTTATTCATTATCTTGAAGTAATTTGGGTGGTGACTCTGAAATCTCTGTGCCAATGCATGTATTTTGAAGATTTCAAATAACTCTTTGAAGGATTTTGTCATTATTAGTAAACCTAGGAACATCAGAGGTTATATGTGGCTACATCCTTTGGAAGGATTAGAAGAGCTTCCTACAATTACATCAAGGATTGGAACCAGAAGAAATATAGAAAGAAGAAATGTTCCCTCATCATGGAAACCCAAGAACAAGAACACAAGTAAGTTGTCATTACATCCTGTTTCTAAATTTTGTACTTCTTCTAAGAGTTCTGAATCAAATAGCATGGGATTTTTTATTCTTTGTTTAATAAACCTATACAAGAAGAAGTATGGCAACAAAATAAGGAGGTTACTCAGGTTCAGTATTTAGAAAAGAAAAGAGGTTGGAGTAGAAGTAGAAGTCATCAATATAATGTTACTAGTGTACCTCGTCCTCTTGGTCCTAGGACATAACATCCTTATAATTTTGAATCAACCCAAGAACAGGGAGATGCTAACCTAATAGATTTAGGTGATACCTCTAGATCTGAAATAACTTTGCCAAATCCAAAAGAATTTTTTGGAGATATAAGCACATTAAAGTAAGAAATCCAAGAGAAAATTGACTTAAGAAAAAGAAAAGAAAGGGAAAAGGAGTCTGAAGTTATCAATGTTATGATTGAGAGAGATAGCTTAATAAGGCAATTGGCTACACTCAAGGCTTTGAATCATGAGCGAATTAAGCCTAATGTTGAGGGTCTTGTTCTAAGATAAATTCTAGATAGGAAATCCAAACATGTTGTAAAAGAAAATCCTAGGAGCCTTGTTGATTGCCAAAAGCTAGTACGTCTCAATCATTTGAATGCTCAGATTCCCAAGTTAGACTAGGATAAGGGAAAACAAAAGGTTTTCGGTGTCAAAATAAATGATAAAAAAGCCTCCATTGTCCTGGATTCAAGCCATGGGTTGTCTCAAATAGATGATGAATTAGAAAGGGCTATGATACAAAGTGAAACTCTTGCAAAAGAGTTAAAGAGAATTGAGATGGAGGCTTCGATAGCTGAAATGAAAAGTAAAATTGGTTTCCTAAAAATGTCTTCAATAAATGATGCTTCCTTCACCATCGATCCATCTAATACCTAGGTTGTTGTTGGTTTGATTCATACAACTGTACCAAATATTAGTACAAGTACTCCTACTCAAATTTTTTAGGTTACTTAGAGGGCTGGAGTTGCTACTAGGACTAGTACTGGAACAAAAATAACTAGAACTGGTGCAATTAATAATGCTACAAGACAAGTTGTTGTTGGCCAGTTCCAAAGAAGACCTATCCACCTAGAAAGGTATAGGCAATTGTGTTTCGATGGGATACTAGGGTATCCTAATATAGTGCAAAATGAGTTGAGGGACAAAATAAATAAGTTTGCAGGAAATAATATTGTCATAGGTGAAGAACATTTGAGAGCCTTCACAGATAAATTAAATGATTACGAAGTGGAGCATGAAGATGTTGTTATGAAACTCTTTGTATAGTCTTTGACTGAAGATGTCAGGTATTGGTACAGAGGGTTACCAAATGAAAGCATTAATTCTTGGGAAGAGTTCAAAAATAGCTTCAAGGAGCAATATGGTGACAAAAAAAATACAAGTTTCAAGTTGAATGAGTTCAACAACATCAAGAAGTCACCAAATGAATTTTTCACTGATTTCAACATCATATTTCAAAAGGCTATGCATAAATGGCATATATCCTAAGGGATAAAGATCCTCAGAATCAAAGAGATGCATTCAGGATTGTCATAAATGTTGAAGGGAATGGGAGAGCTTAAGGAAAGCTTAGGAGAAAAGAAGATCCCAGGTTCTCCAAGATTGCAAAGGATAAAATGGATAAACCTTAGGGATTAAAGCCAAAGGAACAAGACAAGTGGGACAAGGTGCTCAGCACCTTGAAGGATCTTAAATTGACTATTGCAAAAAGTGATAAGGGTGTTGTACCAGAAAAGCAATAGTTCAACAAATTTAACAGACCTCCAAGGTTACAAGATCATCCTTGCAACACAAATTGGAAGGATGGAAAGTTGGTTCAGCAACAACAAAGGAATAAACAAGAGCAACAAACTCCTAATCCATTGGAGAAACATACAGTGAATGTAAGGTGTATTGCTTTTCAATCACCTCATTCACTCGAGTATTGTGCTATTGCATAATTTATTTCTACCAAGGACGAGATACAAGAAGAAGAAGAAGAAGAAGAAGAAGAAGATTTCTAATAATGAATTATGTGTTGATGACCAAGCATGTAATGCTGAGAAAGAAGAAGACATTGTATCCCTGAGAAGACCTTCAAACTAGGAGATTGCTCAGATAACAGTTGCTATGGCAGCTCAAGTTAAAAGTAATTACCAACTGAGACATAACAGTTGGTGAAGATCAAGGTAAGACTTCTAGTTTATTCTTTAAGGAAATGAAGAATAAAGGTTAGGAGGTCAAATAAAATAAACCAAAGAAGGATGAGGTTAAGAAAAAGAAATGGGCTAAGAAGGTTGAAATTACAAAGCCCAGTGAGGAGGTTGCTTCACCCAAAGTGAAGACAAAATTGGTTGAAAAGCCTGTTGTGCCTGTTGAACAAAACTTGAAGTAGAAAACAAAAGTTGAAGGAAGCAAGTTAAAGAAACATGAAGAAAAACCATGTATGTCCATTGAATTTCTAAAATACACACTTGTTGACATGTTTCAATTACTTTCACAAATTACAGTTAAAATTCCTTTACAAGAAATGCTTAGAACAGATGAACATAAGGAGAAAGTTATGGCCTGGATTAAGGGTGTTTCTCCTTCCGCCAAAATGAGATGTACAAGCACCATTTCTAATGTAAAGGAACAAGCAACTAAAAATAAGACAAAAGATAAGGAGTTAGAGGGAATAGTTTCTCAAATTCCCCAAATTTATCTTGAGGAAACAGTGGATGAGTCCTTAGAAAATGTAGATCCCTTCTTTTTTAGTGCGATAATATATGGAGGGGTATTAAAAAATTGTATGATTGCTTTTGAGGCCTCAAATAATATTATGTCAGTAAGGATAATGGAAGCTATCGGTCTGAATGTAGATACCCCTTGGGGTAGATGTTGTGCTATGGACTCAAGAGAGGTACCTATGATAGGTACTATAAGAGAATTGCCTTATAAGCTCACAGCCTTCCCTGAGAAGGATTTGACTATGAGTGTTTTGGTTGTGGACATCCCACCTCACTATGGAATGTTATTATCCAGAAAATGGAGTGCTTCTATGGGAAGAAGTTTACGATGCGATCTATCTTATGCAACTTTTTGTATTAATGATAAAACCATAAAAAATGTAAGGGATTCAAGGGTGCGATATATGATGGTACATGAAAAGGACTCTAATCAAGACATGACGTGTTTCATAGACACTGACATTAATGCTTTTAAAAGTGAAGATACCCCACAAGAAGATAAGAAATAGCTTGCACCAAGAGAGACGGAATCAAAGAACCCATCGGATCATAATAGTTTGTGGACTATTTATTTTGATGGGGCTAGTTCTAAAGAAGGTTCCAGTGCAGGAGTATTATTTATCTCACCTAATGAAAAAACATATGTTTTCTTTTACTCTATCTTTTGCATGCACAAATAATGTGGTAGAGTATAAGGCATTATTATTAGTATTGAGATTAGCTGAGAAACATGGGATAAAGAATCTCAAGGTTATTGGAGATTCCAAGTTAGTCATATCCCATATTAGATCAAAATATGCATCAAATAACAAGAGGTTGAAGTAGTATAGAAATGTTGTATGGGATGAGATTAAAAAAATTTATGCATTTAACATTGACTAGAAAGAAAGGAGCCATAACAGGATGGCAGACTTATTGGGTAATATAGCTCTAAGGCCAGAAGATATAAATTTTGAAGGAATCTCAGAGATTGAGGTTTAAACCAGGCCATTAGTCCCTGACAACATTGAAAACTGACAAGTTTTCAATGATGATGATGATATTCTAATATTTTTATCTTGTATAGAGCAGTATGAGCGTCAGGAGATTGACTTTGGCACCTTTGTATAGATAGAGGATGGAAAAGAAACAATATTTGGGAATGAAGTAATCCGATTAAAAATAAATAATATCCCCAAAGGGCTGGTAGTATTGGAAAGGGTGTTTGACAATCAAGAAAAGGCAAGGACTAACATTGCTACTCCACACCCTGAAGATTTAGAGGAAATAAACCTTGGGATAGAGGGAGCCCCCAAGAAAGTATACATTGGAAAGAAGATGTCACCAAAGGTGAGAATAATGTTGATTGACCTATTAAGAAAATATAGGCATGTTTTTTCTTGGTCGTACGATGATCTAAAAGCTTATAGAGAAGACTTGTTTCAGTATGAAATCCCTCTAAAGGAAGGGGCTAATCCTTTTAGACAAAAGCAAAGGCCAATCAATCCAACCTTGGCGCCTAAGATGCAAGAAGAATTAGTTAAGCTAAGGGACGTTGGAATTATAAATCCTATCATACATTCATCATGGGCCTATCAAACTTGGTGCCCATGAGAAAGAAAAATGGAGATATCAGGTTGTGTGTTGATTTTAGGAATTTGAATATATCTTTATTAAAAGATAATTATATGTTGCCTAACATGGATGCAATGTTGCAAAGGGTCACAGGTTGTGAACTTCTATCCATGATGGATGGATTTTTAGGTTACAATCAGGTAATGGTTAGAGAGTCAGAGCAATTTAAAACAATATTCACCACACCATGGGGAACATATGTTTATTTGAGAATGCCCTTTGGGTTGACAAATGCAGTAGCGACATTCCAAAGAGCTATGGATGTGGCATTTTCTTATATCATAAATATATTCTTAGTTGTATACCAAGATGACTTAACAACATATTCTAGGAAAGAGGGTGATCATTATGATCATCTAGAGAAAAATTTTAATAGAGCTGTTGAATATGGAATATCTTTAAACCTAAAGAAGTGTGTTTTTGGGGTGACTGAGGGTAAACTGTTGGGCCATATCATTTCAAAAGATGGTGTGATAATTGACCTAGAAAGGGTAGTAGCAATTGATAAGGTCTCTCAGCCCAAAAATGTAAAAGGTATCCAGTCATTCTTTGGGCAGATAAATTTCCTTAGAAGGTTTGTTACTAAATTTATAGAGATCAGTAAAACCATCTATAAATTGTTAAAAAAGGGTGCAAAGTTGGAATGTGAAGGTGAGCTAACCAAGGCCTTCCAAGAGATCAAATAGGCTATTAAGAGTGCACCTATTTTAAAAACATATTGATTATAGCAAACCTATGCAAATATTTTCATTTCCATCCTTTCATATTGTTGTTGTAGTACTATTATAGAAAAATTCAGAGGGTTTTGCATATGTCCGTAGTGTTGCGGTTAAAGACATCTTCACACAACAGGAAGTGTCTGGAAGAAGATGTAGATGGATCAACAAGATCCAAGAATTCAACATTGACATCCAAATCACTAAGTTAGTGAGAGGACAAGGATTGGCCAAATTAATGGCTAAGAGTAACTTGGATGCTAATCAAATAAATGTTACAGAGGAGGAGCAAAGGGCCTATCTTTGTGATATGGATAATTATGAATGGTATGTAGATGTGATAAGCTACTTGCAGAGGATGAAGTGTCCTGAAGGAATTAGTGATAATAAAAGGAGGACATTGAATTTGCATGCCATTAAATATGTCATTGTAAGTGGCAAGCTTTGGTGGAAAAATAGTGATGGTGTCATGTTGAAGTCTGTGGACCAGGATCAAGCTCAGAAATTGCTAACAAAGATGCATAGTGGGGTTTGTGGAGGACATTATATGGCCAAAACAACTACACATAAAATTTTAAGAGCTGGATTTTGGTGGCTGACAATTTTTAAAGATGCACATCAGTTGGTCAAAAAGTGTGATCCATGCTAGAGGTTTTCTGGAAAGTTGAAGTTTTCAATAAATTTTCCTTTGAAGCCTATGAGTGTGCAAGCCTCATTTCAATAGTGGGGTATTTATTTTATTGGGGAGATAGCATGTAAATCTAGTGGTGGTCATTCTCGGATCCTGGTAGCCATGGATTATTTCACTAAGTGGGTTGAGGCTATACCAACCAGGAAGGAAACAAATAAGGTAGTGATTGATTTCATCACTAATAATAGATTGACTAAATTTGGTTTCCCTAAGAGAATAGTCTCTAACAATTCTATGAGTTTTAGGTCAGAAGAATATGAAGATTTTTACAAAAAATATGGTATTCAAATTTCATATTCATCGCCTTACCACCCCCCGGGAAATGGACAAGCTGAATCAAGAAATAAAATCTTGATGAAAATCATCAAAAGAATCTTGGACAAGAACAAGAAGGCTTGAGATTCAAAGCTAAAATTGGTAGTTTGGGAAGATAGGGTAACTGTCAAGAAGGCAATAGGATGTGCTCCTTTTGATTTGGTATATGTTATACGAGCCAGGTTGCCCCAGAATAATCTATTGTAGATGTATAAGTTTGTACAAACATATAATGATGATATAAATGATGATATGCAACTGAGGGTAGAAGCTTTGATAGAGCTGGACGAAATAAGGAGAGAAGTGAGTGCCAGAAATGCGAAACTGTAAATGCAAGTAAAAAACTTGTATGATAAGAGAACAGTTGCAAGAATTTTTCAAACTGATAACTTGGTCTTGATGTGGAATGCAAGAATAGAGGATAAAGGAAAACATGGCAAATTTGATGCCATTTGGCTTGGTCCGTATTTGATCCAAAGCAAGTGGGGAGAAGATTCATATTTTCTCCAGAATATAAATGGTGAAATTCTTGAACTGCTTGTTCATGGACAGTTCTTGAAGCCCTATTTTTCTTGAAGTAGTTCTTTTCCATGAGCGTTAGATTAGGTTTTGTACATGTTATCTTGTCATTCGTCCCTCATAACAAGAGTGAGACGCCTTGCAAAATTTTTAGTTGAGTCTTTATCTTGTTAAAAATTCATTGGTTCAATCCCTAATCCTCTTGTAAATCATTTCTAAATCTTTAGCATTACGTTTCAATAGTTGTTTGAACCTCGTGAGCCCCTTGAACCATCTTGAACAAAGTTTATAGTGTTCATTTAGGTACCACAGGGGCTAAGTTGTGTCTAAGACATTTTCGAGCTAACATTCATATCAAGTGTTTTGCAGCAGCTCTATTTCATGATCATAGATGATATTTCGTATACTCTTTCTCCAAATTGTGAACCATTTGAACCTAGTTCAAACAGTTCAGTGATGTTCAAAGTGTTCGATGAAATTCAAGGTTCAAGTTCTGCAAGTCTAATTTTATGACAGTCATATAGACCTGCACACAGTAGCTCATATCTTTTTACTCAGGCATTATTTTTGAAATCACTCTGGTCAGAATGGATAACACTATGTTTAGACCAACATATCCAAAATTGAGGATGATCTAATGGTGAAAACAAAAGTTATGGGCCCCGCACCAAGACAGATTTTGACTGTCACAAATATTTTCAATCCACCCAACATAATGAATATTTTCATTTTGGTTTAAAATATTCAAGTGCCACCTGTCCAAATATTTTTATAAACTTAAGAGAATTATATTTATAATGTTTATAAATATTTTATGTTATAAAAAAAGAGTAATGGGGAAAGTGAAAAGCGTAAGTGAAAAGGTTTTTCAAGATTCGGTTATAAAACTAAATAATGATCTCATGTAGCTATTTATGGCGAAAGAATTGAGGGAGGTTGGGTTCTTCTTCTTTTTCTTTTCTTCCAGTTGCCTATGGGTGAGGGAGAGTAGATTTTTATTTGTAAGGGAGGAGTTGAAGCTTTTCTAAGAAATGCTTTGTATAGAAAATATCAATCTTTGAGTTGATTTTCAGACATGAATAGAATGCAGATGATATCTTCAATCTTTGTGTTGCTGATATTCTTCTCATGATTGTAGCTGGACTTTGAGCTTTTGCAATTGTTTATTAATGTCTTTTCTATTATAATCAATTGTGTATGTGGATTTATTACAAGTCTGTGTGCTTGAAAGTAAGCCATAGTGGAGCAATGACTTTCTCTGTTAGTTTTTAGTCCAAGTGCAATCCATAAGTGTAGAAAATTAAACTTTGATTTAATGGTCTTAATTTATATCTGTTTTGTAAGTCTTTGGCATTCATTTTCATGGCTATGGATGAATTTTATTTTCCTTTATTGCTTTCTGGTTAAAAGCATATCAGCAATTTAATTCCTTGTAAATCTTCTAAGAGGGAGCTATACCTCTCAATTTAGAGGAAGATTATCACTTCAATGATAATATATCCAACTGTTAGTACTTTTTGTCCTTCATTCTGGGCATTTTGAGTTTATTTGTATAGTTATCTTCGAAGGAAAAATCTGTTAACTAACAGTACATAAGTAGGTTAGTTTCCTTTCTTGTTTGGGCTACCCTATCTAGGTAGTTCACATTTTGGTCTTCTTTATGGCTGGTCTACTCCACCTAAGATTATGGATCCTTCTATTTTCCTAGAGTGATGATCGTCCCTAACTAGAGCCACTAATGGTCTGGAAAATGACCTAGCAAAAAAATTTGTGCCTTAGGTGAATAATTGGTCATCTGTGTCTTTTCTTTCTCTCTTTCTCTTCCGTTTCAAGCCTAGGGTCTAGGGTTTTATGGATTTTGTCTAAATCTAGATAAATCTCCTAAACTTGTTATAAACTCGCATTACAATTTCGCTTAAGCCTGAGGGTTTTAGTATGTTGGTGGGGCCTTTTTCTATGTCTTGGGTGTTTATTTGATGAGTGGGTCTTACTTTTCCTAAGATACTCATTTTATTTTCCAAGGCGGGTCCTTATTTCATATTTTAACTGGTATATTTGTGATAATTGTCAGGCTACTAATGTTCTCAATTGTATGCATGTGTCTTAATGAATGAAGATCTTTTAATCATAATCAAGAAACATGCTCCATCATTAAATGACTGAGGAGGGTGCATGACGGGGGTAGCAGTGTAAAGTTAAGATAGTTCTAATGGCTCTCGCTACCCCATGATGGAAAGTGCTCGGAAGTTAATGATCATGGAATCATGAGATGATGTCACGTGTCTTGGGTAGGTCGAGAGAAGCTGGATGGTGGGGGACACTGACAACAAAGGGAAGGATGATGAGTTGGAAATTTTGTGTCATGCTTTTGATGTCTCCATCTGCCATAGAATATGGTCAATATTAGACTAAATAATATAGATCATGCGATGTGCCACCATGGAAGGAATCAACGGTCCAGTTTCAAAAAAAAATCAAATATGAATTCGACCCATTTTCCACTCGTGCGAGCAGTAATGATTAAAGATACGGTGATGCCTGATTCAAGAATAGAAATAAATACCTTTCAAAATTATTTTGATTCACAAGGAAAATTCAAAGAAAGCAAAAAGTGAGTTCAGAGCCAAAGAAGATTTGAGCAAGCTATCTCAATGCAAAATTAAGGTCTACCCAGTGTTTTCAAAGTCGTAAGTTGATTATCTTCCCTTCTGAGTTTTTAAGGATGATAGTGTAAACTATGTGAAATTTTGGTAAAGGGATTGCAGAGTGTTGTAGGGTTTTACACTCATATCTCAAGCAGTTTGTGAATTTTTCATTCCTCTATTGGAATAGTCAATTCTTTTATTGAAACTCCGGTTTCCCTTCCCTGTCTATCAATAATCATTGAGAAAGCCCTAGTTTGATAAAATGGCTCCCTCATGAAACCACTCAGGATAGACAAAATATTTGAAGAGAAATTTATACGATGATTTTCTAATCCAATTAAAACAATAAACAAATGACAAGTATTAGGGGATAAATCTTACTCAAGGGAAAACCCTAAGAGAAGGGTTAGTTGATAAAGAATACACAATTTTAGATGCTAGGGTACCTATGGCTGGGGTAAACATGTTCAAGTTATGGTATGGGAAGAGGAAATTGCATTATCCATTCTCGAGTGCATGGCAGTATAACGTAGGCAAGTTGGTGGTGCCTATGTCTTTATGGATGTCGACCTTCTCAGGGCAATTGCAGATGAATATGACCCTATTTCTAGAGTGATAAGGGGAAATGACGGAGAGGTCTTATTGACAATCCAAAGAGAAGAATTCCAAGAAGTTTTTGACCTATATTTAACCTTTGTTTCCATGATTCTAGTAAATCTAGATGAGATAAAGGCCAAATATCATAGGAGAAAAGGTTTTGTCAGATCAAACCTTCTCCCGCCCCATTTGGCACAAGTGGGAAACACATCATACCATATTGGCCCAAGTTCAGTGGAGCCTTTTCCAATTGGTGCCTTTGCCAAATACTTACAAGTTACTTTCTTTTCTCTGAGTCAAGTTTTAGGTTTTAACCCATCCACAGTTATGCCACTGGATTACATGTTTATGGTTATTCAGACTCAACATCTTGATTTTTTAGTGATTTTTTATTTTCCACCATATCTTGAAGATAAGATTCATGAGGGATTACAGGATATTAAGAACAATGTATTAAGCACTAATTTTTATTGGTACTCATTGTCGATGCATATGTTCTTATTTAAGAATTCAGATTATTTTGAAGATACCATGGATCTCAGAAAGACAATTGATAATGTTGAGATACTAGTGCAGTTATGGAGTATGGACATGTCATGGGAAAGGCCGGAAGCTAGTTTCGTAAGATTTGACAATAGTTTTTCTTCCAAATTAAGGCAACCATTGATAGTTAATCTGCCTAGAATTTTGACATAGTTGCATGACTTTTTGAGGCCAAAAGAAAGGTTTCCAATCATGGGAATTAAGCATAATTGGGGCGATATTATCTCTTACCATGTCAACACTGTCATTAGAGTTTATGGTTTCCTAGGGTAGCCTCATGTGTTACCTTTCAATGACCTATTGAGACTTGGATTTGATGAAGTAATTTGGCAAATAGGTTGCATTCAAGATAGGGATTTCAAAGGCAAGTGCAAAGAAAATATTTTCCCTCACTATACTAGCATCCCATACTTTGAAATTCTTAAAGGAGGGTATGTGCATTTTGACAAGCTCTTCGCACAATATCACTTGGGAGTTAGTGTAGTTAGGCATAGAGACCCAAAGGGGTTCTATAATATTTTTAGGCAAAGAAAAAAAGGAATTGCACTTCCCCATTAACACCACTTCCTTGAAGATGTAATCAGGAATGATTTTAATTTTTCTGCTCAAGATTGGAAAATGGAGAAGTGGATAGCTTTCACAAAGTTATGGGCAATTATCCAGAAAATGGATCCAAGCTATGATCCATTGAGAACATTCAATCCTCTCTTTGCCAAAGTTGATTTTGTTATGAATAATTTTGATGAGTTAATTCTTTCTTTGAAAGAGAAGAGAGCAAAGCTTGAGGAAATTCATGGCAGGTAGATTGAGAAGAAGAGTGTACAAAAAACTACACCTATTTCACCAACAGATGCAGCTATGATTCAACAAATGGGGATGAACCATCCTAACCCTCCTCCTCCTCCACCTTGCAGGATAGATGGGTTAGTGGAGACTCGACCTAGTTATGAACCCCCTCCAAGGGGTGGTATTATAATAAAAAAAGTGAGGGATGAGGAGAGTAGTGATGAGGATAGAGGTGGTGATAGTAGAAAGTTGGTGAGGAGGAAAGGAAAGGAAATAATGAGGGAAGAGCCATCCCTAGAGATGTAGGTTAGACCTTTGAGAGGGGTCCAAATCATTGATCTAGAGGACCCAGATAGAAGTCCCTCACCACCACATGTACCCTCTTCACCTTTTGGACAATTTGAAGAACAAGGAGGAGATCAGTAAGTGGAAGAACCACAAGATATAGACACCATTAAGATTACAAGTGCAGAAATACAAATTGGTATCCCTCCTGTGCCACCCACTCTGGACCTTAACATCACCCCTCTAGATATCCAAGGAAGAGTATTCAAGGATGATAGAAAGGAAGCATGTGGTAAATTTCTTGAAGATGAAGCTTTTGTGAAGATTCTGACCTTCCTTAAAATGATGTGGAAAGTAAAAATTGATGAATACAGGAAGAGAAGTGTCAAGAGAATGGCCCAGAGGCTGGATAGGTTTGACCATGAAAAATAAGGAAGAGGTCAAGATTGAGATGATGGAAGAATTCAAAGGAATCATGGAAGATGAGGGCAGAAAATTAGAAAATCAAGAGGCATTTGATGCAGTGGCATTTGATAAAATTAGAAAATCAAGAGGCCAACAATATAGCTTAGAAGATGATGCAAGGTTGTCATTCAAAGGATCAGATTTTATAGATGATCATGCAACCTTGGTAATATGGTCACTAGAGCAAGGGCGGCCTAGGAGGCCTAATATCAATGATATAAACCCAAACTTGAAAGGATGTCTTATTATAAGGAGAGCTTCGGATACATCAAGTGTTGAAGCTACAAAATTAAATATTGATACGATAGAATTGGCCCATGAAATCTTGAAGAGAGAAGCTAAGGAGAAGCAGAAGTTAGTAAAGAAGTTTGAGAAACCATTTGAAGATTATAATGTAGTTCAATAGAAATATGTGGAGCTGTAGATAAAATTTTAGCTTCTTGAGTAGAGACAGCCAGGACCACTTTCTTCAGCCCTTGCTATTACATCGGTCCCATGAACATCCAGGTCTCCATCAGTATCCCATATGAATACATTAGTTTAGTTAGGTAGTGAGACATATGCTCCTATAACACTGCTAGCACCTTATATTGATGATGTTCACCTGAACCCACTCAATCTACTGACCCAACCCAAGCTCAAATTTTGGTAAAGATTGGTGAATTGGAGCAAAAGATAAAGGAGTCAGAAGATCAATCTGCCAATAAGTAGAGGGATATAGTTAGCTCTATATTAGTTCACTTAAATGAGAGAGTAGACAGTAGACTAAATAGTGTGTATTCTTTATATTCTTTATTGTTTAATGCTATTCAGAGTTTTGATAGAGATAAAGAGATAGAAATCCCTTTGTTCACAAAGTGGTTACAAAGGGGAAATGAGCTCATAATAATATCCATGGCTTCAAAATACCATACTAAGAGGCCAACAACACTTCAGCCAGCTTATCTACTGGTAAAATCAATGCAGGAGGCCCAAATGTTGTCGAATAATATAGAAATGAAAATAAGAGAGTAGATGAGAACCTTTAGTGAAATGAATGAGATGCTTCTACCTAGAATTGAGAATGAAAATGAGGAAATCAAACCTTTACAGTTATGGAAGGAAGAGACAGAAAGAGCTATCAATACATAGGTGGATATGATCTATGATGATTTGGATACTGGTAGGTTGGAGGACAACATGGATAAAATAATACATATCAGGTCATTTTTTGAAACTTTTGAAAGGGAGGCGAATCAAGTGGCATTCAAGTATGTTCCATTTAGGACAAAGACTGATGAGGTTATGATTTTCAAGTGGCTGTTAGATGAGGAATATGCTAAATGGGGAAATATGTATCTGAATGAATGAATGATGACATCAATTTGTTAGTTAACTAACTAAATGATGTGGAAGCTTGGCAGGTGGTTTTGGTTCTATGCAGTGGTCACTTTTTGGACATGATCAATAGAAGAAGTGGGCCTTCCTCAAATCTTCATCGACAATAGAAAAAGAAAAAGGAGATGTATAAAGTGCTATGATGAATCAGTTGCAAGATATTTTGGTCCTGGTTATGATATTCCTTAAATGGAATCTTTTGTAACAAATTTGTGGGTAACCGGTCATTTTTTGAATGACAGGTGTCTTCTTTGGCCTGTAGCTTGTTTTTCTTCCTTGTTTCTATAAAAGGCAATTCAAGACCATGAGAAAGGGTTCCGAATTTGGTCTCTGTACTTAGTAATTTTGAAAATTCTTAGAGTCATAAGGTTCTTGTAGCAAATCTTATTTGAAAGTGAGAAATTGAAAGGATTTTGGACAGAAATAGATGAGTCAGGAGTCTATTTTCTTGCAAGTTCTTGAAGGAGTTATGTGTAAATGGTCTTTATGACATAGATAGAAAATTGATTTAAAAATAAATATAATTCTGATTTATTTCTCTCCATTGTAAAATTTTATCATCTTTTGAATGAGATCTGGTCAAGGATTTCTTTCATTCAGTGCAATGTTGTGGTGTATGTGTTTTCTATTCCTTCTTTGATCTAAGGGGTCAATTGAAATGCTTGAATATGATTATAGAGTGATAGGATTACAGAGTGATAGGACTTGTTCATGGATTTGATAAGTAGTATAAGTCAGGGTTGTAGAGGGAAAATTTTGTAAGGTAATGTTTTCTTAAGATCCACATGCTATTAGATTAATTTTCTTGTAGCTCGTTTATGTATATCAAAATCAGTCACCCAAATGAAAGGTGACACTAGTCATAGTTTGCTATGACTCCTTACAATCATTTGGGTAAGTGCACCAATATGGTGGATAGAAAAGTGGCCACATGCAAAAAAAAAAAAAAATCATAACTTGTGTGTGTTCTGGAAATTCAAAAATGTGTTAGGCTTGGTAACACCAAGCCTAGCAAAAAACAATTAAAAAAAAAAGTTCCTCAAAATTTTGAGAAACGTTTTATTTTTTAGAAGCCCGTACAGGTTTTGAGGAAGTTTTGGCCTTAGTTCTGCATAATGGGTATGGGTTATGAAGAAATAGGAACCAAATAGGAAGTGGAGAGAGAGAGAGAGAGAGAGTAGGGGTAGGAAGAGAGGGATAGAATAGGATAAGGAGAGGGGGAGGGAGAGAGAGTTAGAGATAGAGAGAGAAGGGGATAGTTAAGAGAGGAAGAGAGATAGGGAAAGAAAGAGAAGGGAGGGAGAGAGAGAGAGAGAGAGAGAGAGAGAATAGGATAAGGAGAGGGGGATGTGTTAGACAGTTCAAATAACTAGAAGACAATTGAGAGGGGGAGGTGAATCAGTTGTCATAGATTACCAAAACTATTAGCCATTAAAACTTTAATACTAGAACCCAAAACATTAATACCAGAATAGCAGTTAAACCAATTAAGCATAAACAATAATCATAGAATAAATACCATCCACATGAAACCAAGATTTATACGTGGAAACCTGGTAAAGGGAAACACCACGGTGGGAAGCCTACCCATAGTCTAGATAATACTTCTACAGTAAGTATGTGAATTACAATTGAGGGGCCTACACTTGCAGGAAGGCCAACAGCCTAGAATGCATTGCTCATCACAAAAGGAGCCTCACTGACTACATAGAAATATAGACTATAGTCCAGAGAAGTGTTGAACTGTAAAAGATAGAATCTCCTATCCTTGAGTACAATTTTGGTTAAGCTCAATACCAGAGGACTAAATCCTCTTACATAAACCCAATTCAATCTCCAATGATCAACCAAATCCTCTTCCTAAATGATATTGCATTATTCACACATTACATCCCTTTTCATAACCATGATCTCTACCATATCATATGATCTACAATGAGATATTACATCTATGTATACAAACCCTCGACCATAAACAATCAAGTCGGCCACCAAACAATAAACTAATTACATAATTACAAACCATGTCAGCCTTAGACCAAAAAAATAATATCCAACACATAAGACATTCTGGAAACACATCGAGAGGTCCAATCCACACGTTACATTAAAGGCGGTCCATAACCTAGATCAATCGGGATCCAGTATAGGTCCACAAATTATAGCAATGATCTCCATCTACCAAGTCTCGAACATGATCACCATTAGCATCCTAAAACTCCACCAAAAGTTGCAATAACACCACTTATGTATTTCATCAAAGATCTTCATCAAAATCTCTATCAGTAAAACTAGAAGCCAAGATTCTAAGCAAACAGGATAGCATCTGATCACCAAACCAAAACCAACTTACTGAATATGAACATGAGTATCATGAATAAGAGAATTCCATAACCAAACTATACCAGAGCCTACCGGATCATGTCGGATCCAAACCAACTAGAAAACCACTCATCCTACCAGGACCATAAGGGTGTTGGTAAAGCATCCAAACAACTAGTGTTGGCATCAATGATAAAACATCAATGCAACACATAATCTATTCCTCCAAATGGCCAACAATCTCCCCCTTTGGCATTGATGACAACACTAGATGTGAAAAACATCTAAGTACCAAGAAATGCCAAACAAGTCTCCCCCAATGGAAGACAACCAAAAATCTCCCAAATACAGATGTAGCAATGAAGTTATGAAACAAAGACCAAACTCCCCCTATGAATGGTATCTCTGTAAAGCTCTAAATATCTCCCCCTATCAATATCTCTCCCTTTTACTTTTTCTTTTTCATATCAATATCTCTCCCCCTTTGACATCAATGCTAGAAATCTGACATAAATATCAAAGCAAAGACACAAACCACTAAAAATCAAAGCTAACTACTCCCTCTAAGAAGTAGCATCCCCACATCAGTGCCAGAATAAATAATATCTCTGATAATGCATACCAAATTGATGCCAAACTGCATCAATCAAGTCTCTACCAGAGGGGTATAAACTCCTAATCTGTCTCTCAGGTACTCAAACGATTCCTTAGGTAAAGGTTTAGTGAAGATATCTGCAATCTATTCTTTAGTGTTCACATAAACTAGTCTAACTTCATTTTCTTCCACTTTTTCCTTCAAAAAGTTGCACTTAATAGATATGTGTTTTGTCTTAGAATGAAATACCGGATTCTTTGATATATCAATAGGAGCAGAGTTATCATAGTGAATAACTACTGGTGCATCACAATCCACCTTTATATCCTTCAACATTTGCTTCATCCATAGAACTTGTGTACAGTTAGTAGCAGCAGCAACATACTCAAATTCAGTAGTAGATAAAGAAGTACATGACTATTTCTTGTTGATCCATGAAACCAACTTCTTTCCAACAAAGAAAGCTCCACTAAAAGTACTTTTCTGGTCATCAACATCTCCAACCCAATCAACATCTGTATATGCACATAGAGTAAAGTTATCATCCTTAGGGTACCACAAACCATATTTTGATGTACCTTGCAAGTATCTAAAAATCCTTTTCACTACACTCTCATGATTTTCTCTAGGATCACTCAGAAATCTTGAAACAATACAAACAACATTCATTATTTCAGGCCTAGTCCAAGTCAAATAAAGTAGACCTCCAATCATTGATTTGTATCTTGTGGGATTTACCGGTGTAGAAACATCTTTTCTTGTCAATTTTTCACTTATAACCATAGGAGTACTTACCTGTTTGGAATTTCCCATACCAAATTTCTTCAACAATTCCTTAGCATACTTAGTTTGATTGATGAAAATACCTTTGTCAGTTTGAGTGTAAAAGTAGCAAAGAACTGATTATAAATTGAGATAGAAGCATGAGATGAAGTTGTGCACTTGGATCTAGCTATAATATGTCGAGACGAAGCTACCCTGTGAATTTGAGGAAAAGTTGTTGGGATCGTGCTGAAAGTGTCCATGGTCCTCTGAAAAAATCCATGAAATGAAAAGGGCTTTTTTGCCTCTGCAAATGGAGTCTGAATCTGCAAACATGGCTGCACACCATCAACCTACACATAGAAAAGAGAGGAAAAGGGGTTGGGATTGTTGGAATATGTGCAGAGTATGTTGACATGATGATATTGTATGTTGTCATTGATGTCAATATGATGAAGAGTGAACCGGTATATTGAAGTAAGCACTTGTAAGAGAATCAGTATATGTGAAAAAGTGAAGTGGTATGGTTGTCCAAGTGAACTAGTATGTTGAACTGTGAACCGATATATGTGAAAAAGTGAAGCGATATGTTTGTCCAAGTGAACCAGTATGTTGGAATGTGAACCGGTATATGGAATGTTTTGTATCAAGGTTTCATATGGTATGACTACCAATTGGTAGTCTTAGCTTTAGGGTTTCCGGTTGAAGTGTTCTATGCCTATGTGATTCAACAGATGACATTGTGTGATGTGTTAGCATTGTAATGAAGAACATATTGTGTTGCCATGTTAGCCTTGTGCACATGAAGGATCTTGCATGAAGGAGATCGATCCTATCTACCTCAGGAATGTGCAAAGTCTCTATAAATGGTAGAGAATGCATGATGGGTTATCAGCCTCCAAGAAGCAGTGAAGAACGAACATTGGAGAACATCTTGAGATCTATCCAGGACTATTGTAATCAATGAAATATGCTCAATGGTTAGGATTGAACCGACTGAATTGCTTAACCTAAATTTTTAGGGTTTAGGTTTTATGCTACCGGCCTATCTGTTTCCTATAAGGTCAATGTTGTTTATCATGTTGAGGTTGTTGGCAAATGTTGTGTGTGTATCTAAGTGCAAAGATATGTGATTCTTGCTAGACCAGATAAGAGAATAGATACTTGCAAAGTGTGAGTGCAGAAGGAAGGAACTAAAGTGGATCTACATTGGCATTGAGTGTTGTTACTAGATCATTGTAATACATGTTGACCTTTAACCACTTCAACAGTTGGAAAATCCCTTAGCAGGGTAGCTTTAACCGACTTGCTATAAAATCCTTTAACAGGGTGACTCAAAATCATTGAGTTCAAAAAGTCCTCTAACAAGGTAACCTTTAAAAGGGTTTAACCCTTAACCAGGTATTTTAGCCATCCCTTAACTAGGTGATCCCTAGCAGGATTGGTTCCTAACAAAACCTATTGTAAAGTCTTTAATTGGACTAGGCTCCTAACAAAGCAGACTTCAAAAGGGTTCAAAGAATAGCTTGTGGGTATTCATCCCCACTATGGTTTTTCCCAGTTGGGTTTGCACGTGAAAAAGAATGTGTGTTATGTGTGATGCTTTTCATGTGATGCTTTGTTATTCTTTGTTAAGAAGTAAAGCATGTTGAACCAGTAAGTCTTTACATTTCAGTTGAAGTATTACTAGCGTATGCATATGGGTGAAGTGGAAATAAGATGTTAGATTGTGTGGAAAGTTGAGTTACCAGTTTATGTCTTTCATTGTGCTTAACCGGTAGTAATCTGGTTTAGACCAGTGTTATTGCTTGCTAGTCAAAGTGTAGGGTTCTCAGTCAAACCGGTTCAAGGAAAAGTGTTTTTATCAGTACTAATTCACCGCCCCCCTCTCAGTACCGGTTTGGTACTAACTGTTCATCATTGATTCATCAGGGATTGGGGGTTTGCCTTCAAGTCAAACCCTAGTTTTGGAATTAACCAAATGATGAAAGAAAGTACTTGCAAGTAAATGTAAATAAAATACTGAAATGTAATTCACCTCAAGAGAGATTATGAGAGAATTTATTGTATGGAATTGAATCTTCAAAGGGATCTCCTCTTCAATGGTTGAATCCTTGACTTGAATGCAACACCTAGCCTTGAAGGGAGACTTGAGAATGCTCAATGCTTGAAAGGGATGCTTGAATGCTTGAATGCTCTTGAATTCTTGATTGCTTGAACTTATGCCCACCCTCTACTTATTGAACTTATGCAAATGATAGGACAAATGTGACTTATATACTCATCAATTAGGTTTAATTGACATATTTTTCGTCATAGGCCGATATAGGAAAGTTTTTCCCGCTTTATGCAATTTCTAATGCAAAGATAGGACAGAGGGGGGCCCAAAATAGGGTAAGGACAAGGGCGCCATGCCCCTATCCCACCCTTGTCTCAGGATAGGAAGAAGGTTTAGGCAGTGTAGAGGGCAAAACAAATGCAATTTTTTTAGGAGTTGAGCAAGTCTCAGGTCTCCAATCAGGCTTGGGGATTTGAATCGCCAATGTGAAGACCCTACTGTGGTCACAATTTTACGACACTATAGTTCTCTACTTGTCCTTATTAGTTCTATTCATTTCATAAATGATTATGTTGTTGTCTTCTATTTCTTCCTTTGTTCATACACTAATCAAACCTTGTCACTATTGTATTTCCCTTTCTTTTTCCTCTATGAAGTTGTTCACATTTTTTTCACTCACTTAAAACCCAAAAACTCAAACTACCAACATTAAATATGTAATGACCTTTATATAACTTTTCAACATTTGAAACATTTAATATTTTAAGTGGAAGCAATTGGAATGAGGATATATTGGTTCCCAAAGAATATTTCAAGTACATAATAAAAAGATAATAATGAATGTTAGCAGCTCAATATTTGAAAATCCAACACCATCTCTTAGCTTTGACTCTCTTATCATGCATATATAATCATTTTTTATCTTTATATCTATCTCCAGAGGTGTCTAGCAATCTTTAGAGCTAACTAGGATCTCTAAAGCTATGTCTAGAGCTAACTAGTCATCTTTGGAAATGTTGCTTTGTATGTGATACCTTGATGGTATGATGAAAGAATAAGTATCTGGTAGATTACTGAGAGGGGGGGTGAAACGGTAACTAGAAAAAATGATACAAACTCCCAAACTCAAACTCAAACATGCAAAGTAATATTATCAATGAAAGACCACTGTCAAGATTAATACTCATAAGAATACCGATTGATTATTACAACAACTTAACAGTAAACATCTTTTAACTTGTAAACATCCAAATGCTTCATTATATGCCAATGCTTCACTTCTCAATACATCTAGTTATCATGCCTTATCAGAAATAGTTAATCAAATCAATCATAAGATCATAACCACAAAAAAATTCACCACATGACACAAGTATTTATACATGGAAAACCCAAATAGGTAAAAAACACGGTGAGATGAGATTCACAAGATAATAGCTGAACTCTTCTAAATTTCGCTCTGTTAAGAGCCAAGCCTGTTAAAGCTTTTACAAAAAGTCCTGTTAAGAACTGATCCTATTAGGAATCATCTCGTTAAGGGATTGACTACAAATGCCTTGTTAGAAGAAAATAACCTGTAAGGAGTAACCTCAATAGAGGATTTGAAAATCCAATCTAATGGACCACCTTGTTAGAGGATTTAATAAGTAACCAAGCTTGTTAAAGCTTACCCGGTTAGGGGATTTCAATTCTGCTGTAATTGTTAGAAAACAACAGGAGTTTCTTGATCTCTCTAAATAGTACTACATTTGCTTGATCAGATCCATTTAAGCTTCTATTTGCCTTTACTCAAACTACAGACTCATTCTCTGGTTCGGCAATCACACACTCAACTGATTTATGCCAACTCTTGCCAACTCTTAAACAAAAAAACTTCATCGACCTTAAATACAAATCAATTAGGTTGGTAACACAACAAAAATCAAATCTTCTAAGCATTGAGATTACAAACAAGTCAGTACAAGCATGACCATTGGATTTCATAGCAATCTCAACACATCAATCAAGAAAACCTCAATTGCTCCTTGATTACCGCTTCATTGAGCTTAGTAACTCATCACACGACACCTTCGGGTGATTGTAGCCATATGTATTTTGACATCATTGTATCATGACACTTATGATTTTGATATATATATATATATATATATATATATATATATATATATATATATATATATATATATATATATATATATATATATATATATATATATATATATATATATGAGATGATTTATCCTTGTGGCAGCTATATGCATGTGTACCTATGTGATGTATATTTCTATGTGATGCTTATGATATGGATGCAAATATGTACATGAGGAAATGCAAATTTTTTGTTCTTTTATGTTTTTTAATATGTTATGCCAATGTGAATGTATGAAATGCAGATGAATATGATAATGCAAATAACTATTTACATATTGAGAATGTAAAATGTGCTAACATGTGTTGTGTGCAGGATATGCTGTAATTGTGATATCTATATGTATGTATGAAATGTGAATATGTGGTAATGTAGATGCAACTGCATGAAATGCAAATATTTTTGGTGTGTCATTATACTCAGTCATGTGATAGCAGGCTACATGGACTCAAGAAGGACTGTGGAGGTCAATTAAGAAAGGGGGATCAAAGATAGAATATATGGAAGTGACGATACCCCATCCTCGCCTTTCTAGTCAAAGACATCCTAGAGATAGAATCTCTAGTTAGAGAGATCCTAGAAAAGCTAAAAGACATGTCACCAAAAGATGAAATCAAAAGAAACCAAGACTCAACACCAACATCCACTATAGCCCTCAAGTTTAGTGTATCTTGTCACTTGTATATGTGTTATTTGATTATGGTCATAATGTTTACTTTCACAAAAGGATAGATAGCACTGAACCATAATGTTGTCTGAGTTTGTTCAAAGATTTGATTTGTTGAAGCCCATTGTTGCTAATGTGTCTCATCTAAAACTGACTGAATCCATGCAACTGATACTTTATTGCGGAGAAGATGGAACTTTATTGCAGATTGGCAATGCAAATGTTGCTTTATTGTGGATTGGTGATGCAAGTGTTTCTTTATTATGGATTGTGCATGGATAGACTGAAGAAAATTGTACTCCTCGAAATGTGTGATGCTCTTAGTTCCACACCCATCACTAGACTTAGGAGTTTCCTTAGCCATAGATAGGAGCTGATTTATTATGGATGGAAAGGGGTGAAAAGGAAGGATTATTATGAATGGCTAACCAATCTTAGGAAGATCAATAAAAAGCCATGATGGGAATGGGTAAGTTTATTATGAATGGATAGTTTGTGAGTGTGTGCAAAGTGACGGGATGAGATGGAATCCTGAAGGAGGGAGGAGCAATGTCTCTACACATGGCGCCGATGACTAGGTTTTCACCATTCCCAAGGTGCCACCGAAGTGGTTTTCACCGTTGGCTGAATTTATTTCTCTTTACTTTTTCTTTTTCTTTTTGATTTTTTTTGTATATTTTGAATTTTTTTTATTTTTTAATTTTTTTGTATTTTTTGAATTAGAATATTCTGAAGAGCTATGTGTAAAACCTATGAAGGTGCATGCTATTGATAGGATCCTCCAAAGGTTCTCCCTCTATAGTTGAGAGCTGATGTGCACCAAATCCATAGGCTACTATAATGATGTAAGGACCAAGCCAATTCGGTTCGAACTTGCCCTTCTTCTCTTTGTCTTGCTAATTTTTAGGATTTTCTTTGAGAACTAAGTCACCTACCTCAAATGTGTGAGGCTTTACTTTATAATTGTAGTTGTGTCATTCCTTGACTGAATGATGTGTAGCTTGAGTGATTGTCTTCCTTGATGAAGGAATTGAGATAGAATTACTAGCCTGTGGACTACGTTTGCCCATATGCATGTCACCTAAAGAAGTTTGGGCATCCCTGGTAACAAATTCCTTCAAGGTCCATTGATTTGATGTATCGCCAAAATAGAATGGATGTGCAGAATAAGTGGATGAGTTATGAAGGTTTATGATTGTGAAAAGAAGTGAAAGTAGCATGGTATGATGGAGACTTAGGATCAACAAGTATTCTTTTTGACTTAAAATATTAGAACTTTTACCCCCAGTTATTTTGATATTAGGGGATATCATCTTTTTCTCTTTTTTCTTCATAGGAGTTTTATCCTTGACCTTGATTTTTGTAGAGTCCAATAGCTTTTCATTTTGATTTGGACTGAAGGACTTTTTTTTATTTTTGACTTTTAGATTTTTCTTTTGAAATCTTGATTTTGATCCCCAATGAGTAAGGGATTTTGTGATTCTTGTTGATCCAAGTCTGGAAGTGGAGTGGAGATGGAATGATCAGATGAAATGGTAGATCTATGTGAGTTCTCAAGAGGGCTGGTGATATGCTCAATAGATTCTTTGTTGGAACCACTCTTAGGACTATTGATATCAAGTATGCTTGCATCACTAGAGGAGATTTGCATTTAGACTTAGTAGCCACAACACTAGGTGGTTCACACCCAATTCCTTGATATTGCAAATTGTTTGTAGATCATTCTTGTTGACTAAATGTCTTAGGAGATAGTGGGAATTGATCAGCATGAAAGATATACTCACCACATCCCATGTCTTTAATCTTGAATTTTTCTTTGAGCTCTACTTGCTTTGATGTCGAAGGTTTAAATGATTCTGGATCCACATATGTTGATGAAGGAATAGATTCTCGATTAACTAGGATTTTTATTTCTGATCTAGGTCATAGATTGTTGCAATATATGAATGGGTTTGGGTCAGCTTTGATAGTCACTTCAACTCCATTGTGTGGAAACTTGATACATCAATGATATGTAAATGGGACTACGCTAATCTCATGAATCCATGGGCATCCCGAGAGTAAGTTGTATGTGAGATATAGATCAAGGACTTGACAAACCACATCCTTTGTAATCGGTCCAACTTTTAGAGGTAAGGTAATTGTGCCTTTGGATGAAATCTCTTCATCATCATATGCCTTGATGGTAATTTTGTTTGTAGCATTCACAACTTTATCTGAATATCCCAATTGTTTAATAGTACTCAATGTACAAATGTTTATACCTACTCCTCCATCTATTAGGACTCATTTTATTCAATGTTTGTGTAAGAAGGCTTCAATGTGTAAAGGTGCATTATGTGGTTGGCTCATGGAGGCATCGTCAGCTTCTATGAATGTAAGAGAATGTGGAATGGAAAGGTATCCCATCATGGCTTGAAACTAGTCCATGTTCAGATCAGTGGGTATAGAGGTTTCTCTCAAAGTTTTATCAAGGATGACTTTATGTGCAGGGGATATGTGTAAAATCTCAAGGATGGAGATGAGCGCAGGTGTCTTCCCTAATTGTTCTACTAGATCGTATTCAGGTTTAGCTGATGAGGAAGTGGTTTTTTTAGTTTGAGCACTTTACAAAGTGACCTTTCCTTGATGAGTTGTAACATTACATTCAGATGTAGGTTCAGAAGAAGATCCAATTCCTTTTAGGACAACCTTGGGTCTTTGGGTATAATTTTTAGGCATTTTGTTCTTGATGATAATGGTAGAGACATAATTGTCCATGGAAATGTGATTGATAGTTGAATCATAGTTATAGGATGCTCTGGTATAGTTGGTTTGGTCATCTATGGCTTTAGCTTTTCCCTTGTCATGTTTTGGGAATGGTTCCTTAAACATCTCATGTTCTTGATTAGATGAGTGTCCCTCAATCTCAATGTCACCTCTATCAATAAGATCTTGTATGATGTTCTTCATTCGATGACAATTTCCTATTTTATGGCCCTTGCTCTTGTGATATTAATAGTATTCATCATCATTCCACCAATTTGGTTTGACATTTGGCTCATATATAGGCATATCTGGAATTGTTATTATTTTTTTGCCACTAGCTTCTTGAAAGTTGACTCAAGTGGTTCTCCCAATGGGGTGTATCTCCTTCGTGGTTTTGAAGTTGTTTGAGTATTGAATTGATTGTTTGTAGAGCTTGTTTCAAAAAAAAAAATGATTTTGGTTCGTACTGTATTGGCATCAACAACACCATCATTGACTGTGTTCTTGTTTTTATTCCAAAATATTGGCTTGTCTTTTCCTTTAAAGTCCTCTTTGTTTTCTTTGAATATCTTAATTACTCCTTGTTCAATTAGGACCTTCTATGTTGCTAAGCCTTTTTCAATGGCATCCTTGAAGGTGGAAAAACAAGCTTTTCTCAGGTCATAACCAATGTCTTTGTTAACATTCTGGGTGAACATCTCTACCATTTGTCTTTGTGAAATTTCACAAGAGCATCTGCTAGCTAGATTCCTCCATCTTTGTAAAAATGATGAAAAAGATTCTTCATCCTTTTGTTTGGTGTTTCATAGAGTGGTGATTGATATGTTTGTCTCTATGTTGTATGAGAAATGTTGGATAAAAGCCTCTGCTAGATCACACCAAGACTTAATTTCAGGTGGGAGTTGGGAGAACCATTCTGTAGCTTGATCACCTAAGCTTTGTGGGAATAATCTCATCAAATATGTCTCTTCTACTACTACCTCAATGCAAGCTATGAAAAACTTTCTTATATGTGCCTTAAGATCTCCTTTGCCTTTGTACTTATCAAACTTAGGTGTCACGAAATGTGTAGGAAAAGGAGGGATTGGAATTCTTTTGTCAAATGGATAGGGACATATTTCTCTCATTATGTAAGCTGGCTTTGGTGCATTTATGTCCTCCATTTTATTTTCTAAGTCCTTAATTTGCTGCTCCAAATTGTTCTTAGGTGGAGACCGACTTCTTGGACCATACCCCATGTTTGAACCACCAGGTGGAGGAGGAGCATGTTGCATATATGGATGGTATTGATCATACAAATGTTAATATGGAGGAGGTCTATAGTGATGTTGCGTATATAGACCACTTGGTATAGAGTCATGATGAGGAATAGAATATTTGTTTTGTCCATGTATACCATACTCTATAGGCATGTCATGAGTTTGTTCTAGTGTGTTGCCCCCAAATTTGACGTGGGGTTTCCTTGTGTCTAAATTTTGAGCATGCCTTTGGATATCCAATTGCTTTGGTGGTTGGTCCTTAGCATTGGTATGTGATTGAGTATATTTTTCTACATAAGACTTCCATAATGGTCTACGTAGATGGATTTGTTCATGAGATGCTCTTTCATGAGTATGATAAGCTTGACCATGTGTATTTGGGACCTCAGGTTTTTGAAACAAAGATGATGGAGACTCAGGCAAGAAATGTGGTCCTCTTGTACCTCCACTATTAGGTCTCCTTTGATCCATGTTGAGTTTTTTAGTAGAAGTGGAGAACTCCATTATGGATCCCCATTTAATCGATTGGTTGAGGAAATAATGAGGAGAGAGACAATATTTTCTACAAGTAATGGCACAAAGTGGAGCCAAGAAGCTCAACTCAACATCATAATAAAAAAACACTTGCATCGCCAATCTGCACAAACGTGTTTCTAAGATTTTGTGAATGCAGTTTTCTTTAGGATGACACAGATGTGTTTCCATACTTGACAAACATGGTTAAATGACACAAATGTGTTTCTATCAAACACAGATGCATTTCTGGAAACTGAGTGCAATTTTTCCAATTTGTAAAGTTGTTTGTTATGACCAAATCTGAATTTTTTGACTATTTTTACGTGACAAGAGGACACAATGTTGACGAAGACTCAATGTTTGCAAGTGTTTAGACTCCAAATGACTCAAAATAAAGTGTGTTGTTTGATGTAAAAATGTTTTGTATACACTTGAAGACACAATGTTTTGATGTTTGATCTTGAATGTTTGATTGTTCAAAATAAGACAAGCATAATTCTTATGGTTGGCCAGGACGATACTTGTGGATCCCTCATGGGGTTTCCCCCTAGGATACACTATTTAGAGTGGATACTTAGATGCTTGACCCCATTGGCTCCACCCTTGGCACTCACTTCTCTGGGGCAGCCAAGCATCAGTCCCCATGAAAACTCCCCGTGGTCAACTTTGTATCTCTACTAAGAACCGTATATGTGTGGGCCGCTCCAGAGGTCCAACCTCTTGCCCCAACAACTAGAAGGATTTTGGCTTTCTAAAATAAAAAGGTGCTAGTAAGGTCATTCACTTGTGTGGCCATACATGCGACACTTTCAGCTCTATAAATATAGAAGGCTCCCAGCCAGTAGGGGTTACGCCCTACTACTAATCAAATAAATTTGATCAAATGGGTTTATGGGGAGACATAGTGTTGATATGTGTTGGCATTATGTGACCTGGTATGAGGACATAATGACATTGTATGTTGTCATTGATGTCAATATGTTGCAAAGGTGTGAACCGACATATGTGACAACTGGTATAACACTGTGAACTGACATTTGTGCCAGAGTGAAGCGGTGTGCTTGTTCAAGGTGAACCGGCATATGGTTATGGGAACCGGCACATGGAAGCATTGTATGACTACCGGTTGGTAGCCTCAACTTTAGGGTTTCCACTTGAAGTGCTTCAAGCCTATGTGGCTCAACCGGTGACTTTGTGCAATGAGTTAGCATGACAAAAAAGAACAAGATCATGTTGCCACATAAGCCTTGTGTGCATGAAGGATCGTGCATGAAGAAGATCTTGCCTATCTACCTCGGGAATATGAGAAGACTGTAAAATGGTGATAACGTGTGATGGGTTATCAGCCACCATGAAAATGATGGAAAATGAATGATGGAGATTAATGCAGTATGCTCAACGGTCAAGATTGAACTGTTTGAATTCCTTAACCTATTAGATTTAGGGTTTAGGGTTTATGCTACCGACCTAACTATTTTCTATAAGGTTGATGTTGTGACTCTTTCTAGGGTTGTTGGCAAAAGTTGTGTGCGAGTATCCAAGAGAAGGGATACATGATTCTTGCTAGACCAAAAGGAGAGAAGTGATACTTGTAGAGTGTAAGTGCAGAAGGAAAAGAGGAGCTTAAGTGGATTTGCATTGGCATTGAGTGATGTTACCAGATCATTGTAATACCTGTTGATCTCTAACCACCTCAACAGTTGGAAAATCCCTTAACAGGGTAGCCTTAACCGGCTTGCTATAAATCCTTTAATAGGGTAACTCTAAGCTACTGAGTTCAAAGTCCTTTAGCTATTGAGTTCTTGAAATCCTCTAACAAGGTAACCTTTAACAGGGTTTAACCCTTAATCGAGTATTGTAGCCATCCCTTAACCGGGTGATCTCTAACAGGATCGGTTCCTAGTAGAATCTATTGTAATGTCTCTAACCGGACAAGGCTCCTAACAGAGCGGACTCCCAAAGAGTTCAAAAATAGCTTGTGGGTATTCATCCCCACTGTGGTTTTTCCCAGTTGGGTTTCCACATGAAAAATATGTGTGTCATGTGTGATGCTTTTATCTTGTGATGCTTTGCTATTGTTTGTCAAGCATTTGATGGTTCTGTGTTTTATGCCTGTCAATAAAACATGTTGAACTAGTTGTTTTATGATCTGATGATAGATCACCTATTTATGCATAAGGGTGAAATGGTAGTGTAGTCTAAAGTTAAGTGAAAGGCTAAGTGAGTAACTAGTTAATGCTTGTCTGAGACATTCTTAGCTTTACTGGCTGCACTCTGTTTCAAACTGGTATCTCTGTCTCCCAGTCTTTTGAAGTGTTTGTTGTCAAACTGGTTGAAGACTGTACTCTTGCCTGTACTGATTCACCCCCCCCCCCTCTCAGTACCGGTTTGGTACTATTTTCTCATAATTGAGTTATGAATTGGTATTAGAGCATCCTCTAGGTCCTTTGTGTTATAAGCTTAACCACTTGAGGTAAAGTTCCTAGTCAAATGATGAAGAGGGAAGGTCCAAAGTTTAACAGGGAAAATTTCAATATTTGGAAAGATAGGATGAAGATATTCATCAGAAGCATGGGTGCTCAACAGTGGAGCTATGTTGAGAATGTCTATGTTGCCCCTACCGGTACTCTCACCAATTACCAAAAGAGAAAGATACAAGAAAATGGGCAAATCATGGAAGCCCTAATTAGTAGTTTATCTGACATTGAGTTTATTGATGTTCAAGACAAGGTAAATCCCAAAGAGGTATGGGATGCTCTTGAAAATATCTATGGCTATGATGAACATGTAAAATAGGCTAAGGAAGAAAGCCTGAGAGGGAAGTTTGAAGATATGCAGATGGTTGAAGGTGAGACCATTCAACACTATGGAATAAGAATCAAAATAGTTGTTGGAGATATCAAGAGTGCAAGTGGTAAAATAGAAGATTCCACTATGGTAAACAAAGTCTTGAGATCCCTATTGCTGGTCTATGCAATAAGGGTTGCTGCTATTCAGGAGCTGAGATCAATAGATAAGACTAAGGTATCCTTGGACTCCATCATAGAAAAGTTGCCAGCCTATGAGCTAAATAGTTTTGATGGCAGTGTTCAAAAGACTGAAACAACTTTTAAAGCCTCTACTATACCATCTAGAAAAGGAAAAGAAGCTAGCACTAGTGGTAAACCGAGACAGAGGAGAGAAATGGATGATGAGGAGATTTTGATGGCATTTGAAGCCCTCCTTGCTAGGAAACTTCCTAAAGGAACTGACAAATACAAAGGTAAGCTTCCTTTGAAATGCTTTTCTTGCAACTAGATAGGACATATTGCTATAAACTGTCCTAAAGGTGACAACAAGGACAAACCAGAAAGGCTCAAGAAATTTAAAGGAGGAAACCGGAGAAACTGTTTTGTGGTAGTTGATGAAGGTGTCACAGATGAAGAGTTAGAGGATGAAGAAAATGAAGATATTGTGTTTGTTGTTGTCAAAGAAGATATGTCAGACAAGAAGGCTCTTGTCTCCAGGTTTGATAATTCCAATGAGTGGATCATTGATAGTGGCTACTCTGACCATATGACTGGTGACTGGAGAAAGTTTCTATCCTTGGAGGAGTATGATCGTGGTGTGGTTCACTTCAACAATGATGCACCATGCATGGTCAAAGGTAGAGGGTCTATCTCTCTAAGGAAAGAGTAGTGCTGACAATGTGTACTGGGTTGATAGTCTCAGACACAACCTTCTGAGTGTTGTCCAACTAAATGACAGTGGCCTCACTCTAGAATTCAAGAATGGAGTTTGCAGAATCAAAGGAAAAGATGGTGAATTGGTGGCCACCGACATGTAGACCAAAGGTAACCTATTTCATCTGAATGCAAATATAAGTACATGTCTTATGGCTAAATTTGATGATAGCTAGATATGG
This sequence comes from Cryptomeria japonica, assembly GCF_030272615.1. NCBI lineage: Eukaryota > Viridiplantae > Streptophyta > Pinopsida > Cupressales > Cupressaceae > Cryptomeria > Cryptomeria japonica. The sequence goes on from NC_081410.1 coordinate 149,164,348, forward strand.
CATATGAGACTCTGCCATGTAAACTTTGATAACATTGTAAAGGCGAGTAAGATCAAAGCAGTTAGAGGGTTGCCAGTGCTAAGCAAATCGAATAATACCTTATGCAGAGAGTGTCAATTGGGGAAAATATCTTCCTCAACCTTTAAAGGTAAATCTTTCACTACTGACAACTTGCTTGATCTTGTGCATACTAATTTGTGTGGTCTTATGAAAACTAGAAGTGTGCAGGGTGATAGGTACTTCATGATTCTCACTGATGACTACTCAAGAATGATGTGGGTCACATTCTTGAAAGACAAGTCTGAAGCCTTTGTAAAGTTTAAAGCTTTTAGAGAATTAGTGGAGAAGGAAAGCAGTAAAAGGATCAAGTGCCTAAGAACTGATCAAGGAGGGGAATTCACTTCTAGTGAATTCAACAAGTACTATGAAGAACATGGCATCAAGAGGCAATTGTCTGCCCCTCAGAGTCCACAATAGAATGGCCTAGTAGAGAGGAATAACTGGATTGTGGTTGAAGCAGCTAGAACCATGTTGATTCAAGGAAAGGTAGCTCACACCTTTTGGAGAGAAGCAGTGAGCACTGCAATCTACACAATGAACCGGGTACTCATCAAGAAAGGTAAGGATAAAACTCCTTATGAGTATTGGACCAGTAAGACACCTATGGTTAGCTACTTTAGAATGTTTGGTAGCAAATGTTACATCAAGAGAAGTGAACACCAGAGCAAATTTGATGTGAAATGTGATGAGGGAATATTCCTAGGATATTCCACCAAGAGCAAAGCTCTCAAGTGTTTCAACAACAGGACTCGGAGAATTGTGGAAAACATCAATGTAAGAGTTGATGAAACCTCTGAGAAAACTGAGGAAACCGGTAATGAGCAAGTGGTAAGTGAACTGGTTGCAACCTTCTAGGAACCAGTTGTCAGTCAACCAAGTACCAGTAGTAGTGTTCGTACACCGACAGATGTAGATGCTGATACTGACGGAGATAAGGATGAAGAAGAAAAGCAAGAGGAATCTATCAAGACCATTCCTTGATATGTCAAGCTGAATCATGATCCTAAGCAGATCATAGGAGATAAGGATGAAGGAATCCTTACAAGAAGAAAAGTTAGAGAAAACTCATGCATGATCTCTGAATTTGAGCCTAAAACATTCAAAGAGGCACATAAGGATGAAGACTGGATCAAGGCAATGGAAGAGGAACTTGACCAAATAGAGAAAAATGGTACATGGTCCTTGGTACCCAGACCAAAGCACAAAAATGTCATTGGTACCAAATGGGTCTTCAGAAATAAGCTGAATAAGGATGGCATAGTGATTAGAAACAAAGCTAGACTGGTGTGCAAAGGATATGCCCAAGAAGAAGGAGAAGACTATGGTGAAACCTTTGCTCCTATAGCCAGACTGGAAGGAGTTTGTATGCTTCTAGCATATGCAGCTTTTAAAGGCTTCAAAGTATATCAAATGGATGTAAAATCTACATTTCTAAATGGTGTACTTGAAGAGGAAGTTTATATAGAGCAACCAAATGGGTTTTCCCTATTTGAAGATAGTGACATGGTGTGTAGGCTACATAAAGCCTTATATGGTCTAAAACAGGCACCTAGAGCATGGTATGAATGCCTACATTCCCATCTTGTGAAGATTGGATTTGAGAGAACAAGTGAAGATAGCAATATCTACTTGAAGTCTAAAGGAGATCAGATCCTGAAATGTGAGGTATTTGTTGATGACATTATCTTTGGTGGAGATGAATGAGTCATGAGTTTGCAGATGAGATGAAGAAAGAGTTTGAGATGTCACTCATAGGGGAGATTAAGTTCTTCATTGGACTATAGATCTAGTAGATGAGAGAAGGAATCTTTATCACTCAGTCCAAGTATGTCAAAGAGGTGTTGAAGACCTTTGGCATGGAAGATAGCAAACTAGTTGGTATACCGATGGTGACCGGTTGTAAACTATCCAAATAGGATGACTCAGCATTGGTTGATGAGAAGGAATACCGATCAATGATTGGTAAATTGCATTATGTAGTGCATAGCAGATTGGATATTACACATGCAGTTGGTATTACTGCAAGGTTCCAGAAAAGTCCAAGAGAATCCCACTTGGTTGCAGTCAAGCAGATTCTTAGGTATCTGAAAGGAACTGTTGACTATGGATTGTGGTATCCATATAGCAAGGATTTCAACTTGAAAGTGTTCACAGATGCTGATTGGGCTGGTAATGTAGCTAACCAGAAGAGCACAACCAGTGGTGCATTGTTCCTTGGTGGTAGACTGGTCTCCTGGATGAGTAAAAAGCATAGTTGTATCTCTCAGTCTATAGCAGAAGCGAAGTATGTTGTAGCTTTCATGAACTGCACTCAGACAATTTGGATGAAGCATGTATTGAATGGCTCCAAAGTTCCTGTATCTAAACTAGTAAGTATATTTTATGACAATACTAGTGTAATTAATATCTCCAAGAATTCAGTTTTACATTCTAGAACCAAGCACTTTGAGCTTAAGTATCATTTCTTGAGGGAAATGGTTCAGAATAAAGAGATTGCACTAGAGCATGTGTCTAGTAAGGAGCAGTTAGCAGACATATTCACAAAGCCTCTCCCAAAGACTACATTTACATACTTAAGAGGTGAATTAGGGGTACTGCCCCTTCAGGAGGTGAACTAAAAGCATATGCTCCACATCAGTTAGGTATTGCATAGTCAAATTTATTTTGGATTGATGTGTTGAAGGATGCTACTCCTCAGGGGGAGAAGCATAATGGAATAGGGAAGATTGTGCCTCCACTTTGGCATTGTTGTCAAAGGGGGAGAAGATGTGAAGTGAAGAAGATATCTGCAGAAATTTGGGGGAAAGATGTGAAGCAAAGAGATATCTTTGTATATTGCCATCAATGCCAAAGGGGGAGATTGTTGGCATTATGTGAATCAGTATGAGGACATAATGACATTGTATGTTGTTATTGATGTCAATATGTTGTAGAGGTGTGAATCGACATAAGTGAGAACTGGTATAACACTGTGAATCGGCATATGTGCCAAAGTGAAGCAGTGTTCTTGTTCAAGGTGAACCGGCATATGGTTATGGGAATCGGCACATGGAAGCGATGTATGACTACCAGTTGGTAGTCTCAACTTTAGGGTTTCTGGTTGAAGTGCTTCAAGCTTGTGTGGCTCAATCGATGACTTTGTGCAATGAGTTAGCATGACAACAAAGAACAAGATCATGTTGCCACGTAAGCCTTGTGTGCATGAAGAAGATCTTGCCTATCTACCTCGGGAATATGAGAAGACTGTAAAACGATGATAACGTGTGATGGGTTATCAGCCGCCATAAAAATGATGGAAAATGAACAATGAAGATTAATGCAGTATGCTCAATGGTAAGGATTGAACTATTTGAATTCCTTAACCTATTAGGTTTAGGGTTTAGGGTTTATGCTACCGGCCTAACTGTTTTCTATAAGGTCAATGTTGTGACTCTTTCTAGGATTGTTGGCAAACGTTGTGTGTGAGTATCCAAGAGAAGGGATACGTGATTCTTGCCAGACCAAAAGGAAAGAAGTGATACCTACAGAGTGTAAGTGCAGAAGGAAAAGAGGAGCTTAAGTGGATCTACATTGGCATTGAGTGTTGTTACCAGATCATTGTAATACCTGTTGATCTCTAACCACCTCAACAGTTGGAAAATCCCTTAACAGGGTAGCCTTAACTGGCTTGCTGTAAATCCTTTAATAGGGTAACTCTAAGCTACTGAGTTCGAAGTCCTTTAGCTATTGAGTTCTTGAAATCATCTAACAAGGTAACCTTTAACAGGGTTTAACCCTTAATCAGGTATTTTAGCCATCCCTTAACCGGGTGATCTCTAACAGGATCGGTTCCTAGTAGAACCTATTCTAATGTCTCTAACCGGACAAGACTCCTAACAGAGAGGACTTCCAAAGAGTTCAAAAATAGCTTGTGGGTATTCATGCCCACCGTGGTTTTTCCCAGTTGGGTTTCCACGTGAAAAATGTGTGTGTCATGTGTGATGCTTTTATCTTGTGATGCTTTGCTATTGTTTGTCAAGCATTTGAAGGTTCTATGTTTTATGCCTGTCAATAAAACATGTTGAACTAGTTGTTTTTATGATTTGATGATAGATCACCTATTTATGCATAAGGGTGAAATGGTAGTGTAGTCTCAAGTTGAGTGAAAGGCTAAGTGAGTAACCGATTAATGCTTGTCTCAGACATTCGTAAGTTTATAGGTTGCACTCTATTTCAAATCGATATCTCTGTCTCCTTGTCTTTTGAAGTGTTTGCTATCAAACCAGTTTAAGACTGTATTCTTGCCTGTACTAATTCACCCCCCCCTCTCAGTACCAGTTTGGTACTATTTGCTCATCATTGAGTTATCAGTATGAACTAATCAGCACATGTTACCCATGGCTTTCACCATGGATACAGTTATTTATAGTGGTTTGGAAGAGGTGGGTTTTCCTCGCTACCACTTGGGTCATTCTCTCCTCACTAGTAGTGCTAATGACCACATGGGGAGACAGGCCCTCTAGAGATTAAACAAAAAGAGCCTATTGCTCAAGACACAAAAGACACTGGTTCAATTTTAGCGCACCAATTGAAGTGTTTGGTAATCTATGAAAACAAGGCACATAATAAAGATAAAAACCCTTGCCAAAATTCTGTAACAAAGATTTGTCAGTAGTTTTGCAATAATACCTCTCCTACAAGCACACAAGTTAGGTAAATTTTAGATTCAAAAGAATTTGTGAAACAGGGGCCTTCAACAATGTGATTTTTTTGATAGATTCAAAGATCTGATTTTCCATGAGTTATTTTGCATCATAAAAAACAAAGAACCTGGAAAATTTCAAGACATTTTTAGAAATGTAAAAAAATCCAAAAAAATTGCTAATTTGCTCCAAAAATCATTTTTTTAATGAAAAATCATAAAAAATTCATATAAAATTCACAATTGATCCGTAAAAATCTGAAATTTTTACTGGACACTCTTGATAGCCTTCCAAAACTTCATAAAAAAATTCCTACAAACATTCTAAGCAGTTTGTGCAATATGATCAAAATAATGTAAAACCCTAACTTTTAAAGATTCGATTTTTTAGGAATTATTTTGCTTTAAAATTAAAATAAAAAAGAACATATCCTATGTATAATTATAATATATTTCTAAAAATTTAAGAAAATTCTCTCATTTGCTCTCAAATTATTTTTTTTATGAAGATGCACAAAAAAATCATAGAAAATTCAAATATGCTCCAAAAAATTTGATTTTTTTACTGAGCACCTTTGATAATGTTCTTGACTTGAAAAAAACCATATTATGCCAAAATGCAAAGTCGTTTGTGAGATCTGATCAAAATAATGAAAAACCCTAATTTTTAAAGATCTGATTTTTTAGGAATTATTTCGCATAAAAATTAAAATAATAAATAACATATCCTTTGTATAATTCTGAGACATTTCAAAAAATGTAATTAAATCCAAAAAATTCTCTCATTTTCTCTCAAAATTATTTTTTTATGAAAATTCATAAAATATTCATGAAAAATGCAAATGTGATCTAAAAATTTTGAATTTTGGATTGTGATCTCTTGATACTGTCTTAATTCTTCCAACAAAATTTGGTGCAAATATTCCAAGCCATTTGTGAGATCAGATCAAATCTCTCCAAGATCTTGATTTTGTGTCCAAAACCCTAGTTGCACAAGGTTATTCTCCGAATTGTTTTACAAAACAACAATATAGGGTTAGAAAAACTTGAAAAAAACATAGATCTAACAAAAATCCATGTCCCACAAGGCATGCCAAAATATTTATGGTGAAAATGGAAACAACAATATTGAAAGACTAAATAGATTCAACCATAAAACCCTAGCCTAACAATAACAAAGATCCACCATAACATATGAAGATTACCTAAGACAATGCAAATCAAATCGAATCACAAAGATTATACTATCACATGTCCAATAGGGTTTGAGTCTCCATTCTTCCTATCTCCATTGATCTTGCTTGATATATTTGCTCTCAGATTTTATGTCTGCACAAGCGCTCAACAAAGAACAAAAATGTGGTTGCAAGTAGGCTTGATCGCATATGAAAGTTTGAAAGCGTAGTTGGGGAGTCAGTTGATTTGGGTTGATAATGAAGGAAGCATCTCCTTATATAGAAGACACTATAAGAGATGGAGGGATAAGACTGAGAGGTGTAAAAGATAAATGGTCAGCTAGGATTAGAGTGTAGGTAGAGTAAATAAGAAAATAATGGGTTAGTTTAGGATCATGGGGGGCCAAAAAGTGGCGATGTGAAAAAAATAGCCTTCTCCACTCGCCTAAAAACACGAAAATCCATGTTGACTTTTTGCTTGGCCTGGGTGTTAGTAGACCTTGGCATGGTAATTACCTAAGCAAATTGGATATCCAATTTTTATTTGTAATTTTAAATTAAAAAATATAATATATAATATATAAGGTAATATTATATATTACATATTATAATAATATAATGTAATAATACATTATATAATATAATTATATAATAATATATTATATAATTATATAATATATTATTATATTATATATATTATATAATATATAATATAATATAATATTATATAATAGGTATTATATAATATATTATTATATTATATTATATATTATATAATATATAATTATATTTTATAATATAATACAATACATATTATATAATATAATAATATATTATTATATTATATTAAATAATGTTATTTGAAAATAATTTAAGTATAAAAATCAGATATCTGATTTTCTGAGACAATATATTTCGATTGTGATAGCCCATGAGTCATTTTTAACCCACGGGCTGCACGATTTTATAAAAAATTGATATCCGATTGCATCAGATATCCGGTGTTTTGCCCAAAAATTGCTAAAAAATAGATTGAAAGGTAAGATTTTTATTGTTTTCAATCATTTTCATTCAATTTTTGTATTTTTTTTAATGTTTATTTGATTTTCCATTGAAAATATGGTTTTTTTCATGAAAACTAGGTTTTTTAAATCAAATACAAAATTGTTTAAATTTGTTAACTAAATTCAATTATTTACAATCAATTAGGTTAAAAATGGGGGATAACAATGAAAACATTGATCAACCACAACCGCAACAACCAAACCCTCCTTTGCCAAACCCCCCCTCAATTCAAGATTTGATTGCACAAAATTTGAATGAATTGAGGGGGATTGCAGATGTATATCATAGGATCCCTTGTCTAAACCCAATGTTTGATCCTCTCATGTCGATCATAAAGAGTATGGAAACAATGACTGAGGAGCACAATGCCACCCTTTTGTGGTGAGATTCTATGAGGGAACAATATGTGGATGACTTGTTGTATAAGGAGATCAAGGATCTCGAGATATTGAAAGTCGATATCACCTCATTGTTTGTGAATCCCCGCACTGGTCAACCCGTAGACCCCCAAAAAACAAAACTTTCTATTAAATGGTTCACAAATGATGGTATTTTGAAAAACTTTTGGGATCATTGGTAGATGGTTTTCGACAAACCACCCAACAACAATCTTGATGTCCCCTTCTACTTCATAAAAAAATTGTATGCTGAGTTTGTTTTATGCAAACATGTGAACTAATTTGACATCCAACCTTTCCAGGGTGTGGGTTTAGGTATGACCCAAAATAGACTTGGGGCAGTCAAAGTAGTCCTGGGCCCATATGTCCCCCCTCCTCCTATTGATCCCCCACCTCCAGTGCAGCATCCAGATATCATTTGTGAGGCGGCTTCATGGACCATATCGGCTATTCACTCTTTGAGTAACCTTTTGGTTTCTCAGGCTAGGTCAGTAGCTCAGCCTACTTTTGATGGTAGCGGTGCATCCGGTGGTGCTGACACATCATCCTCGGCTCCACACATATGTGTGCCCCATAGTTGTGTCATGTGTGGGCATGTATACTTGGGTCCATATGGACAACCCGTTGATCCTCCTGCAGACAGTGCAAATTATGAGGTGCATGAGATGCATGATGCACGAGATGTTATGACACAGACTGGAGGATACCCTTGGGAGTCCTCGCATGCTAGAGGCAAGGAGGCACCATCATCATACATTGATGATGTAGTGGTAAGATTTGTATTTTCACAGTTCATGTTATATTTTAAATGAATATTTATAATCTAGATAATATTAAGTACTAACTTTTATTTACATGGTTTATTTAACAGTTGATGACCAAGGAGGAGTTGAGACAGATCCAGGAGGGCACCTTGTCGGCCATTTCATTTGGCCTTGATAGCTTGATGGTACATATATTATTGCACCTAGCCATTTGTATTTTATTGTTCATACATGCTCATCATTTATATTGGTATAAATTAGATTATGTAGTAACTTGCATGTATATCTTATTTTACTCTTGTAGGGCACAAGCAGCACGAGTGCAGAGCAATGTGATTTAGGATGTGCTAGTGCAGTTGGAGACAAGGGAAAGGTAATTGAATGCAAATATGATTGAATGAATAGTTTAAATAACTTATAGTGATTATACACGTCTAGACATATATTGATAGTTTCATATACTTGTTGTGTATATGTACAGAGAATTCTTGGCTTCACATCCTTGATGACTACACCCAGTATACCCAAAGATGATGAAGAAGAAGAGATGCCTCGAGTAGATGTGTGTTTATTTTATTTTATGTTTAGTAGATATAATTTGTTATTATCAGTGACAATTATATGCTAACTTGTATCAATGTCATGTTTCTAAACATATGTAGGTTGTGTATGAAAATATTAAAAACATACCTCCTCTACTGAAGATATACATCAAGAGTCTTGCAAAGGTGAAGAGAAAATGTGGAGATGAGGTAAACATGAATAGTTCAATTATATTTCATTTTTATGTTAACTTTTTGAATGTGAATTATATAATATAACTAATATTAATCGTGGTTTGTTTTTCTTGTGTAGGATCCTTTAGAGCCGAGCAGTGCGGCGAAGAGGATCGATTTTGATGATCCATCAACAACTTAGGATGTTATAGATAGTTTTGGGATTCTTACATTTCTAGTTGGCATGTATATTTTGTATATGGACATACAGTCACGTATTTAGACATACATTTTGTTTCAGTTGATATTTATGCCATATTTGTGTATGGACAAACATTTGTAATCATTTGACATTTTTATATATGCAGAAGTTGATATTCGATCATATAAATTGTTGCTCATCTATGCATGGTGTTATCATGGAGATATTTAATCTCCATTCCAATAATTAACAATGGTTAATAATGGTTATTTAATGAGCAATACAATTCATTTCATTTCATCGTAAGTGTTGTTTGTATAATGAACAATATAATTCATTTAATGAATAATACAATACAATTCATTTAATGAACAATACAATATAATTCATTTAATGAACAATACTTGATATAATTCATTATTACCCTATGCATGGTCCTATTTTTCCTCCCACCTCGGTCGAATGCTAGGGTTTTATTAGGGCAACAATTTTTTGGTTGGCGAAAAAATCGTCAATCTCATTCAATCGAATGTTGTCGTGTGGCCAATTTCTCGTTCAGCTCATCGTGATGACGAACAATCAACTCTGACATGTCCAGTTAGACATTATCAACCTATGCATGGTCCTATTCCCCCCCCCCCACTCAGTCGAACGCTTGGGGTCATACCCTACCAGCGTCGTCCCTTGAGCACCCTAAGTGCTAAAAATTATCAAACTTTGACGGAACCTGACTCAGAATCTATGGCACCTACAAATGATTTGTTTGAACCTATGGGACCACAAGTGGGATCCCTAAAAAATCCTATCTCGGTTTTTCAAGTTTCCCTACGGTTTATTAGGGTAGCATTTTTTCGGTGGGCAAAAAAATCGTCAGTCTCATTCATTCGAATGTTGTCTCATGGTCGTTTTCTCGTTCAGTTCGTCGTGATGACAAACTATTGACTCTGACATGTCTTGTTAGGCATTATTACCCTATGAATGCTCCTATTCCCCCCCCCCCCCACTCAGTCAAACGCTCAAGGTCATACCCTACCGACGTCGTCCCTCGAGCGCCCTAAGTTGTAAAAATTGTCAAACTTTGACAAGCCGTAACTCGGAATCCATGGCACTTGTGATGATCCATTTGAACCTACGGGGCCATGAAAGGGGTTCCTACAAAATCATATTTCAGTTATTCAATTTTCCCTACGGTTTTATTAGGGAAGCAATTTTTCAGTGGGCGAAAAAATCATCAGTCTCATTCATTCAAATGTTGTCTCATGGTTGTTTTCTTGTTCTGCTCATCGCGATGATAGACCATCAACTCTGACATGTCTAATTAGGCATTATTACCCTATGCATGCTCCTATTTTTCCCCCCCACTCGATCGAATGCTCAGGATCATACCCTACCAGCATCGTCCCTTGAGCGCCCTAAGTTGTAAAATTTGTCAAACTTCGATGGGCCCTAACTTAGAATCCATGACACTTGTGAATGATCTGTTTGAATCTATGAGGCCATGAGAGAGGTCCCTACAAAAGCCTATCTCAGTTTTTCAAGTTTCGCTACGGTTTTATTAGGGCAGCAATTTTTCGGTGGGCAAAAAAATCGTTAGTCTCATTCATTTGAATGTTGTCTCATGGCCGTTTTCTCGTTCAGGTCATTGCAATGATGAACCGTTGACTCTGACATGTCTAGTTAGGCATTATTACCCTATGTATGTTCCTATTTTACCCCCCCACTTGATTGAACGTAGGTCATACCTTGCTGGTGTCGTCCCTTGAGTGCCCTAAGTTGTTAAAATTATTAAACTTTGACGGGCCCTAACTTGGAATCGGTGGCACCTGTGAACAATCCATTTGAACCTACAAGGCCATGAGAGGGGTCCCTACAAAAGCCTATCTTGGTTTTTCAAGTTTCCCTATGGTTTTATTAGGGCAGCAATTTTTCGGTGGGAAAAAAAATCATCAGTCTCATTCATTCGAATGTTGTCTCTTGGTCATTTTCTTGTTCTGCTCATTGCGATGACGAACCGTCGACTCTGACATGTCCAGTTAGGAATTATTACCCTATGCATGGTCCTATTTTTCCCCCCCACTCGGTCAAATGCTTGGGGTCATACCCTATCGGTGTCGTCCCTTGAAAGCCCTAAGTTGTAAAAATTATCAAAACTTTGACGGGCCCTAACTCAGAATTTGTGGCACCTCTGAATGATCTATTTGAACCTATGGGGGAACAAGAGGGGTCCCTACAAAATCCTATCTCGATTTTTCAATTTTCTCTATGGTTTTATTAGGGCAGTAATTTTTTGATGGGCGAAAAAATCGTCAGTCTCATTCATTTGAATGTTGTCTCGTGGCCATTTTCTCATTCTCTTCATCGTGATGACGAACCATCGACTCTAACATGTATAGTTACACATTATTACCCTATTCATAGTCCTATTTTTTCCCCCACTCGGTCAAACGCTCGGGGTCATACCCTACCGGTGTCGTCCCTTGAGCGCCCTAAGTTGTAAAAATTGTCAAACTCTAACGAGCCCTAACTCAGAATTCATGGCACTTGCAAATGATTTTTTTGAACCTACAGGCCATGAGAGGGGTCCCTACAAAATCCTATCTTGGTTTTTCAATTTTCCCTACAGTTTTATTAGGGTAGCAATTTTTTGGTGGGCGAAAAAATTGTCGGTCTCATTCATTCGAATGTTGTCTCGTGGCCATTTTCTCATTCTGCTCATCGCAATGATGAACTGTTGACTCCGACGTGTCCATTTAGGCATTACTACCCTATGCATCCTCCTATTTTCCCCCCCACTCGGTCAAACGCTTGGGGTCATACACTACTGGTATCGTCCCTTGAGTGCCCTAAGTTATAAAAATTGTCAAACTTTGATGGGCCCTAACTCAGAATCCATGGCACTTACGAATGATATGTTTGAACCTATGGGGCCATGAGAGGGGTCCCTACAAAATCCTATCTTATTTTTTCAAGTTTCCCTATGGTTTTATTAGGGTAACAATTTTTTGGTGGGCAAAAAAATCATCAGTCTCATTCAATTAAATGTTGTCGCATGGCCAATTTCTCGTTCAGCTCATCGCAATGATGTATCATCAGCTTGGACATGTCCAATTAGGCATTATTACCCTATGTATGGTCCTATTTTTCCCCCCCCACTCGGTCGAACGCTTATGGTCATACCCTTACTAACATCGTCCCTTGAGCACCCTAAGTGCTAAAAATATAGATAAACAAGCATTACACTGTAGACACATAATGATCATGAATATTTCCATGTATTGTATACACATAATTACCATTACACTTGCATGTGACACCCATGAAGGGATATGAAAACATGATTTTTTTTCATTGTCAATACAACTACACCAATGTACTCATGTACAGATACATTGTATATCATCAATATAACTAAACCAATTTGCTCATGAATATTGTATATCATCATAACAATGTTACATCAATTCACATCCATATGCAAATACAACATCCCCCTTCATCTGCATCAAACATCCTTATGTCCTAAGAGAAAATCTTATGTATAGCAATGCCTACATATAAATGAAGACCAAAATAAGTAACCTTTTTATGCGGAATGAATGTGCTACAAGAAACAAATTATAACACTTAATACAAATTAGTTTGGAAAATCATAAATAGATCATTTGAAATATTTTTAAGATGGACAAGATTGTATAATTACGAAACTTACCAGTTTCTCTGCAAAGTATACAAGCATAACTTTGAAGAAAGACTCATGTTGACTAAAGCCCTTCTCACTGCATTTCTCTGCATGGTTGAAGATGATGGTAGATATGATCATTTCTAAATAGCAATACATTCACTTGAATTAATTTTTATGCACAAAATTTTATCTCATTAATGCACAAAGGAATATGTACCATCACCAAGAGAGGGTCTTGTCAACAGCGAATGATCTAGCATGAACCTGTATTTTTAAGAATTGTTAGTCTACACATAAAATGCATGGATGAACATAAAGGCTTTATGATAATCACTTCAACTGAAATGCATGATAATAAATTAAAAGGTGGGATTATATACCATATAAATACATCCCTTTGAATTATATCAACATAACCCACTATGTTGATGCAAAAATCATAATGTGATATTATTGTATATCATCAAAAAAGACCTACATAGGCATAAAAGTTTTGCGATAATTATATCATCAAAAATTGTCAAATAGTGTTCTCTAATAACAAAAATTATAAATCTCATCAAATGCATGATAATAAGTCATGTTGCAAAAATATGTCCCTTCTGATTATATCAAGTGTGCCTGCTATGTGCATGCAAAAACTGTGTTGCCAAAAAAAAATGTTCATCAATAGACCTGCATTTTGAACACATCCTTAATATACATGTAACAAACTTTAACATTATGGTTTAATGATCATTGTTTGAAATGAAATGCATGATAAAAAAATTAAGGCACCATTAAAGACCTACTACTCAAGTGTGTCTGAAGGGTCATCTCTTTGCTTAAGAGTATCCAGTATTGCTTCATGATCAGCAGTAGTCACTATCCATAGCTCTTTGGTCTTTGGTTTTGCTTGATGCTTCAACAACTTGACATTTGTAGCTATAATAAGGTGTGAATACATTATAATGGTTTTGTGTCTCTCATAGTCTTCAAATGCAGGTATGCCATTCTTTCTAATCATGTATGTTCGCAACCAAGTTCCCACAACAACAACTGAACCTATAGGATATGTGAACCTGTCATCATCTGTCACTTGTTGTGTTAGCTTTTGTTTTCCCTATACACATCATGCAAACCAATATTTTGATCTCTCTTCATTCCCTTGTGGTGCAACAACTAAAAAAACATGTCTTGGTTGTACAAGATATGATAGACGGTCATACTCAAGTGAACTTTCCATGTCATCATTTGACAAGGATATTGTTTGAGATAAAGGAGTTAGATAGTGGAGAATCCATGTATCAACCCACTCACTTGACTCGCACTGATCCCAATCACACCGAACACAACTCTGAAAAAAACAAGCCAACACTCATGTCCAAATGGTCCATGTACTTGCATTTGAGCTGAGAAATAAATGTATCTTTGAAGAATCTTTAATTGTTTGACAATCCAATCTATCTCCCACTCTTCCCTCCTCAACCAACCAAACGAATCTAGTCACTGCTGAATCAAGACTACCTCCATGTGACAATGCTAAACTACACCAATCAATAATAGAATATGCATCAAAGAAATTTGCACCTGAAATCCTCAATTGCTCCTTAACTAGAGCTCTCTTCAAACATGCACCGGCTCCATCATGCTCTCCCTTCCCATGTACTACCTCAAAAAAACACCAAATATGAGATATACGCCTCTCTACATGCATTGTACTCAACCAATAAAACATACGGGTATTCTTGAATTGACCCATATAGTTATCTGACCATATCATATGTCAGTCAATTGCAATATCTTTATCATGCAATAACTCAAAAATATTCTTGAAAGAATGTTGCACATACTCGGAGGAGTGTGATCTATCATCACTCATATAAAAATGATACTCCCTGATTATCTTCCTGTCCTCTTCTATACTATCAAGAGCATGTCTATATGTAATGTGAACAAAAATAGCAATTTGTATTGAATTGTAGTACTGAGACTATACCTCATTTTGTGGTTGCAATGTATAGTTCTCTGCAAAATCAACCACTGATACAATAGTGCCAATCGATAAAGAGTTCTTACACATCCTAAACTATTGATCCAACCACTAATACCTATGGGTGTTCCTTGCATACTTGTAGAAAACATTTTCCTTAAAATCCAAAATAAAATCAGCAATATTTACTTCTCTTGAGACTAATTCGCATCTATAACCTTCACCTCCACTCTTCAAAGTATATTTCACTGTCTCATATCTTTTTTTCTCAACATAATTCTTTCCAAACTCGTGTTCCCTCCCCTCATGAAAACATGAAACAAACTTTGACAACCCACCACATTCTGAGCACTTCTCATTCAAACAATCATTTCTATAGAAATATCAACCATCATCTCTAGGGCATAAAAATAGATCTTCCAAGTCTCTTGATGATCTCGGAAATAGCATTGCACCACACTCCTGCAACATCTCATTAGTATGCATCGAAGAATGAATATGACATAAAAGTTCATGGTACATTGAAAAATCGACCTAGTACTTGCAACAACAAGTATTGTGAATCTTAAGAGGAACACATTAAAATGGTTTCAAAGATTCAAAGGCCCTTTGTGATATTTGCAAAATTGGATGTACTTCACAAAAAAATTTGTACAACATTGTTTGTCTTGATTCCAAGAAATGTTTGGGATGTGGTGTGCGGTCTCAGTTGTCAATTCTTAATTTTAAAATGCCCTTTACATTGGGTGACACTCTAGAATTAGAGTGCCAAAATTGTTGAATCTACTCCTTCACATTGTCAGTCAACTTTCTATCAACACGTGGAAGCCTCCCACCAAAAGCCCATCTTGTTGAAGTGGATCGTCAAGTCCTTGTCTTCGTGCAAGTGCTCTATCCAAAGTTTTATGGTTTATGTTAAAATCACAACAAGTTTGTCTCATTTGACAATCCTTTCTCAATTGATGGCTTACTAAGGAGGTTGTAATCACTCTTCGAGTGGCTCTCTTATCTCTTTCTTTGGTATTCTTTCCAATAGAATTGAGAGCATCAAATAGATTTTTTGCAATAATTAAATTTATCTCCATCTTCTTGTTCATACAAATCTTCAATTTGTCTAGAAATGGTCTCATCTTTATCATCTTTAGCAATTGAACAAAGAGTTGGCATTGCTCGGTCAATGTCTTATTGCTAAAATTTTGGTCGAAAAGTTGTGTAGCCCACAACTGAATAGTTCTTGTTGACCTCTTGCCTTCAAGATTCGTAATAATGTTCTCATCGATTTCAAATAACCATTTTGGGGTTCTTGAAGGTCTTGGATTTGGAATTTGTCTTTCATCCATGAGAGGGTCTTCATTTCTAAAGTAATTAGGTTTTACATATGGTTCACTTGGTTGAGAAATTCCACCTTCAATGTCAAAGTTTTCCACATTTTCACCTCCTATGTCAAAATTTTCCACATGTTGAGCATTTTCATTATCACTTTCAACATTTTCAAAATTTTCACTTTCAAAATCTACATTTTCATTTTCAATAACTTGTGACACATTTTCAAATTCAATTTCCTCTTTGCTTGAAGTAACATTAGCAATATTTAACATACCTTGTCTTCTCCTCCTATGACATTCTCTATCTCTTTCTCTATACACTTCAATTTGGTCATTTCAAAGTTTTCTTTTGAGTTAAAACTTCTGACGACTACTACTCCCCATTTACCTCCACACAGATGCTCCTAAATGATTGACAATGTAAGATTTGACTTTAAGAATCTCCCAAAAGCACAAATTTATCTCAACCTGTCTGAAAACCTGCGATCGTTGACAGAAAACAAAATATGTAGACTGTGGGGTGTTGGAATCCACAAAATGGCCCACAATGCTCTTTTTTTTTACAAAAATCAGATATCTGATTTTAATGTATAAATATGTGGTCCCAAAAAATTTTCCCGTTGCCACCTTTTTTTTTACTATTGCCACATTAATGGCAATGGTAGAAATTGGATATCTGATAAAATCTGATATCCAATTTTATTAGTCATATTTTAGAGAGAGACAGAGAGACAGAGAGATAGAGATAGAGACAGAGATGGAGATAGAGGAGAGGGAGAGAGGGAGAGAGAGAGAGAGAGGAGGAGAGGAGGAGAGGGAGAGAAAGATTAGGGGAGAGAGAGAGGGAGAGAGAGAGATTAGGGGAGAGAGAGAGAGGAGGAGAGGAAGAGAGAGAGATTAGGGGAGAGAGAGATTAGGGGAGAGGGAGAGGGAGAGGGAGAGAGAGATATAGATAGAGAGAGAGAGAGAGGAGGAGAGAGAGAGGGGAGAGAGAGGGGGGAGAGAGAGAGATTAGGGGGAGAGAGAGAGTGATTTGGTGTCTTAAGGGGTCATATGGTGTCCTAGGACACCATATGACCCCTATTGACACCATATGACCCCTAACGACACCATATGGTGTCATAAGGGGTCCTATGGTGTCCATAGGGGTCATATGGGGTCCTACGACCCCTTAGGACACCATATGACCTCTTTAAGACACCATATCAAGTTGTTATGGGTCATATTGTGTCCTAATGGATCATATTGTGTCATATGACCCCTTTAAGACATCATATGACCCCTTAGGACACAATAGGACCCCTTATGATACCATATTGGGTCTCTTTGGGTCCTATGGTATCCTAAGGGGTCATATTGTGTCCTACAACGGACACCATATGACCCCTTAAGACACCAAATTGTGTCGTTATGGTGTCCTAAGGGGTCGTATGTTGTCCTTATGGGTCATATGGTGTCCCATGGACCCTTATGACCCCTTAGGACACCATACAACCCTTTATGACACCATTTTGGGTTGTTATGGGTCCTATGGTGTCCTAAGGGGTCATATTATGTCCTACGACCCCTTAGGACACCATATGACCCCTAACAAGACCATATGGTGTCATAAGTTGTCCTATGGTGTCCTACAACATTTTAGGACACCATATGACCCATAACGACACAATTTGGTGTCTTAAGGGGTCATATGGTATCCTAGGACACCATATGACCCCTAACAACACCATATGCTATCATAAGGGGTTGTATTTTGTTCTTAGGGGTCATATGGTGTCCCATGAACCCTTATGACCCCTTAGGACACAATATGACCCCTTATGACACCATATTGGGTTACTTGGGGTCCTATGGTGTCCTAAGGCGTCATATTATGTCCTACAACCCCTTAGGACACCGCATGATCCCTAACAACACCATATGGTGTCATAATGGGTCCTATGGTGTCCATAGGGGTCATATGGTATCCTATGACCCTTTAGGACACCATATGACCCCTTAAGACACTATATTGGGTTGGTTTGGGTCATATTGTGTTCTAATGGATCATATTGTGTCATATGACCCCTTTAAGACATCATATGACCCCTTACGACACAATATGACCCCTTATGACACCATATTGGGTCGCTTTGGGTCCTATGGTGTCCTAAGGGGTCATATTATGTCTTATGACCCCTTAAGACACCATATGACCCATAAAGACACAATTTGGTGTCTTAAGGGGTCATATGGTGTCGTAGGACACCATATGATCCCTATGGACACCATATGACCCCTAACGACACAATATGCTATTATAAGGGGTCCTATGTTGTCGTTAGGGGTCATATGGTGTCCCATGAACCCTTATGACCCCTTAGGACACCATACGACCCGTTATGACACCATATTGGGTCTTCATGGGTCCTATGGTGTCCTAAGCAGTCATATTATGTCTTAGGACCCCTTGGGACACCATATGACCCCTAACAACACCATATGGTGTCTTAAGGGGTCACATGCTATCCATAGGAGTCATATGGTGTCCTATGACCCCTTAGGACACCATACGACCCATAACAACACAATTTCATGTCTTAAGGGGTTATATGGTGTCCTAGGACACCATATGACCCCTATGGATACCATATGACCCCTAACAACACCATATGGTGTCATAAGGAATTGTATGTTGTCCTTAGGGGTCATATGGTGTCCCATGAACCCTTATGACCCCTTAGGACATCGTACAACCCATTATGAAACCATATTGGGTTGTTATGGGCTCTATGGTGTCCTAAAAGGTCATATTATTTCCTACGACCCCTTAGGACACCATATGACCCCTAAAGAAACCATATGGTGTCATAAGGTGTCCTATGGTGTCCATAGGGGTCATATGGTGTCCTACAACCCCTTAGGACACCATATGACCCCTTAAGACACCATATTTGGTCATTATGGGTCATATTGTGTCATATGACCACTTTAAGACATCATATGACCCCTTAGGACATAATATGACCCCTTATGACACCATTTTGGGTCTCTTTGGGTCCTATGGTGTCCTAAGGGGTCATATTGTGTCCTATGACCCCTTAGGACACCATATGACCCATAAAGACACAATTTGGTATCTTAAGGGGTCATATGGTGTCCTAGGACACCATATGACCCCTATGGACACCATATGACCCTTAATGACACCATATGGTGTCATAAGGGGTTTTATGTTGTCCTTAGGGGTCATATGATGTCCCATGAACCCTTATGACCCCTTAGGACACAATATGACCCCTTATGACACCATATTGGGTTGCTTTGGGTCCTATGGTATCCTACGGGGTCATATTATGTCCTATGACCCCTTAGGACACCATATGACCCCTAAGGACACCATACGGTGTCATAAGGGGTCCTATGGTGTCCATAGCAGTCACATGGTGTCGTACAACCCCTTAGGACACCATATGACCTCTTAAGACACCATATTTGGTCGTTATGGGTCATATTGTGTCCTAATGGATCATATTATGTCATATGACCCCTTTAAGACATCATATGACCCCTTAGGACACAATATGACCCCTTATGACACCATATTGGGTCGCGTTGGGTCCTATGGTGTCCTAAGGGGTTATATTGTGTCCTACAACCCCTTAGGACACCATATGACCCATAACAACACAATGTGGTGTCTTAAGGGGTCATATGGTGTCCTAGCACCATATGACCCCTATGAACACCATATGACCGCTAACGACACCATATGGTGTCATAAGGGGTCCTATGTTGTCGTTAGGGGTCATATGGTGTCCCATGAACTATTATGACCCCTTAGAACACCATACAACCCATTATGACACCATATTGGGTTGTTATGGGTCCTATGGTGTCCTAAGGGGTCATATTATGTCCTACGACCCCTTAGGATACCATATGACCCCTAACGACACCATATGGTGTCATAAGGGGTCTTATGGTGTCCATAGGGGTCATAAGGTGTCCTACAACCCCTTAGAACACCATACAACCCCTTAAGACACTATATTTGGTTGTTATGGGTCATATTGTGTCCTAATGGGTGATAGGACAACATATAACCCATAACGACACAATTTGGTGTCTTAATCTCTCTCTCCCCCTCTCCCCTAATATCTCTCTCACCCCTAATCCCTCTCTCTCTCTCCCTCCCTCTCCTTCTCTCTCTCTCTCTCTCCCCTAATCTCTCTCTATCCCTCTCCCTTAATCTCTCCATCTATCTCTCTCCCCCCTAATCTCTCTCTCTCTCTCTCTCCCCCTCCCTCTCTCTCTCTCCCTCCCTCTATCTCCCTCTCCGCTAATCTCTTTATCTCTCTCTACCCTCCCCCCTCTCTCTCTTTGTGTGTGTGTATCCCTCTCTCTCTCTCTCCCTGTCTCTCTCTCTCTCCCTAATATCATATACTAATTTATTTATAAATAAATATATTAAAATATTATATATTAATATATTAATAAACATTGGATTAATTATGTGCAAATTTTGTTAGTGAATTTACTTATTAAAATTGGATATCCGATTTGTGTTGTTAAATTTTCAAATTTCAAATTTCGGCTCGAGAATGCTTTGGGATTTGGCTTGGAAGTGACAAGCCTAGAAAGTCAACTAAAAAAACGTGTTTTTCAATATTCCTTCCAAACTTTACACTGGTGGCTGACAACTTTTTTTGTATCCAAAATTGATAAAATGAAAATGGTTTTTGAAGGATGTTCTCATCTTTCCAAGAATATAAGGCTTGTGTTATTTTGACTTTAATAAATAATTATTATTTATTTTCTAATTGAATTCTGACAATAGTCCTAATTGATAGACTGATTGAAAAACACTCATAACTTTCAAACGGTATAACATTTTTTGAATCCGAAACATGCATCACATCCTATGCTTCATCTAATATAGGGAAAAAAAATTTAAAAAATAAATTCTTAAGGTTTTGAACAAGTTAAGGTGGTCAGACGTAGGAGTTTCTGAATTTCTGAAAACGTGTAGTAAAAAATTCATAAATAATTATTTACTTTATAAATTTTTTTTTAAAAATATGTGTCACATCCATACATAAGTCTAATACTTATATTATAAATATTATAAAAAAATATTATGATTTGATTGTGATTAGGGTGTTCAGACATACATCTACTTCTTATCTTTTTCCTGAAATTTTAGTACCACTGCATTGAAATTTGAAATTTTCATCAAATAGGATTTTTTTTTTCCAAAAAATAACTAGTAGCTTAGAAACTACATTCAATTTTCTATATATTCTCTTCTTATATATTTTAAAAATAATGTTCACAACTTATTCAAACTTTCATGTCAAGTTGCATAACTCTGATTTTCTAAAATTTCATTGCCACTTAAGGGTCTGTTTTGCCACACCATGATCCTACACATACCCTAATGAGAGGGTAGGTAGTGTAGGAATTAAGAGATGAATGACATGGGTCATGGGTAGAAAAGGCTAATGAATTAATTAAATAAATAAAGATTCATTTAATTAATAGAAGAAGTGGGATAATTAAATAAATAAAAGTATTTATTTAATTTAGAAAAAGGGATAATTTAAATAAATAAATGTATTTATTTAAATGAGAAATAAGGCTAGAAGAGGATAAATGAGTTAATTAAATAAATATTTATTTAATTAATTAATAGAAGAATTAGGCTAAAATAATTAAATAAATAAAGATATTTATTTAATTAGACTGGACAATTTTAGGTGTCTACACATAGCAATCTCAACACATCAATCAAGAAAATCTCAACCACTTCATTGAGCTCAGTAACTCATCACGTGCTTTGCATTAGATGCAATACACTTTACTCATTCCCTAGACAAACAAACGTGCGAAAACATTTTGAACTTGTCTTCATACAATGACCTTACATGTCACCATCATTACCGCTTAACCAATATAACCAATTCAACAACCTTAATCGGTTAGGGTTTAACAGAAACAACTGGTAGGGTTTATCGGTTACATAACATAGAAAGGGTTTAACCTTTTACTCCAATTACTGGTTCAACTCACAAACTTACATACTAGTTTACAATAACCTTCACAAAGCTCTTCCTACCAGCTACAAGACAATATCAACAATAACAAAGATATCAGCAACATCATTAATATCATTACCAGTTCAATTGACATCAATGACAATATAACATATCATGAATGCTTTCTTCATGCAAATGCCAACATACCTAAATTACCTCTTAAAAGTTTGAAAAATTCTTTTAATAGTGCCTTGTTAAACATATTAGTGAGCCACTACTCAAATCTACAAAATTGAAACTAATCTTTCCATGCTTTACTAGCTCTAGTTATAAAATGATAAAAAGTCATAATATGCTTCCTTTGTCCTTTAGAAAATTGGGTTCTTTGTCAAAACAATTGAGAATAAATTATCACCATATATGGTTGTGCCATCTTATTGTTCCTTGTCTAATTCTACCAATATTATTCTAAGCCTAATAGCTTAGCATGTAGTTGTATCTATTGTTATATATTTAGATTCTATAATGTAGAGATAAACCATGTGTTGTTTCTTGGATATCAATGAAATGGCTTATGAGGACATGAACATATAACATATATTGATGTGTTTTTCCTATCATTTACTATAATTGTTTAGTCTATCAAGATAACCAACCAACTCAATTTTATTGGATGTGGTATATAAGATGTCACAACCCTTGGTGTTGTTGACATATATTAGGATACTCTTTCCTACTTTCTAGTGTGTATCCTTAGGTGTCTCCATGAATTTCAAAATTAGACTTACTATGCATATTATATTAGACCTAAAAGCTATAAAATACATCAGGCTTTTAATTACCATGTTCTTCTATCCGATTGGTTTCATTTTATGTTTACAATCTTCTATACTCAATTTAAGACTTATGATTGTTATTGAACTAGTGTATGTTCAATGTTCATTATTTCCAACCTTTTCAAGATTTGTAAGACGTTCTTAGTTTAAAAAATAAATATGTCATGATCTATTTGTTTTTTGTCAATGCTAGGAAATATTTTGATAGACCTAAGTCTATCATATCAAATTCTCATCTCATTCTTTGAAATCAATAATGAAGATGTCATTATTTTTATTAAGATTAAATCAT
Source organism: Cryptomeria japonica (assembly GCF_030272615.1). Classification (NCBI taxonomy): domain Eukaryota; kingdom Viridiplantae; phylum Streptophyta; class Pinopsida; order Cupressales; family Cupressaceae; genus Cryptomeria; species Cryptomeria japonica. The sequence goes on from NC_081410.1 coordinate 149,187,533, forward strand.
CTACAAATAAAAAAAAATAAAAATCTTATAGTGACTTTCCTTGATGTATAGTATTGGATTACGACCATTTTTACTAAAACCATCAATTATAGATCAATTTTTTTGTATCATACCTTAGGTGCTTTCTTGAGCCCATAGAGTGCTTTCTTCATCAATTGTATACAAATTATTATTGTCTTTGGAATTTATAACTAGGTGGTTGTTCAACAAATACTTCTTCTTTGAGAACTCCATTCAAGAAGAAAAAATTCACATTAATTTTGCATACCTTCCACTTGTAAGTGCTGACTATTGCTAAGAAAATTGACAAAGTCTATATACTTGAAATGGGAGCATGTGTTTCATCATAGTGTCTTTCAAGATTTTACTCAATTATCCCTTAACAACTAGCCTTGTCCTATGTCTCTCAGTTCTCCCTTCAATGGTTCTCTTATTTGTATATATTGGTAAAAGGTGTATTGTACACCTTGCATAATGAAAAGTAATGTAATTAATTTTTATTTGTGGTGCACATAAGGGATCTAGGAATGTGTGCATCATATGGGGTTAACATCATAAGAGAGTCTTTGGAATACCATCCCATAAGAAATATCTAAAAAATTGGTATAAGAAAAGGTAATACACATTACAAGAGGCACACCAAAGCATGTGTCACCTTAATCAATAATCAGTTGCTCTTGAATCCAAGGAAATTGACATTAAAGATAACAAATATCCAACATAGGAGTGAGTTTATGGAATATGTCCAAGGCATGATTACACTCCTTAGAAAAGTATATGGATACTAGGTGACTAGGAAGTTTCATCCTTGGATGTGCTACTACATTTTGAAGATAAAATTAGATGAGAAGATAGATTAGACTACCATCATTAGCACCAATATAGATGAACAATTGTAGGATGTCTTTGATACTATTAAGTTTCATATGGCATCTTACTTGGTATACCTCCTATCTTATCAAGCCTCTTTTCTAGGGTTAAAGAGAGCTGGGTATCCTCAATTAAGAGAGGTAAATATATATCAACACTAGCTCCAACTAAGCCTAATGAAAAATCAAAAGAAATATTGTTTGGTCAATTATTTTATTCATTTATTTTATTATCAGGAAATTGGAGAGTGACTTTGCAAAGAAATTTTCAAACAAGCCATGACAAATCTCTGAAAGAAATTGGGTATCTAGTATATCTTATTTAAGAACTTTTCATATATCAAAGTTTTTTATTATTGCAAGACATCCTACAATTGCCAATATTTCCGACTAACAAATTGGTTTTTCTTGATTTATGTAGGAAAGTGGCAAATGTGTAGAATATGATAGCAGGAAAACATAAATCTTATTACTACTTTCCTATCAAAATATGATTTTATTCCTTTGCTAATATGCAATGCGCAATGACTGTTGAACTAGAAATAACATCCTTTACCATGGACACTCATAGTGAATTTAAAAAAAAAAGAATTGATCTGATAGGAAGGATCAATCTAGTCATTGGGGTGTTCTATATGCATGAACTTGTCCTTGAGGACCATTGGGAAAACATAGTGAAAAGGATTTGTAGTTGCATGGCTCATCATATCATTGAACATTTCTTTCTTATTTTATAAATTTTTTTGGTTAATTATGAAATGCTTACTTTAATATCTTATTCAAGTGTGATTGTACTAAAAAAATTTGCTAGAGTAAATATTTTTTGCTATTTACAGTTTACTTAATTTTACTTAGGTAATAACATTTATTAGGTAGATAAATAATTGTAGCATCATATTAGGACTCTAACTTCTCTAGGTTGAGACACATGTCCAAACCTTGTCCAATCTTCCACCTTTCTCTTGTCTATTTAATCTAGGTAGCTTGTACATTTGTACTTGCCTCATTTTCAATACAATTTTATATGTTGAATATCTCTTAGCTATGGAGGATATTTTGCAAATTAGCTCCTAGGTTGGGTGGAAATACCTACATTACATTTGATGATGTCAAATAATTTGATATTTATTATTTTGTTTGGATGATATTAATTTACTTTATCTTAAAAAATTAAATTTTATAATATAGCTGCCACTTGTAGAAGAGTTGGTTGGGGCTTGGGATTTGCATCCCTCGAGGTCACAAGTTTGACTTTGCTTCATAGTGGGAAAAGGCATGGGGTCATTTATATTGTGTGCCAATTCCTACTCTGCTGACCTGGGGTATAGGAATGGACTTTACCGCTAACACTTTGCAAATTTTTGCATCATTATGCTGGAGGACATCCTAAAGCGTGGTTGAGGGGATGAGGCAGTTGCAGATCCTTCACCACTTGTGGATCCTTTTGGGTGGCATACGGGCCACATTCCCCAGTGGGTTTTTTGAGGTGGGCAGTGGTGATAACTCAATGATGAACGAATAGTACCAAACTGGTACTGAGAGGGGGTGAATCAGTATAGGCAAAATACAATCCAAAACCAATATGTCAGCAAATACTCCAAGTGACTGGCAAGCAGTGACTCTAGTTAAAATAGAGTGCAACCCGTAGGACCCAGGACAACTAAAACAATCATAAATCGGTTACTCACTAAGCTTTCCTCTTAGCTCAATACTATAGTACCACTACACCCTCATGCATGAATAGGTAAACTATCATCAGATCTTCACAATAGTTAGTTCAATATGTTTCATAGACATGCATAAAACACAGAACCATCATATGCTCAACAGGTAATTAACAAAGCATCACAAGATAAAAGCAGCACACATGACACACATATTTTTCACGTGGAAACCCAATTAGGAAAAACCACGATGGGGATGAATACCCACAAGCTGCTTTTTGAACTCTTTAGAAGTCTGCTCTGTTAGGAGCCTTGTCTAGTTAAAGACAATACAATAGGTTCTGCTAAGAACCGATCCTATCAGAGATCACCCGGTTAAGGGATGGCTACAATACTCAGTTAAGGGTTAAACCTAGTTAGGGTTACCTTGTTAGAGGATTTCAAGAACTCAATAGCTAAAGGATCTCTAGAGCTCTATAGCTTCCAAGAACTCAATAACTTTGAGTTACCCTGTTAAGGGATTTGAATCAAGCCAGTTAAAGCTACCCTGTTAAGAGATTTCACAACTGTTGAAGTGGTTAAAGATCAACAAGAATTACAATGATCTGGTAACATCACTCAATGCTAATGCAGATCTATTTTGGCTCCTCTTCACCTTCTACACATTCACTTTGTAGATATCTCTTCTCTCCTTTGGTCTGGAAAGAATCACATATCACTTCCCTTGGATACACACATACAACTTTTGCTAATGACCTTAGAAAGAGACACAACATTGACCTTATAGGAAACAGACAGGTCAGTAGCAAAAACTCTAAACCGTAAACCTGTTAGGTTAAGCAATTCAAATGGTTCAATCTTGATCGTTGAATCATACTGCATTAAATGCAACACTCTTGAATCGATCTCAAGACATTCTCCATCGTCCATTATCCACCGATTTCATGGCAGCTGATAACCCATCACGCATTATCACCATTTGACAAACTTCGCACATTCCCAATGTAGATAGGGATAGTCTTCTTCATGCAAGATCCTTCACGTGCACATGGCTTATGTGGCAACATGATCTATTCTCCGTTATACTACTAACTCATCACACAAAGATCACCGATTGAGTTACATAGGCTTGAGGTACTCCAACCAAAAATCTTGAAGTGGAGACTACCTACCAACCGGTAGTCATACAATGCTTCCATGTGACGGTTCCCATAACTACATGCCAATTCATCTTGACATGCCGGTTCATCTTGAACAAATATACCACTTCACTTTGGCATATATACCAGTTCATATATATATGTGTCGGTTCTCTCTTCTCACATGTCACATGTGCTGGTTCATGTCATGTCACATATTGACATCAATGACAATATATAATATCATTATGTCTTCATACCAGTTCACATAATGCTAACAATCTCCCCCTTTGGCATTGATGGCAATATACAAAGATATCTCTTCTCACATCTTCTCCCCCATTTTTTGCAAATATCTTTTCCGCTTCACTCCTTCTCCCCCTTTGACAACAATGCCAAAGTGGAGGCACAAGCATCCCTATTCCATTATGCTGCTCCCCCTAAGGAGTAGCACCCTTCGACACATCAATCAACAAAAAATTTGACTATGCAATACCTGACTGATGTGGAACAAATACTTTTAGTTCACCTCTTGAAGGGGTAGTACCCCCAATTCACCTCTTAAATGCACAAATGTAGTCTTTGGGAGAGGCTTGGTGAATATGTTTGCTAACTTCTCCTTACTAGAAACATGTTATCTCTTTATTCTGATCCTTTTCCCTCAAGAAATGATACTTAAGCTTAAAATGCTTGGTTCTAGAATGTAAAATCGGATTCTTTGAAATATTGATAGCACTTGTGTTATCACAGAATATACACAAAATATACTTACCGGTTCAGATACAGGGATTTTGAAGCCATTTAAAACATGCTTCATCTAGATTGTCTGAGTGCAGTTCATGAAGGCTGCAACATACTCTGCTTCTGCTATAGACTAAGAGATACAACTCTAATTTTTACTCATCCATGAGACTAGTCTACCACCAAGAAATGCACCAACGGTTGTGCTTTTCCAGTCATCCACATTACCTGCCCAATCAGCATCTATGAATACTTTCAAAATGAGATCATTGTTGTATGGGTACCATAATCCATAGTCAACTGTTCCCTTCAGATATCTAAGAATCCGCTTGACTGCAACCAAGTGGGATTCTCTTGGACTTTTCTGGAACCTTGCAGTAATGCCAACTACATGTGCAATATCCAGTCTGCTATGCACTACATAATGCAACTTACCAATCATTAATCGGTATTCTTTCTCATCAACTAGTGTAGAATCATCCTCTTTTGACAATTTGCAACCAGTCACCATCAGTGTACCAACCGGTTTGCTATCTTCCATGCCAAAGGTTTTCAACACCTCTTTGACATATTTGGATTGAGTGATAAAGATTCCATCTTTCAACTGCTGGATCTGCAGTCCAATGAAGAACTTAATCTCCCCTATGAGTGACATCTCAAACTCTTTCTTCATCTCATCAGCAAACTCATGACTCATCTTATCATCTCCACCAAAGATAATATCATCAACAAAAACCTCACAGATTAGGATCTGATCTCCTTCAGACTTCAAGTAGATATTGCTATCTTCACTTGTTCTTTCAAATCCAATCTTCACAAGATGGGAATGTAGGTGCTCATACCATGCCCTAGGTGCTTGCTTTAGACCATATAAGGCTTTATGTAGCCTACATACCATGTCACTATCTTCAGATAGGGAAAACCCATTTGGTTGCTCAATATACACCTCTTCTTCAAGTACACCATTTAGGAATGCAAATTTTACATCCATTTGATATACATTGAACCCTTTAAAAGCTACATATGCAAGAAGCATATGAACTCCTTCCAATCTGGCTACAGGAGCAAAGGTTTCTCCATAGTCTTCTCCTTCTTCTTGAGCATATCTTTTGCACACCAATCTATCTTTATTCCTAATCACTATGCCATCCTCATTCAGCTTGTTTCTGAACACCCATTTGGTGCCAATGACATTTTTATGCTCTGGTCTGGGTACCAAGGACCACGTACCATTTTTCTCTATTTGGTCAAGTTCCTCTTCCATTGCCTTGATCTAGTCTTCATCTTTATGAGCCTCTTTGAATAATTTAGGCTCAAATTCAGAGATCATACATGAGTTTTCTTTGATTTTTCTTCTTGTATGGATTCCTGCATCCTTATCTCCTATGATCTTCGTAGGATCATGATTCAGCTTGACATACCAAGGAATGGTCTTGACTGGTTCTTCTTGCTTTTCCTCTTCATCCTCATCTTCATCAGTATCAGCATTCACTGGTTTAGGAACACTATTTCTAGTACTTGGTTGACTAACAACCGGTTCAATTACAGCTTGCTTACTGCCAGTTTCCTCAATTTTCTCAGAGGATTCATTAACTCTTATATTGATACTTTCCATAATTCTCTGAGTCCTATTGTTGTAGCACTTGAGAGCTTTACTCTTGGTGGAATATCATAAGAATATTCTCTCATCACATTTAGCTTCAAATTTGCCCTAATGTTCACTCCTCTTGATGTAACATTTGCTACCAAATACCCTAAAGTAGCTAACCATAGGTGTCTTACCAGTCCAATACTCATAAGGAGTTTTGTCTTACCTTTCGTGATGAGTACTTGGTTCATTTTGTAGACTGCAGTGCTCACGGCTTCTCTCCAAAAGGTGTGAGCTACCTTCCCTTGAATCAACATGGTTCTAGCTGCTTCAACCACGGTCTGGTTATTCCTTTCTGCTAAGCCATTCTGCTGTGGAGTCCAGGGGGTAGACAGTTGTCTCTTGATGCCAAATTCTTCACAATACTTGTTGAATTCACCAAAAGTGAATTCCCCTCCTTGATCAATTCTGATAAATTTGATCCTTTTACTGCTTTCTTTTTCCAATAAAGCTTTGAAAGCTTTGAATTTCATAAAGGCTTTAGACTTGTCTTTCAAGAATGTGACCTACATCATTCTTGAGCAGTCATCAGTGAGAATCATGAAGTACCTATCACCCTGCACACTTCTAGTTTTCATAGGACCACACAAATCAGTATGCACAAGATCAAGCAAGTTGTCAGTAGTGAAAGATTTACCTTTAAAGGTTGAGGAAGACATTTTCCCCAATTGACACTCTCTACACAAGGTATTATCCAGTTTGCTTAGCACCAACAACCCTCTAACTGCTTTGATCTTACTAGCCTTCGCAATGTTATCAAAGTTTACATGGCAGAGTCTCCAATGCCATATCCAACTATCATCAAACTTAGCCATAAGACATGTGCTTATATTTGAGTTTAGATGAAATAGGTTACCTTTGGTCTGCATGCCGATGGCCACCAATTCACCCTCTTTTCCTTTGATTATGCAAACTCCATTCTTGAATTCCAGAGTGAGGCCACTCTCATTCAGCTGAGCAACACTCATAAGGTTGTTTCTGAGACCATCAACCTAGTACACATTGTCAGCACTACTCTTTCCATTCAGAGAGATGGACCCTCTACCTTTGACCATGCATGGTGCATCATTTCCAAAGCGAACCACACCACCATCATACTTCTCCAAGGATAGAAACTTGCTCCGGTCACCAGTCATATGGTGAGAACAACCACTGTCAATGATCCACTCATTGGAATTATCAAATCAAGAGACAAGAGCCTTCTTGTCTGCCACATCTTCCTTTACAGCAACAAACATAATGTCTTCATTCTCTTCATCTTCTAATTCCTCATTTGTGACACCTTCATCAACTACTACAAAACAGTTTCTCCGGTTTCCTCCTTTGAATTTCCTGAACCTTTCTGGTTTGTCCTTTTTATCGCCATTTGGACAGTTTATAGCAATATGTCCTATTCGGTTACAAGAAAAGAATTTCAAAGGTAGCTTACCTTTGTATTTACGAGTTCCTTTAGGAAGCTTTCTAGAAAGGAGAGCTTCAAATGCCATCAGAATCTCCTCATCATTCATTTCTCTGCTTTGTCTAGGTTCACCACTAGTGCTAGCTTCTTTTCCTTTTCTGGATGGTATAGCAGAAGCTTTAAATGTTGATTCAGTCTTTTGAACACTGCCATCAAAACTATTTAGCTCATAGGCTATTAACTTGGCTATGATGGATTCCAAGGATACCTTAGTCTTGTCTATTGATCTCAGCTCCTAAATAGCAGCAACCCTTATTGAATAGACTGACAACAGGGATCTCAAGATTTTTCTTACCACAGTGGAATCTTCTATTTTACCACCCGTACTCTTGATTTCTCCAACAACTATTTTGATTCTTATTCCATACTACTGAATGGTCTCACCTTCAACCATCTGAATATCTTCAAACTTCCCTCTCAGGCTTTCTTCCTTAGCCTGTTTTACATGTTCATCACCACCATAGATATTTTCAAGAGCATCCCATACCTCTTTGGGATTTACCTTGTCCTGAACATCAATAAACTCAATGTCAGATAGACTACTAATAAGGGCTTCCATGACTTGCCCATTTTCTTGTATCTCTCTCTTTTGGTCATCGATGAGAGTACTGATAGGGACAACATAGACATTCTCAACGTAACTCCAGTGTTGAGCACCCATGCTTCTGATGAATATCTTCATTCTATCCTTCCATATACCAAAATTTTCCCTCTAACCTTTGGACCTTCCCTCTTCATCATTTGACTAGGATCTTTAATACCAATTGCTTACAACACAGAGGACCTAGAGTTCTTTGATACCAATTGATAACTCAATGATGAGCAAATAGTACCAAACCGGTACTGAGAGGGGGGGGTGAATCAGTACAAGCAAAATACAATCCAAAACTAGTATGTTAGCAAATACTCCAAGTGACTGGTAAGCAGTGACTCTGGTTAAAACAGAGTGCAACCAGTAGGACCCAGGACAACTAAAACAATCATAAACTGGCTACTCACTAAGCTTTCCTCTTAGCTCAATACTATAGTAACATTACACCCTCATGCATGAGCAGGTAAACTATCATCAGATCTTCACAATAGTTAGTTCAATATGTTTTATAGACAAGCATAAAACATAGAACCATCATATGCTCAATAGGTAATTAACAAAGCATCACAAGATAAAAGCATCACACATGACACACATATTTTTCACGTGGAAATCCAACTGGGAAAAACCACGGTGGGGATGAATACCCACAAGCTGCTTTTTGAACTCTTTAGAAGTCCGCTCTATTAGGAGCCTTATCTGGTTAAAGACATTACAATAGGTTCTGCTAAGAACTGATCCTATTAGAGATCACCTCGTTAAGGGATGGCTATAATACCCGGTTAAGGGTTAAACCCGGTTAGGGTTACCTTGTTAGAGGATTTCAAGAACTCAATAGCTAAAGGATCTCCAGAGCTCTATAGCTTCCCAGAACTAAATAACTTTGAGTTACCCTATTAAGGGATTTGAATCAAGTTGGTTAAAGCTACCCTATTAAGGGATTTCACAACTGTTGAAGTGGTTAAAGATCAACAAGAATTACAATGATCTGGTAACAACACTCAATGCTAATGCAGATTCATTTTGGCTCCTCTTCACCTTCTGCACATTCACTTTGTAGATATCTCTTCTCTCCTTTGGTCTGGCAATAATCATGTATCACTTCCCTTGGATACACACATACAACTTTTGTCAATGACCTTATAAAGAGACACAACATCAACCTTACAGGAAACAGATAGGTCGGTAGAAAAAACCCTAAACCCTAAACCTGTTAGGTTAAGCAATTCAAATGGTTCAATCTTGACCATTGAATCATATTGCATTAAATGCAACGCTCTTGAATCAATCTGAAGACATTCTCCATCGTCCATTATCCACCGATTTCATGGTGGCTGATAACCCATCACGCGTTGTCACCATTTGACAAAATTTTCACATTCCCAAGGTAGATAGGGATATTCTTCTTCATGCAAGATCCTTCATGCACATAGGGCTTACATGGAAATATGATCTATTCTTCGTTATACTACTAACTCATCAAACAAAGATCACCGATTGAGCTACACATGCTTGAGGTACTCCAACCAAAAATCCTGAAGTGGAGACTACCTACCAACTGGTAGTCATACAATGCTTCCATGTGCTGGTTCCCATAACTGCATGCTTGTTCATCTTGACATGCCAGTTCATCTTGAACAAATATACCGCTTCACTTTGGCATATATACCGGTCCACTTTGGCATATATACTAGTTCATATATATATGTGCCGGTTCTCTCTTCTCACATGTCACATGTGCTGGTTCACATCATGTCACATATTGACATCAATGACAACATACAATATCATTATGTCTTCATACCGGTTCACATAATGCCAACAAGTGGGTGGCCATGGCTATTCAGCAAGGTGTTCGACTAGGTGATCTTCGACATGGTAATGTGGGTTTATAGTGGGTGGATGCTCAACAAAGAGACTTTTAATATTGCCATCTTTTTGGTTATTTCCGTAGTTTTTTTCTGGCAGAAGGGATGGCATGGTCAAAAGGTTGTGAATAGCTTTTCTAGTGTTTGGCAATAAGGTTTTTGTGCTGATAATCATAGGGCTTCCAATGGTATCAATAAGGTGAATCCTAGTTTGACTATTGTGTTGAATGATGGTGCTAGGGTTTCCTCCACTAAGCAGGCCCTGGTGGAGTTGCAGTCGAGGACAAAGCCTAATCTTTCTTTGGTTGGTACTGTTGGCAAAGGTCATCCTAATCATGATGTGGGCATTAAGAAGCTATAGATTGTTTGGCTCCCGGTGCCCTCAATTGATGCCTCTATTAATTCGTTGGGTAAGAAAGCTCATGATCTTCAGGCACTTGCAATCATCATTCAGGTTTGGGGCGATGGTATTCCTCTTTCAAAATTGCAATGTAGGATTCATTCACATTGGTATGGCTCTTTGTATTTCCAAGTCTTGTATGCTAGTTCTTTCATTGTTGTTTTTGATTCATCTGAAGCTAGAGATAAGGCTTTAGAGGTTCCATTTTTTTTGGTTTGGTAAGAATTTATTTTTTGTAGAGGTTTGGAAACCTCTCTTTGAGCCTTCTTGGGTCTCCTCCAGACAGGTTCCTCTCTGGTTAAAACTTCCTCAGTTGCCTTTTGAATTTGTTGATTTTGATATCTTGCAAAAAATTGGGGATTCCTTTGGAAAGTTCTTATTATCTCATTTGGTGTTTGAGGATGGCTTTTTTTTTTGTTAAAATTTGTGTGTTAGTTGATTCAAACATTTCTCCACCTCGGATCTGCAATATTAGGTCTTCTGATGGTATTTGGCATCAAAACATTGTTAGGGATTCTGATAGTTTTTCTCGCTCCTTCGTGTCTATGGATTTGGCTTTATTTTTTGATATGAAAGTCTAAATCTGCTTCTAAAATGCTTGAATCCTTTGTTGAGAGGGATTTAGAGTCTCTCTCTTGGGCTAAAATGTAGAGTTTGTTGAAGGATTCTAATATCCCACCTTTTTATCCCTTGGGAAAGAATGCCTCAACTAAGGTTGGTGTTGGTCCGGATATGACCAACTGCTCTGATCCTATAAATTCCTTGGGTTTTGATAAGGTTATTTGTGTTGAAAATATTAATTTGTTGCCTACTGGTGTTGTTAATCTTTCTTCAAAATATGTGGGTATTGATAAGGCTAATTGTGCTGATAAGGTTAATTCTTTGCCTATTGGTGTTGTAAACTTTGCTAATCTGGTTAAACCTTCTTATGAGCAAGGTAAATCAGAGTCTTTTCCTAAATTGTCTCATAAGGTTTTGGATAGTCCTCCTATTGTCCCAAATGATCATCTCATTGCCCAAGTGCAAAGCATTGTTAACATAAATAATATTGCTCTTAACTCTGATATGGTAGACAGAGTGATTACCTTGATTGATAATGACTTAGTTAAGCTGGATAAAGATTTATCTATATTTCCTACAACTAATCCTTTTGAAATTCTTGATCCGGATAAGGATATGAATTCCTCTATCCTTGATGTTCCTTTGGGTTCTAATGGTTTTGAGGTTCTGGATCAAGATAAGGATAGGATTCCTGTTGGACCTTCTCTTTTAGGTTCCAATGGTGGATTTCCTTTGATCCAGTCTCTCTCTCTCTCTCTTGCATCTCCATTTAATACTCCCGTGAAGAGGGGTCATAAACCTAAGCTTGTTAAGACCCAGCTGGAAATTGACGCAGGTATCCAATCAACTCTTATTTCTCCAATGGATTCTTCCAAAAGGAAGAGGAAAAAGAAGCCATTTAGTCCGCTTGTTACAATAGCCTTGGCTTCTAAGAGGAGTCTGTAGAAGGATTTTTTTGAGGGAATGGTCTCTCAAACTTCTTATTGTGAAAAGAGGGGAGCCACCACCTCCCCTCCAGGCCAATGAATATCATATCATGGAATGTTAGGGACTTAAATTCCCCTACCAAAAGATGCTTGATTAAGTCCTAATTGGACTTGATGAAGTGTGATATTGTGATGGTGCCAGAAACTTAGTTAAACTTGCCTTTTGCAGAATTTTTGTTTTCCTCTTGGAAGCCCTAGAAATTTTGTTTTTCTTCCTCTGTGGGGGCTTCAGGAGGGCTTTCTTTTCTTTGGAATGATTTTAGTGTGGGTCTCTCTTTGGTTTCCTCTTCCTACAATTGGATCATTGGTTTAATAAAAAGCAGATTTTCCAATACTAAATTCTGGCTTTTCAATATTTATGGTCCTATTAGTATTGTTGAGAAAAAGAAGCTTTGGGAGAGTTTAATTTTGATTGCTTCCCCATTGAAGGGTGATTTTTTGGTTCTTGGGGGTGACTTCAATGTTATCTCAATTCTTGATGAGAAAGATGGGGGTATCATTCCAAACAAGCATATTATTGATGATTTTTGTCATTTTATCAAAAAATTGAACCTGGTCGATTGTAAAACTCAAAATGGCCCTTTCACTTAGACTAATATGAGAAAGGATTTCTATCAAATTGCTGAAAGGTTGGATCATTTTTTTGGTGTCTGAAAGTTGGTTTAATTCAGATCTAGATTTCTTTTCCTCAATTCTGCCTTTTATTGGTTTGGATCATTTCCCTATTTTATTTTCTATTCTTGCGGATAGGGCCCCTAGGAAGCTTCCTTTCAAATTCGAACTGATGTGGTTTAGGGATCAATCATTTTTGCCCCTGTTGAAAATGTGGTGGCTGTGTGCTCCGCATGTCAACGGATCTAGGATGTTTCAAATAGTTAAGAAATTGGATTTTCTTAAAGGCAAGATTACAGATTGGAATACTTTGCATTTTAAGAATATTTTCGGTGAAAAGGCTAGGATTCAGGAGGAAATTGAGCAGACAAATGAGGTAATTTTGATTTCTGGTATGGATTCTTTGTCCTTTAATAGGCTTAAGTGTTTGAAAACCTAGCTTGAGGAAGTTCTGGCTCAGGAAGAATCTTATTGGAGGTAGAAATCTAGGGATTTATGGATATCAGAAGGTGATAGGAATACTAAGTTTTTTCAATCTTCAACCAAGTTAAAGAGGCAACATAATAGAATTTCTTGTATTCATGATTCCAATGGGAATTGTCTTACTGATGATGGTGAAATTGCTTCAGAGGCTGTTAAATTTTTTAAGTCCTTGCTTTTTGCTGAGTTAGTCTCGTTGGATAATAGTTTTGTTAATTTAGTCCCTCCACTTGTTAAGGAGGATGATAATAAGATGCTTATGGCTCATTTTACTAGTTGTGAGTTAAGAGAGGTGGTCTTTTCCATGTCTCCAGAGAAGGCTCTAGGGCCGGATGGGTTCACGGCTTTGTTTTTTTTTAAATGTTGGGATTTGTGGGGAATGATGTTTTATTAGCCCTTGAAGAGTCTAGGTGAAATATAACTATTTTGAAAGAGCTTAACACTACTCTTATTGCCATTATCCCTAAGGTGGACAATCCTAACTCTTTTTCTGATTTTTCAGCCTATTTCTCTATGTAATACTTTGTATAAAATCTTTGCTAAGGCAATTTTAGTTAGGTTGGTTGGGCTTATTCCTAGGATTGTGTCTATTGATCAAGGTGGTTTTGTTCCTGGGAGGGAAACTTTAGAGGGTGCAATTGTTGCACATGAGATTATTCATTCCATTTCACTTTAGAAGACTCTAGCTATGATTCTTAAACTTGATATGCTTAAAGTGTATGATTGGGTAGATTGGCATTCCTTAGTTTCTATTTTGAATCACTTTGGTTTTGCTCATAGTTGGGTTAAATGGGTATTTTCCTGCATTTCTTCTGCTTGTTTTTCAGTTTTTCTTAATGGTTCTCCTATTGGTTTTTTCTCTTCCTCTTGAGGTGTTAGGCAAGGAGATCCTCTCTCCCCCTTTCTGTTTATTCTTCTAGCTGAGGCTTTAAGTAGGGCCATTACCATTGCTAGATCTTCAAGTCTTTGGAATGGTATTAAAATTGATGGGTATTCGTCTTCGCAATCCCATTATATTTTTGCAGATGATACTCTCCTGTTTGGTTTAGTCTCACTGGCAGAAGCCAGAGTTATCAAAAAGATTATTGATGACTACTCTTATTTTTTTGGGTAGAAAGTTAATAGTCTTAAATCAAAGGTGTTTTTTCTAAATGTTTCCCCTCTAGTTCAGAGTAGATTGACTCATTTTTGGGGTTTTCAAGTGGGTTCTTTCCCTTGTAAGTATTTAGGCATTCCTTTTTTTGTTGGATTAGATAAGGCAATATTTTGGGATAAAGTGGTTCATGCGGTATCTTCTAGAATTTCTTCTTGGAATCATAAATGGCTTACTTTAGCTAGTAAAATTCTTCTGATTAAGTCAGTGCTTAATGCTATTCCTATTTATTTGATGTCTGTTTTGAAAAATCCTCTTAAGGTTGTTCATGATCTTAAGGTGTCTTTAATATCCTTTCTTTGGAATGATAATATTGGGGGTAAGAAGAAGATTCCTCTATTAGCTTGGGATAGGGTTTGTATTCCTAAGGAGTTAGCGGGTTTGGGTATCAAAGACTTAGTCTCTCAAAATAAAGCTTTGGGGGCTAAACTTGTCTGGAAGCTTTATATGGATCCCTCAAGTAAATGGACTTCCATTATATTTTCTAGGTATTTGAGGGGGGATCCTAGAGAATGGCTTTTCACAACTTCATCTCTCCCGAAAGGATCAGCTTTTTGGAATTTTATTATTACTTGTAGATTGATTATCCTTCCTCACCTCTCTTGGGTAGCTCTAAATGGGAAGAAGGCTCAAATTTGGGATGAAGTCTGGAATGGTCATGTTGCCTTGTCTTCCATTTGGGACTGGTCTCCTTTATTTGATATCCTTACTGGTATCTAGGTTGTGTTTGTTGTTGATTATTGTGATGTTGATACTTCAAGTCCTTATCATGTTTTTAATTGGACATCTATTGATTCTTTGTTCATCAGTCAAGAACTCAAAGATGATTATGTACAGGAGCTTGAAAAAAGATTACCACTATTTCAAGATAGGGAGGATGTTTTGACTTGGACTAAGAATGCTTCAGGTTCTTATACAGTAAAGGAGGAGTATAAGGTCTTGTCTCAATCCTCTTCTATCCCATCTTGGCCTTCTGAGCTCTTTGGGCATTCGACTTCTCTTCCTAAAGCTAGTTCCTTTACCTAGCTCATAGTTCAAGATAGAGTTCTCACTGGGATAAGATTAGATAGGCTTGGGATTATTGTGGTGTTTCCTTGTGTGTTTTGTGGTTTCTTCATGGAATCCATGGATCATGTATTTCTGCATTGTCAATTTGCTTTGGATTGTTGGTACTGGTTGTTTGGTATGCTTGGATGGTCTTATGCTATTGGTTCTAATTTATTGTCTCATTTTTTGGCTTGGCATTTTTGTATTCATCATAATTTTATTCTTCTCTCTGGGTTGTTGCTCCATCTATTATCATTTGGAATATCTGGCTTGAGAGGAACTCTAGGATTTTCAAGCAAAAATCTGCTTCATTGTTGGATGTTCTTGATAGGATTCAATCCTTCATTTTTGAAGTGGTGTTTTCTTATATTTATAAAAATTTGGAACATTTGTGTTATTTTTCCCATTGGCATAATTGGGTGATATGGAATTGGGAGTCACTTTGTGTCATTCCATCTCATAGGGTCGTAGCATCAGGTTTATCCTCTCTTGTCAAGCATAGGATTGCTAAATGGTCCCCTCCTCCGTAATTCTCTTTTAAATTAAATTTTTATGGGGCTGCCAAGGGTAATCCAGGAAAGTCTGGGATTGGATTTGTCCCTTTTTATCATAATTATAAGATTGTCAAAGCCATGTGTAAATATATTGGTGTTGGTTCTAACAATTCTACTGAATTTCATGC
Source organism: Cryptomeria japonica (assembly GCF_030272615.1). Classification (NCBI taxonomy): domain Eukaryota; kingdom Viridiplantae; phylum Streptophyta; class Pinopsida; order Cupressales; family Cupressaceae; genus Cryptomeria; species Cryptomeria japonica. The sequence continues at coordinate 149,203,434 of NC_081410.1, forward strand.
TTTATTTTTTGGTCTAGGTTTAGCCATTTCTTTGGGCATCAAGGATATTGTCATTGAAGGGGATTCAATGTTGGTCTTCCATTTAGTCTCTAATAAGAAATGTGTCTCCTAGCACTTACAATACCTTTTAGATCAAATTCTTGTTCAATTGAAGTGTTTTAGTTCCTTTACTATCTCTCACTGCTATGGGGAAATTAATTGCATTGCTGATTTTCTTGCTAATAAGGTTGTAGTTGAAGGTGTCGATTATTTGGAGGTCTCCCCTATGTATATTCCCTCTTCTTGAATTAGTATTCTTTTTTAGTCCTTTGGTTGAAGTTTGGGGTTAGGGGTCTCTTTCTCGATTAAGTATGGCATGTGTAATCTGATCTTTGATGGGTTGTTCATTTCTTTGGATGGGTGGTTTCCTTTATGATTGTTTGCAATCTATTGCTTTCATCACATTCCATGTTCATTGTGGATGTTCTTCTATGTATTACATTAGGGAGGGTGTTTTCCTACCTTATGGCAACATTTTTCTAATGGCATACATGGTAAGTATTTCCTCTATGAGTGAGGAGGGTGGTGGGGCTTCATCCATGTGGTTTGTATCTTGTCTATCAGGCTGGGCTTATTTGATCATTCTCAGGTTTTGATGCCCTCATACAGTTGGTTATTACTGTTAGTTGGTATTTTGATCTGCAGGTTGGATGTTTTGATTTGGTAATCATGGTGGGAATTTCTATTTATCCTTATTGCTTGTTTATTGGTCGTCGCCTTGGTTTTTGAGATTGGGTGAGTGTATTACATTAAGGAGGGTGTTGTCTATACTATGGCAACATTTTTATGATGGCATACATAGTAAGTATTTTCCTCTTCAAGCGAGGATGGTGTTTGAACTTCATGTAGATTGGGTTTATTTGGTTAATCATAGGTTTGATGCCCTTGCATGCTCTTAGTCAGTTGATCATTATTATGAGTTGGCATTTCTCTTTAGCATGACCCATAGTTGGTTGTTTGAGTTGGTAATTATGGTGGAAAGTGCTTGGTTAAGTTGGTTTGCAGTAGCTTCTGAGTGATGTCATTCTTTGCTTCACTCATTCTTGGTTGATCATTAAAGTTTCTTGGGAATTTATCTTTATCATGGTTCACAACCTGGTTGCTTGATTGGGTAATTATGTTTGGATTTGCTTTGTTCACTCCTTTGGCCAGTGGGTTTGGTAATTATGCTTGGGTAAGTTGGTTTTTACACTTTCTGTGTTGTATCATGCTTCGCCTCAAGGTTGTGTTGTCATGTTGTTCTCTCTCACCTGGCTTGGATTATAAACAGGTTCTGTTTTTCTTTGTTCATGTTTTTCTCTCCTTTATTCTAGTGAATTTTCTCATATGTTAAGATGAGATTTATGGGCGGGGGTGTAATCTGTTTCATATGAATGAATTTGATAAGGCTTGGAAGATGGTGGTTGTCATTAGGGTCTTGGAAATTGCAGGTGGTATGGTATATGTGGTGGTTTCTTATTTCTCTTTTGCTTGCTTGGCTATTCTTATGGGCTATTCTTTAGCTTGGCCTCATTTTGGTTCCATCGAGTTTCCAACATCCTCTTCTCCTTCTTATATGGATTATCCTTTGTTTTCTCATGGTTTTTATCTTGGGAGGCTCACTTGTAGTGGTTTCTTTTCTGGTTCTTTGTCTCATTCTAATAAGTGGCTTGGAGACTTGTTCTTTGTAGACAGGGGTGGTTCATGAACGACTTTTTTTGTTGATTCTTTAGTAGTAGGTGGTAGCTTCTCTTCTCTCTGATCTAAATGATGGATTATGCTTATATGCCTCTTATGGTAGCTTCTTTTGTGTCTAATGGAAATATTGTGTAATATGGGGAGAGGTTTTGTGGAATGTGCCCAGGTGGATTTTTGTAATGGGTAGGTAGTCTTTGTGTTTCTAGAGAAATACTGAAGGCTTTTCTTACTGGTTCTTTCCATTCAATGCTCATTGAATGAGACACCCTATATATATATATATATATATATATATATATATATATATAATTCTATGGTATATCCCCTTTTATCAAAAAAATAAAAATAAATTATAATATAATAAATTAATGATTTTAATTTAGATTGTATAATTATTATAATTTTCATATAGATAATTGATATGTTGTATTAATTATTAAAAAAAAATCAACTTTAAATTTTATATTTTGAAAGCAATATGTGAACTAACTCTACCATCAATACACATATAACCAAAAAAACATTTTCAATCAATTTAAATTGACCTAACATCAAAATATTTTTTTCTACCACTATGCACTCAATTGTATTGTGTTATAAAAAGTCTTAAATAATTGTTTTTGAGAAGTTTATAATACAGTTGATATCATTATTATCAGTACTTGTTGTAGGGGGTGAACCCACAATAGCGGGTTACACTTTTTTGCCAACTTTGACACTGCAATATTCATTTTCAAAAAGAACTTCAAATTCAGACACCTATTACTCCTAAACCATAAGGAATTTGTAGATGATGTGAACTAGTGGTTTGTGTCATTTTGTATTTAGATTCTAAAAAAATTATTTTGATCATATTTGGAATAAATTTTCTTCCATTTTCCTATCTCCCTCGAAAACTAGTTTTTTATCAAAAAACAACATTTCTAAAGAGTGATACTCACTCTATATAGCATAATATTTTTTATATAATAGATATAAACGTGATTCTTTCAAATTTGGTTTTCTAACATCTATATCTAGTGTTTGCAATTAGTTTTGTAACATTATTTTTAATATTTCATATTTTTTAAAGATTTGAAGTCAAGTTAACTGTAATTTTGGCATATGTCCATTTGATATTACATAACTTGTATATGTAGCGAAAATATTTATTTTTTTGTTGGAAAGAGGAGTTCAATACCTAGTGCATAAATATTTTTCAAAATTTTTTAGGTGAAATTTACTATTTTTTCATAAGCATTGAACTTAGAGGTTGATAATCAGTGTGGAACCTATGTTTAGTTAATCTAAAAAAAAAATATTAATAAAATCAATACATAATAAAATAATATAGGAGGGTTTTTGGGAGAGGCATCTAGGAATAACTTTTGATAGAACAGGGTTCAATTGAACCCCCTAATGAAAATTTTATATTTTACACTTTTTTGGTTTTGATCGGGAGTGGGTGTCGATCGAATGTGGTTTTTGCATTTGATCGAAAGGGGGTTTCGATAGAACATGACTAAAATTGAGTTTTGGACAAAAGAGTCAATTTATTTCATCTGAAAAAGTGTAACCCACTATTTTGGGTTCACCCTAGGCAATACTATTGCATTCATTGAAACCCAACTAATCAATTAGTTTGCACCAATCAAAAGAGATTGTAATTTTTGCTTTCAAAATAAACTTTATTTTTGTAAAGTTGAGATTTATATTTTTAATTTCAAGATATTGTAAAAAGTATTTATCTCAAAATATAGATAACTAGAAATTGCACCTTAGTGTGCAATGGGTATGCCGAAGAGGTATTGAAAGTCAATTAGGGCTAAATTTGGTCAATTCTTTGTATAAATTTGTGTAGTACATGAGATGAATTGGTAGACCAAATTTAGAAAATAATGTTGCTTGTGCAACAAAGGTCTCAATGGAGAAGTGATAGTTTCAAATCCACTTTCCATCCTCTTACAAGGTTGCAATTGTAATAGAAACAAAAAATTTCAATTAGGAAGATAATCAAGTTCCATAACCAATAGGCTCATGTTATGTTCACAATCAGGTGATAGGGAGAGAGAGCTAGAGGGGGGGAAAGAAAGAGAGAAAGAGAGAAAGATAGAGAGGTAAAGAGATAAATATAGAGATATAGATAATATAGAGATGAGATGAACATGAAGATAGAGAAATAGGAGAGAAAGATGGAGAAAATGAGAGAGATATTGAGGCAAAAAGAGAGGGAAGAGATAAGATTAGATAGATGTGGAAGCTCAAAAAAACTAGAGAGAGAGAGAGAGAGAGAGAGAGAGAGAGAGAGAGAGAGAGAGAGAGAGAGAGAGAGAGAGAGAGAGAGAGAGAGAGAGAGAGAGAGAGAGAGATGAAAAGGAGAAATATGGAAAGATGGATATAAAGAGGAAAATAGATATGAATATAGAGGTTTAAAAGAAGGAATAGGTAGAGAGGGATCTATAGAGGGAGACATGTATATCAATAGAGGGGGGAGATAAAGATAGAGGTAGAAAGGAAGATACAATGAGATAGGAAGATGATAAAATAAATAACGAGATAAAGAGATGTAGAGTGAGAGATAAAGAGGTCTATAGAGGAATATGGAGAGATAAAGAGATATACAGCGTTGGCATTTGATCATTTGAACTAAACCAGTAATGTGTGTTTGCTTGATACAACTGGTATATATATGTTATGCATAGAGATTAGATTTATGTATGATGACTATTTTGTATGTTGTCATTGATGGAAACTATGTGTATTAAGACATCTTAGTTCTATAGTGAAACCAGTAACACTTAACCGGTAAGTAGAGACAACATCAGAATTGATAATTAGGACTTCAACCGGTAAATGACAGATAGTGTTACAATCTAACAACTAGTATGGGAAATTCATGAAGGATGAAGTGATGCAGTTTGACAACAACAATGAAGGATGGTAGATAAAGTTATGTTCATGACCGCACATGCTGATTCAATCAGATGAACGATATGTGATTGATTGAGTAGGTATTCTAACTGAGACTTAACCGATAGTGATGATAATCACTTAGATCGGTAGAACAACACATAATTGGATTTTTTATTTCGGTGGCTAACATAACTAAAGCGTACAATGCAAGATTGTCTAGATGCATTGAACCTAGGGAATTATGACAAGGTTCTAGTCAAACTTATGATGATTTTAAATGTGTGATGAGGTATGAAAAGATATGTGTGTATGAGGTTGAGAGTGTGATAGATTATTAGCAAATTTTGTATTTCTGAGTGTGATGATCAGAGGAGTTGTAAAATGAAGTCTATGTGATGTTGTATTGTTCTGAAGCAAATCTTATCAGATATAGAAGGTGTTATAATGAGATCATTTGTACTTGTCTCCCTAATAGTTGCAACAAGAAAATCCTCTTACAAGGTCACTCCTAATAGGGTGTAGTCAAATCCTAACAGGTTTGATCATTAATTCCTCTAACCAGGTGACACATTAACTTGTGTTTGAAAATCCCAAAACCTTGGGTAGCTCCTCACAGGCCTTTTTGTAAAGCTCTTAACCAAGCTCCGACACTTCTAACAGGGTGTGCCCCTAACCAGGTGTTGTAGACCTTAACGAGTCAAGTCTCTATACTATAGATAGTGGATCTTGTGGGTACTAACTCCCACCATGGTTTTTCCCATTTGTGTTTTCCACATATAACTCTTGTGTCATGTGGTTTATGCTCTATGTGGTGATTGCATACTTTGTATTATTTCTCACATGCATATTGAGTTTTAAGTTGGTGAAATTTGGAATCAGATTTGTATTGCTTTTACTAGCATTGCTTCACCCTCCTTCTTAGTGCCTTATAAGTTCATCAATTGGTATTAGAGACTAACTTCCTTAAGGATTAACCCCCTGGAAAGGATCTCTAATCCTAAGGCAAATATGGGGGAAGGAATAAGCTATTGAGAGATGGCTAGAGAGCTTGCTGAAACTAGGGATGAACTCAAAACCCTAAGAGGCAAATACAAGATATCACTAGCTAAAAGGAAAGAACTAATTGAACAATTATCAAAGATCTTTGACATCAGCTCTTCAAATGAGGCGAACATTTATGTAGTGGTTGAATAAGTAGAGAAGATGAATGGTGAAAAGACTAACCTAAGGAGAGAACTTGAAGCATTACAATCCAGATGAGTGAGGAACCTGAAGCTAGAAGAAAGGCTGAGGATTAGATCCGAGATAAAGAGCATGAAATCTTTAAGATTAAGTAGGAATATGAAACTTTGTATGAACATTGGCATGGGGAGAAAGAAGAAAAAGAAGCATTACAGTCAGATCTTGAAATGGTAATGTCTCTTAGAGAGACCGTCATGAAAAGAAATAAAGATCTTACAAAGGAACTTGTTGTTCAATTGATGAGAATCTTGATAAATTCAACAAGAGTTCTTCAATGTTGGATGAATAGATCCAATCTCAGAGGATGAAGGTGATACATCTGGGTTAGGATATAATACATTTGAGAAGGGAGAACCTTCTGGTACCAAGAGCAACTTGCATGAAGGTAAAACTACTCCTAAGGCTCAAAAGATTATCAGTAAGAAAGCTTACAAACCTATTTTCTTTAAGTGTCATAAACCAAGACATATTGCTAATGTTTGTTGAAGCAGATCTGATGCTAATACTGATTATAGATCTAATGCTAGATATGTGCCTAGGAAATTTGAAAGTTAATGTTATACTCGCAACATGTATGGGCATAGATTAGTTGAATGCAGATATGGAGAAAAAAATACAGCACCTCACATGAACCAAAGACCTATTGGTGATTGGAGAAGGAATTTCAATGACCGGAGGAACACAAATTGGCAAAGACCCTATGTTAACCAGTCTAGTCCTTATGAGATGGAGAAGAGAGTCAATGTGATTTGTTCAATCTGCAACAATTTTGGACATGTGGCAATGAACTACAAAAGAATAGGTAGAGGCAATATAGGACCTTGGAGAGCATTTGGAATGGCATGTTATCATTGCAACAAACCAGGACACATTACCAAGTTTTGCAAAACACATAAGAACCAACTAGTGAATCATCCTGCAGATCTGAAAGGAAAGCAAAAAATTGATATTGAAGAAACTAGAGCTGAGATGAATAAATTTTGGAAGAAAAAGAGTGATGACAAACCATCTAAGGAATCAGTTTCTTCATCTAATGTGGAGAATCCATCTCTAACAAACTAAGTTATTTCTACAACTTGCGGTGGGCTTATTGTCAAATCTTGAGTGGATCCCTTGGATGATGTACTGTAAGTTAAACTACTTATTTTGATGCATTTTGATATGTTTTTGGATCATAACCAATAAATATTATTGAGTTTTTGCTAATGATAATATGCTTTAGAGTACTTTAAGGTGTTTTAGGGTTTTTTTAGTAAATGCATTTATTGTGGTAGAGAAAGTGCAAATAAATAGAACATTTTGAATTTCATTTGTCACTTTACGATTGTGAGAACATTTGGTAAGCAAGCAGAGTAGAGAAAAGTTTGTGCTAATAGCATTCAAACCATTTACTAGCAATCTGAGGCGATCTAAGTGAATTATGAATCTCTGGTCGAGTATTGAAAGTTTTTGATGGTTGGAAACCCTAGTACCAAAGTAGAAGAGGTATTTATCTAAGAAATTATCCTCTTTTCTTAGTGATTTACATATTTCAAATGGATACACCTCATCTTGTTGATGTAACTTAGAGGGCAAGACTAGAATTCAAATGGCATCCATACAAGTCAGAGGAAATTGACCCTGTCGGTGCCCTATCATGTTAGACACAATGCACCATTGAGAGAGGGGTGAATCAGTGGTCATAAAACTTTTCCCTTTAACTATCCTATGTGAGCTTACCTATTATTAGGGAGGTCAATTTAAATGCAAACACTCACAAAAGGGACAACACATAACATCAGCATGTATGAGAAAAACCCAAGATGGGAAAAACCTCGATGAGCAATGTTGCTAGAGTCTACTACTCTAATCTAGCCTCACAATAAAATATCTGTTACAATGTTTAGGGCTACAACCAAAGGAGCACCAACCCCTGACTTATTTATGGGCTACAACCCAAAGGAGCTACAATGCCTAACTTGTTTATGGGCTACAACCCCTGCACTGAGCTACAACTTAGTGTTCACAAAGATAACTTCAAATACAAAATTAATACTACTATTACAAGTGAATCTTGTAATCATCTCAAATACCTCTCTCTGTTGGTGAGACACCTTCTCAACTATACCAGCTCATTCTTCTATTGTTCTCATCTGATGCTTCCTTGCTGATAAACTCTATCAGTTCACCTCTCCTTTGTTCTGCTCTATTGGATCTTCTCCTCACTGCTCTATTCTATACTGATACTATACTCTGGTGGTTCTATGTCTGCCTTCTATGTAGTTTCCTTCACTTTATTTTTGCCGGTATAGACACTACTGGTTCTGCACTACTATCGGTTGAACACCTCAACCTAGTTCTACCTCACTCTCAGTCTCTTCTCAGATACTCATTGACCACTTGACTGATTTTTCTCTCACATGCAGAAGTAACACTCAATCACTTAGCAGCAACATTATCTTCTTCTATTCAACAATTGTTAGGTCTCGGAGACAACTAAGGGGGGGGGGGGGTGGGTGAATCAGTTGTCCAATAAATTGAACCAAAATTAACTTAACCAAAACTTAATGCTTAATACCAGTAAACCAAACTTTATGCCGGTAGACAGTCTTAACAGTTAATTGCAATACTGGTAAAGATTAATGCATGAAGAAAAAAGACAATAACATCCACAACACATAACACAAATGTTTGTATGTGGAAACCCTATAAGAGGAAAAACCACAGTGGGAAGCCGTACACACAATCAAATGATACTACTATAGATAGTATGTGTGTACACTATAGATTCTTCACATGCAGAAAGACTAGCTGCCTAGAGCTCACTGTTCAATCACAAAATGAGAGTCACACTGACTACAATTGGATGGTTAAATCCAATGATAATGTACTGCATAAAATAGCATCTTCATATGCTGGATTCAGTACCAGTTTAGTTCTGATTGCCTTCACAAGATCCTTCAATCAACCTTCAAATGATGTCTGCGTGTATAGCTCTTCTTATTTTTTCATATACCTTATTGCAATCCTTTTCGCATTCACACTACAATCTCACAAGTGAGATCTTCCATTTATACCATAACCTAAGACCAATTGAATAGGTTGGCTCACTAAAAGATATTACAATAAAATCAATTACAAGTAAATCAATATCCGATGCATGATGTCGGCTCAATGTATTTACAATAATAATAAATCATCCCCATAATGTGTCATGCTGATCTGGAATAGATATGTCTATCGGTGCTTATCCTAGGCCTATTTGTTGGTAACAACAAATATGCAAACCTGAATAAAGAATTAACCAAATCGCCAAAACCAAGTGATCAAATAATGTCTTCAACATAACCAAGTATTTTCCAAGTCATAACAATATAATCTATTGGTGAACCAAATACCAGTGACTGTGCATAAGTCTCTGACTTGTCGGTGAACATAACCAAAATCTCCAAGTACTGATAAGTGTTGACAAGCGATGTCAAGTGTTGACATCAATGACAAAACCATATCAACATATCCAAAATGCCAACAATCTCCCCCTTTGGCATTGATGGCAACACAAGATGGAAAAACCATCAAAGTGCCAAAATAGAAATGCCAAAAACCAAAAACCAACAATCTCCCAAAGAGATCATTAACCAGAAATAAAAAATACATAATATCTCTCCCCCTAGGATAATCTCTCCCAAAAGAAAAAGATAATGAATTTTTCCATATCAATCTCTCCCCCTTTGACATCAAATGCCAAAGCAATACAAAATACCAACTTATTATACCAACTACTCCCCCTGAGAAGTAGCTCTCCTCATCAAAGCCGAAATAAAAGATTTCTCTGTTAATTCTGCCAATTGATGACAAACATCAACTATTTAAGTCTCTACCAGTGGGGGTAGGACTCCAATTTTCTCTCTGAGATACTCAAATGTTTCCTTAGGAAGAGGCTTAGTAAAAATATTTGCAATCTGCTCTTTAGTATTCACATAAACCAATTTCACTTCTTTTGCTTCAACATTCTCTTTTAGAAAATTGAATTTGATAGAAACATGTTTAGTCTTAGAGTAGAATACTGGGTTCTTTGATATATCAATTGCTACCACATTATCACAATAGATAGTTATAGGTTCCTTTCATTTTACCTTTATGTCCTTCAACATTTGCTTGATCCATAATACCTATGTACAATTAGTTGTTGTTGCAACATATTATGATTCTACTGTTGATAGACTTGTACAACTCTGTTTCTTGCTCAACCATGAAATTAGTCTGCTACCAAGAAAAAATGCCCTACCAATGGTGCTTTTTCTATCATCCACATCTTCTACCCAATTAGCATTTGTGTATGCACATAAGTCAAAATTTTCATCTCCAAGATACCATAAACCAAGATTTGTAGTGCCTTGTAGGTACCGGAAAATCCTTTTCACTACTGATTCATGATTTTCTTTAGGATTACTCTGAAATCTTGAAACAATACATACTGCATTCATAATATTAGGTCTTGTTTGTGTCAAATACAGTAAACTTCCTATCATAGACTTGAATCTAGTTAGATTAACAGGTGTAGATTCATCCTTCAAAGATAATTTATCAGTTGTAGTCATAGGTGTGCTTACCGGTTTATAGTTTTCCATGCCAAATTTCTTTAGTAATTCCTTCAAGTACTTAGATTGACATAGGAATATACCTTTATCAGTCTGTGAAATCTGCAATCCTAAAAAGAATTTTATCTCTCCAATCATAGACATTTCAAATTCTTGTTGCATTTTTCTAGAAAAGTCTTTACACAAACCATCTTCTCCTCCAAAGATTATATCATCAACAAAAAATTCAATAACCAAGATGTCATCATTAGTCACTTTGTATTATAGATTATTGTCAGCATTACTTTTAGTGTAACCAAGCTTCAAAAGATATTTGTGCAATCTAGCATACCAAGCTGTAGGAGCTTGTTTTAATCCATATAAAGCTTTCCTTAACCTGCAAACCATGTCTTTGTTATCTATCAAAGAAAATCCATTAGTTTGTTCAATATAAACTTCTTCTTCAAGATCTCCATTCAAAAATGCACATTTAACATCCATTTGATATACTTATAGTTCTTGTGTGTTGCAAAAGCCAATAAAAGTCTGACTGCCTCAATTCTAGCTACCGGTGCAAAGGTTTCATTATAATCAATTCCTTCTTTCTGTGAATATCCCTTACACAATAATCTTGCTTTATTTCTGATTACCATGCCATCTTCATTAAGTTTATTTATGAAAACCCATTTAGTTCCAATTACATTTTTGTCTTCAGGTCGGGGAACTAATGACCAAGTGTTATTCCTTTCAATTTGTTCCAATTCATCTTCCATAGCTTTAATCCAATATTTATCTTCACATGCCTCATTAATTGATGTACATTCAATTTGAGAAATAAGACATACCTCCTCATTTATCAATCTTCCTCTAGTCACAACTCCTTGAAATTTGTTTCCAATTATCTGATCTTCAGAATGATTCAATCTTACATACCAGGGTGTTTTTACTTCAGTGACTGTTGAATCTACAGATGATGCTGGTGTAACTGGATCACCATTCTGTACGGGTATATTCATGGTAGGTTCATTTGTGTTTATCTCTATTGCCGGTTCAGAGTCTACGTACCTTGAATTTCCTCTAAACTATTCATCAATCTTCACATTTGCACTCTCAACAATTTTTTGCAATCTCTTGTTAAAGAATCTATATGCCTTGCTCTTAAATGAATAACCAAGAAATATTCCTTCATCACTTCTAGGATCAAATTTGTCAATATACTCATCTCTTCTAATATAGCATTTACTTCCAAATATTCTGAAATATTTAAGAGTAGGAGTAATACCAAGCCATAGTTCATGTGGGGTTTTACCAGTTTCACCTCTGATGTGAACTCTGTTGAATGTATAAACAACTATATTGACCACTTCTCTCTAGTATATATGAGGTAGATTTGCTTTAGATATCATACTTCTGGCTACATCCAAGATAGTTCTATTTTTCCTTTCCACAACTCCATTCTGCTAGGGTGTCTGGGGCGGTGATAACTATCTATTGATCCCATTCACTTCATAGAATGTACTAAATTACTTAGATGTGAATTCACCTCCTTGATCTGATCTCAAACATTTGATTTTCTTGCTGGTTTCATTTTCTGCCATCACCTTGAATAGTTTGAATTTTCCAAATGCTTCAGATTTTTCTCTGAGAAAAGTAACCCAACACATTCTAGAATAGTCATCAATGATTAGCATAAAATACCTATCTCCTTGTATACTTCTACTTCTTGCTGGACCACATAAATTAGTATGAATTAAATCAAAAACATTTTTAGACTTATTTGGAATACTCTTGAAAGTTTCTTTGACTTGCTTTCCAAATTGACATTCCTTACATACCGGATTGTGAGGTTTAACAATCTTAGGTAAATCTCTTACCACCTTAGTATTACTGATTTTCACAATGCAATCAAAATTTACATGACAAAGTCTTTTATGCCATAACCAACTTTAATCAATATGTGCAATCAAACATGCTTTCTCATTGTTGTTCAAATTAAAGATATTACCTCTAGCCTGATTACTAGTTGCAATTTCCAAACCAGTTCTATTTAAGATTTTGCATTTACCATTCTTGAATTGTAACTGAAATCCTTTCTCAACTAATTGACCAACACTCAAAAGATTATGCTTCAAACCTTCAACATAGTAAACATTATCAGTATTGTGCTTACCATCAAAAGATATAGTACCTTTTCCTTTGATCAAACAAGCTTTATCATCTCCAAATCTGACTAGACCTCCATTGTAATCCTGAAAGGTTAAGAATTTACTCTTATCACCAGTCATATGATGTGAACATCCTGAATCAATAATCCATTCATCCCTATCTTCAACTTTAGCTGCCTGGGCGTATTGTACTAGTTGAATAGTAGTGTTGGTTGATCTTTTGTTATAGCAACAAAATCCCATCCATTGTCTGTCGAATCCTCATCAGAATCATCAGTAACTCCTTCATCAACATAATAACAAGATTTGTCTCCATTCTTCTTAAACTTGTATTTTTGATAGTTAGGATTAGGCTTATATGTTCTTTTAGCTTCTTCTCTTAATCTTGCATGTCTATCAGGGCATCTAGAAGCCATATGACCAATCTTATTATAGTTAAAACATTTAAAGGGTATTTTACCTTCATACTTACTTCCAATTGGACCTTTAGGCATTTTCCTTGCAAATAGTGCTTCAAGTTCTTCAAGTTCTTCATTTTCTCTTCTGCTTTCTTCAAGTTCTCTTGCATAGAAGGCTTTCCAATCAGATTTATCAGATGATGATGATGCTACAGTTGATGATGATGCCTTGAAAGCTAGATCTGTCTTGATAGTAGTAACAGGACCAAATTCCTCAAGCTCAAAAGTTGAAAGTTTTCCAACCAAGGTGTCTCTAGATACTGATGCATTAGGTATTATTCTCAATTCATTTATAGTAGTAACTTTCATTTTATATACTGGTGGCAAAGCTCTTAAAACTTTAGAAACAATCTCATATTCACTTAAGGTTCTTCCACAACATTGTATACCAAAAACAATTTCATTTACTCTTTCCATAAAAGTAGAAATTCTTTCTTCTTCTTCCATTTTCAGATTTTCATACCTGACCCAGAAGCATTCAAGTTTTGCAATTTTGACTGTGGAATCTCCTTCATTCAATGTTTCTAGTTTGTCCTAAATATCTTTAACAGTAGATCTATCTGACAATCCCATGACTTGTTGATCTGACAATGTGCTCAAAAGTGCTTCTCTTTCTTTGCAATCATTTCCCTCATCTTTAGCCAAGTTAGGTGGAATAGGTTGACCTTGAGTGGGAGTAGTATAGCCATTCTTTGTAACATCCCATATGCCCTTTCCAATGTAGTTCAAATGTATCTCCATCCTAATCTTCCATATGCCATAGTTAGTTCCATCAAGTTTTGGACTGTCCTTCCTGAAATAGTTAGAAGATATTGGATCTGGTCAAGTTGTTAAACTTTTGCAAAAAGAGGACTAGGCTCTGATACCAATTGTTAGGTCCCGGAGACAACTGTGAGGGGGGGGGCTGAATTAGTTGTCCAATAAATTCAATCAAAATTAACTTAACCAAAACTTAATGCTTAATATCAGTAAACCAAACTTTATGCCGATAGACAGTCTTAACAGTTAATTGCAATATCGATAAAGATTAATGCATGAAACAAAAAGACAATAACATCCACAACACATAACACAAATGTTTGTACGTGGAAACCCTGTAAGGGGAAAAACCACATGGGAAGCCTTACCCACAATCAAATGATACTACTGCAGATAGTATGTGTGTACAATATGGATTCTCCACATGCAGAAAGGCCAACTGCCTAGAGCTCATTGCTCAATCACAAAATGAGAGTCACACTGACTACAATTGGATGGCTAAATCCAATGATAATGTACTACATAAAATAACATCTTCATATGCTAGATTCAGTACTAGTTTAGTTCTGATTGCCTTCACAAGATCCTTCCTTGAACCTTCAAATGATGTATGCATGTATAGCTCTCCTTATTTTTGCATATACCTTATTGCAATCCTTTTCACATTTACACTACAATCTCATAAATGAGATCTTCCATTTATACCATATCCTAAGACCAATTGAATAGGTCAGCTCACTAAAAGATATTACAAGAAAATCAATTACAAGTAAATCAATATCTGATGCATGATGTCGACTCAATGTATTTACAATAATAATAAATCATCTCCATAACATGTCGTGCTAATCTGGAATAGATATGTCTACCGATGCTTATCCTGGACCTATTTGTCGATAATAGCAAATATGAAAACCCGAATAAACAATTAACCAAATCACCAAAACCAAGTGATCGAATAATGTCTTCAACATAACCAAGTAGTTTCCAAGTCATTCCAAGTGCCGGTGAACAATATAATCTGCCGGTGAACCAAATACCAGTGATTGTGCATAAGTCTCTAACTTGCCGGTGAACATAACCAAAATCTCCAAGTGCTGATAAGTGTTCACAAGCGATGACAAGTGTTGGAATCAATGAAAAAACCATATCAACATATCCAAAATGCCAACAACAGCACTCACTCTCATCCGGTGGCAACCATCTCAAATTTTGGCTTGTATATTTATAGACTGGTTTTCTTGCCAAAAACCAATCCAAACTTTGGGCAGTTAGGGTTTCCTCACTTACCTTGAGGAAAACCAAATCCAATCAGATCTTGTCTGATATGTATTGCCTAGACAACTATTTCCTCATCACTACGATTTTCTTACCTTCTTGATCATGCCTTCTATCTTGGGCAATCTACTTTTTACCTTGTCAGTTGATTTCTTGGTCAAACACCAAGATTGATCTTGTGGTTTCCTTCATCTACCTCAATCTCCTCACTCACTCTGAGCTGTCTCTCAGTTGTCCTCTAGACCTCAAGCTGCAAACCTCTGCAATGACCCGCAACACATCCCATCATTTATGGGATCTACCATTAATGTCAACCAACTCTGCAACTACTTCATTGGTGTACATTGCATCTACTGCCGCATGCGAGTCTGCCACCTTGGCTCCACATGGCATCCAAGTCGACCACCTACCAACTTGGATCTTCATGTAAGTCTAGATACGATCATTGACTAAACATTCTACCGGTTCTTCTTTATGTCGATTTACTAACCTTGTTAGTATCTCACACTATATTGGTTAACTCCTCATGTCTGTACTAGGCTAAACTACCAGTGGAACTCCTTAATTGGACATCAGACATGTCTATCCAAAGCATGCTCATCTTCATCAAGTAGGGAATCTTCTTCATCTATAACTTGTCCATATTACTAGTGACCATTCGTACCAGTAAAACCTCTTGATGACATCATGTCATCAACCTTCCACAAACTCCATCTTTAATCAGGCCAATCTTTGTCTATCTGCATCTTCTCAGCCATGCCTTCTCCTTGATCAATTCTGACCATATCTCTACCAGTTTGTCAAAGTGACAAACTCATTACTCTTCATTTGTACTGGTGGAGTAACACCTAGTCTTCTACATCCTGCAATGCACTTATGTGACTTCCCTATTTGTGCAACAAACCTTCAAATAGGCACATGTGATCCAGTGAAGGCACATTCATTATCAGTCATTGCATCTCATGATGACCACATCTTCATTCGGTGGAAGTCCTATTATTCTACAACCACAACATACCAGTGATCTATTCATCCTTCTCCTCCTGTGTTGATGTGATTTAGGTAACATTCTGCCTCTTCATCACAAACAACTTCCAAGCAACTTGCTCATCCTGCTTGTACACTAGTCATGATCTTTGCAAGTTGACAACCACTCAGTTGACATCCTTTCCTTACTGGTGATCTGCAACATAAGGTGATATCAAGGATATCTCATCTTGTACTTTTGCATGACAGTGTTGCACATACATCTCTCATATCGATAATCATCCCATACCGGTTGACATCAATGAAAACCCAATGCCAACATATTCAATGTACTGAATGGTGTTTTGCATGTAGAGGATGTAAGGTCCTTTTATCACTCCAAACTTGAAAACTTGGGAGTTGTTGTTATTCATGAGCAATACAAACCTCTGTGTAATGAACAAGGAAGATTGAAAGAACAATTTAGAAGTGTAGTCAATAAAGGTTTTCATCATGCAATCAATTTCATTAATGATTTTGATAACGAGTTGATAAGATTTGTTTTGAGTCACATTCTTGATCAATTCATGTGGTTGGATAGACCTCACAAAATCACTAAGGAAGCAATCGATGTTGTAACCAGTTTTTGCTCAACTGGTGAGATACCATTACTTAGGTTTGTACTGAAGAATGGTGTTGATAAATTAATAGGATCAAGATGGGATAGAAGAGCCATGACTGTGAATGATATTAATGATCATGCAGTTAAATTTGCATTTATGGTGGTCTGTTATAGAATCTTCTATTCAAGCAGAATGAATAGTACATTGGCAACAACAATTCGCACTGCATATGGGATGATTAAGAAAAATGTGTACTATGACTTGACTGAAGCTCTAAGGAGTCAATTAGTGGAAAATTTGGACCCAGAAAAGAAGGAGATGAAGATCAGATTCAAGTTTGGACAACTTATCATGGGCTTATTCTTTTATTTCTAAAACTTTTTCCCTGGTATTGGTGATGTACAATGGATAACCGGGACACCTGCTCTATTGCAGATGAAGAACAACATTAGGATGTTGAATGACAAGTTTTATGATATTTCATGGGGATATTTTAAGAAATTTTAGAATAAAATGCATGCTATGGAATGCATACCGGCAGAGGTAGTAAATCGATATGAGGATTCTATATGTTTTATGGTAGACATAGATACATGCTTGATGGAAGTTGTTGTTCCCAGGACCACATGGGTAATGCCCATGGGTTATGAAGTAGATAAAGATATACTTGTTTCTTATGTTGATCATTTTTTAGCTCAACCAGTTGATACCACTGCTGAGAGGTTTGGAACCTACAAGGAGAAACTTCTTAAATTGAACTCTGCATTACAACAATCAGTGATAGAAAAGAAAGTAAGGAAAGAGGTAGAGACCTTTACTGAATAGGCTAGATTCTCAAAAGAATAGATAGCTATAGCAAGAGCCAAGTATGAGGCTAAACAAGGTGGAACTTCTAATGTACGAACAGGTACCTCCATCGGTAAGACTAGTGTTGGTGTAAATAATTATTCATCATGGATATTATTACACCTTACTTAAGTTTACTTAGGAAATACATTTCATAGTAGTTTGGGTATGAGACACTTGGGTGTTTGTGCCACATTGGGATAGTGTGTGTAGGAGAATTTCCACCTTTTATGGTGTGATCTTGTTGTTACACTCCACATTCAGTGGGTGATCCACCTCATGTGGAATATTATATTGTTTCTCCTACCTACCCACACCTATTTCCTACCTAACCTTGTTTCTTATTGAGCCACATGTCATGTTTGTGTGCTCACATATCCATATAGCCTTGCCTATATAAGTAGGCTCATATTCATTGTATAAACAACATCGATTGATGATCCAGTTGATCAGTATTTTCATCTTGATAGAATACAATTTATTTCTATCATATATTTTGTCTCTCTTATTTGTGCTTTCCATTACCTCTTGATCTTGGCAAAATCTCACATGGTATCAGAGCTGGTCCATGTCTCACATGGTATCAGAGCCATTAGAGTGTCATTGGTTTGCTAATTGAGAGAAATTTGATGCTATTTGGGGTTGTGTATTTTGGAGTTTTCTATTGCAGGTTATTATTGAAGCTTGATGAATCAAATCTAAGGTTACCATTGGATTTGGGAGCTCCAAGAAAGTCATTTTTGCCTTTTGTTTCATCAAAATTAGACTTCGAAGGCCAAATCTAGAGGCATTTGAAGTTTGACACTGTGATGGAAATTTTCCAGAAATTATAATTTTGCAAGCAATTTTCAAATAGCGATATCTCACTCATCCGGACTTGTTTTTTCGACCAATTTTTTTTTGTTTGGGGTAGAATTTTGTGATCTGTACAGTGGTGCAGATTTTTTTTGATTTTCGGATACAGGTTTTTTAGAAATCATGAAATCCTAATTTTTACAATTTTGGAGGCTTTGTTTGGGCTCATATGGACTCCTTTTCAAGTGCCATTTTTTTTAAAGTGCATATTTTTTCATCTACTATCATAATCTGACATCTGTTTGCAGTGATTTTAAGTAGAAATTGTACTTTTAGTATTTTGCCATTTTTGGCATATTTGGTACTTGCATTTTGCTTGGATCTTAGTTTAGATCACTAGCAGTATTTGTTGAAGTCTCTTAGATCTCATTTTGAGAAGTTGTAAATTGAAATCAGAAGTCCACTTTGCCTTGTTTTGCAAGTGGCCCATTGTATACGCACTAAGTAGAAAGTGCCAAAATCACCATTTTGGGGGGATTTCTTGATTGAGAATTTTGGGGGGGTGTCTTATGTGATTGTGCCTCTCTCTATCTTGCGTTTTTTCATTTTGGTGCCATGGGTTCTCCTAAATTTCCACTTTTAACTTCTCATAATTATGCATCATGGAAAATTAAGGCATGGAGTAAACTAATGGAAAAAAGACTCATTCATTATGTAAATGAAACTATTACAACACCACCTGATCCTAAGGCTAATCCTAATGCTCAAATTGAATGGCTTACTAAGAATGCTATGACACTTGGAACTCTTAGAAAGTATGTATTAGATGACCTCATTTTTCACATTGATAAGTGTACAACAATTAAAGAGGCTTGGGATATTTTTAAGAAATTGTATGGTCAAGTTGATGAGATTAAGGGCTACAAGCTTGATAGTGAACTCACAACTTTGGATCCCAAGGATTTTGATACAATCCAAGATTATGCCACAAAAGCAACTGAGCTAAGAGCAAACCTAAAGGATTGTGGAATTGACAAATAGGATGCTCAATTGGTTTATAACTTGTTGGTCAAGCTTCCTTCAGAGTATGCAGCCTTTGTATCTAGCTTTCACACCCATAGGTTAGCTCAAGGTTCCTCATACACTTCTCCCTCATTTGATTCATTCACAAAGATGTTGATACTTGAGCAATCTAAGTTGACCGTGATGGGGATTCTCAAATCTTCAAAGTCACAAGCTTTGGTGGGTAACAAAGGGAATCAAAGTAATTAAGGAAAAGGCAAGAATCAAAAGCAACCTAAGTCTAAACCACAACAAGATGGAGCACAATCTTCCTCTCCACAACAAGGTGATTCACCATTCTCACCTAAGAGGAAATCATATAACAATAATCTTTTTTGTGGATATTGCAAGAAGTCAGGACATGATGAACATCATTGTTATAAGAAGGATATTGATGAGTTGAAGAATCTTCTTAAGAAGAATAGAATCAACCTACCTTCTAGAATGTCTACATTGGCTTCTTCTTCCAAGGATAAAGGAAAGGATCACTCTTTTGGGATAGATAAAGGAAAGGGACAAGATCTTTTTGCTACTACAAGTCACGATTCAAGGAGATGGCTTCTCATCATATGGCATCTTTGCAGTCTATGTTTTCTACATTTGAGCCTTTCCACATGCCACAAATTTTGATGGGAAATCATGCATACATGGATGTGATTGGGAAAGGATCTATTGACATTGGGGATAACTCCTTCAATGATGTGTTGTGTGTACCCCACTTAACAAATAATCTTATTTCCATCTATCAAATCACATATGGGGAAACTAGGAAAACTATGGAATTCACACCTAATTTAGTTATCATTAGAGACTTGGAGAGTGGAGCTATCATTGCGACTGGGGTGGTTGATCATGCATCTTGGTTGTACTCTTTTTCAGATTTTGGTCCTATTAATAAGGTTGGTTCTTCCTATGTTGATGATTCAGATTTTGAGGAGAACTTTGGGCATTTGAACTTGGGGATTCTCACATTTGACCCCATTCTTGAGCCTTGCATTTCATCTCCTTCTATTGATATCACACCACCTATTGCACCTGATGATGTAGCTAGTGCGACAATTTTGCCTTCTTATGATTCAGTGTAGTAGGATATTTTATGTCTTCTAGTTTTAGTTGATTGGGATGCCTACTTGACAGACATTGCACGTAAGTTTGTGGACTCCTACATTGCAGATTTGGGAGACACCATTCATGACATTCATCTTCTCTTTGATGAAGATGATCCTTCTTTGATTGTTGCGAGGGATAACTCTGACCCTCTTGTGCATTCTCTACATGATCAATCTTTAGAGGTTGACATGATTGTGGATACTTTTGTACAACACTTGGAGGAGGTCTCTTTATCTTTTGAGGAGACATATGAGTCTTTGGATATTGTTCTACATTCATCTCCACTAGATCTTAGAGTGCCTTTTTCAGTAGTGTGGCACAGTTTACCACCTTTGGAGGAGGTTACATTCAGCATCGACATGGGGACACTTGAGCAGTTTTCCAAGATTCCTTTCATCATGAGTATTTTTTCTCCATCTTCCTTTCATGGTTGGGGAGACTTTTTGGATACACCTTTGGTTTTGTTTCTTCCTAAGGGGAGGAATGTGGTTTGATGTTCATGGAGTAGTTTCTTCATTCATCTTCAAGCTTCTATCATTGGTGTAGATTCCAGATTGAGGGGGGGCTTCCTAGTCTCTCTTCTTCTTCTATCATATGGGAGGGACTTTTTCATCGCATAGGGTTTTGTCCTTCACATACTTCTATGAGAGTTCTTTGTATCTAGTTTTCATCTCTCTTTTGGGGGAGGGTTTTTTCCCATTGGGTTTTTCTCTCTTTCCTCACTTTGTGAGAGATTTCATTGCATTGGTTTGCATGCATTTGCATTTATACATGGGTACCTAACATGGCCTAGTAGCCAGGACCCATCTTGCATTGCTTAGTTGCATTGTAGACTTAAGTGCATTCCCCTAAGTTGCACTTAAGGGGGGGTGTTGGCGTAAATAATTATTCATCATGGATATTATTACACCTTACTTAAGTTTACTTAGGAAATGCATTTCATAGTAGTTTGGGTATGAGACACTTGGGTGTTTGTGCCACATTGGGATAGTGTGTGTAGGAGAATTTCCACCTTTTATGGTGTGATCTTGTTGTTACACTCCACATTCAGTGGGTGATCCACCTCATGTGGAATATTATATTGTTTCTCCTACCTACCCACACCTATTTCCTACCTACCCTTGTTTCTTATTGAGCCACATGTCATGTTTGTGTGCTCACATATCCATATAGCCTTGCCTATATAAGTAGGCTCATATTCATTGTATAAACAACATCGATTGATGATCTAGTTGATCAGTATTTTCATCTTGATAGAATACAGTTTATTTCTATCATATATTTTGTCTCTCCTATTTGTGCTTTCCATTGCCTCTTGATCTTTGCAAAATCTCACAACTAGAGTAGCCAAAGCAATTGAAAAGAAGAAGACAAAAGAACCTAAGGTGAAGCTTGATGAATCCCAAAGATGGAAGCCTTCTAATATTCAATTTAAGAGGAAAGGTAAACTTGTTGAACCTCCTATTGTGCCTGCCCAAACCGGAAAAAGAAAAAAGGAGAAAGCTCACAAACTGGTGATAGATGGAGAGGCTACATAATTAGAAGAAGATAAGAGATCACTAAGGGCAAGTTCTAAGAAATAGAAGACTACTAGTAAAGGTAAAGCATTTAAGAAAGTATTGACACTTGAAGATTCTTTTACTAGAATGGTTAGAATAATTAAGGATTATGGGATATACAAAGGTTTAAACATACTGTTTACTCATTTGTCTAAAAATCAACAAAGGGAGATTGAAGATGCAGTCATTTTTAGTATGAACAATTTTAGTAGAGCCCTCATTGAATTACAAGGGCAAATTCCAGATTCTCTATATAATTTGATTGATGCAAGGTGGAAAGGGGCAATTATCCTAGATAAAGATTTTATTGATTATACACTTAAACACTTGTAACTAAAAGAAACTGAAGAGGAAATTGAATAGACAAAGGTTAATATAAAAGCATTGTTCAGATCAAAGAAAAGATTAACAAGAATTCTTGTTGGAGAGACCGAATTAGTTCAAAAGGAGACAAAGATTTTAATGAAAAAGGCTTTAGGTCTCATCCCCGATGAAGAAGAGGAAAAAGATGAATAAATTAAGGATAATACTCCTGCAAAGCAAAAATCCAAAGACCTTCCTGAAGGTGTAAAGATCATAGATTTTGAACTGAACAACAAGTATTTGTATGATGACCCTATTGATACTGAACCTGTAGATATATTAGATGATGATACCCGTGTTGCTGATAATGTTGCTAACACTGCTGACAATGTAGATTTTTTTTAAGTTGATGTATAGATGTTTGAACATCAGCAAGAACAAGTTGAGAACAAAGGAGAAGAGAAAGAAGTAGGCAAAAGCTCAATTGAGCAACTGACAACTGCATAGTCAATGGAGACTCCATCTGTACCAATCAATTTAAGTGCAGATACAAATATAAATATTGCTACTGAGGATAATCAGAAGGATAAGGAAGAACCAGTAAAAGAATAAATTGTAGAAAATCTACCACTGTTCAAGGATACCACTAAAGAAGGTGAAGATGAAAAGCAGGAAGAGAAGAAAATAAAGAAAGAAAAGATAGAGAAAGAGAAGAAAACAAAGAAGGTGGAAGAGGAGAGGAGAACGTAAGCAATAAAGACAACTCCTAAGGTACCTTCTAAATCCAAACTAAAGAAAACAATAGTTGATGATGATAATGATGACTCTGTAAGCATAAAAGGTCCTATTAATATGGACAATTTAAGTTCTTCATAATTAATGGAGATTGCTACAACAATGCAATCCCATGCACAAAAGAAAAGATTGAAAGAACAACAAAGAGAAGCAGAGACTATAAGGGTCATTGCTGATATTTTGTCAAGTCTCCTACTAGAGATCGATACAGGACATTTTCCTACCCCTACTGCCAAACTTGGACAGTTAGTTGTTGATGCCAATGAACAACTTAAAACCCTTGAAGAAGCTGCATACATTTCTGTTGAAAAGGATTACAAGAAGAAAAGGGGAGAACAATTAATGGTTGAGATAGATAAAGGCAAAGTAGCCCTAATGGTGAATAAAGAGTTGTTGAAGACCAGATTGGAAATTGACTGTAAGATTTTGGCTACTATCTCCTAATTTTCACTATTTTGTGTTGACTTGAGAAAGAAGAGAGTTGATACTGAGAAGGAGTTACAAAAGTTAAGTGAAACATTCACACCAGTACAAGACTCAATAATCACTTTTGGTAAAAAGGTTGTTGATTTACAACACTAGTTTGAACTATATGAACATGAGCAAGTGAAATGGGTCAGATCAGTGAAAGAACTCCAGACTTAGCTACTTCTGAAAGTTGATATTCTTCAAAGAGCATTCAAGGAGTCAGAGGCAATTTTGGCTACTCTGGAGATGAGTATAGTTGATGCTATGGATGAGTTAGCAGCAAAGCTAATGACATAAGTTGAAATTATTGAGACACTGTTAGAAATTTGGGACAATGATCTAAAACAATTAAAGTTTCATTTCAGTGATGTTTTCTTAAAAATTGCATTGTAAAGACTTTAACACTTTTTATCTATATATTTACATGTAGTTTTTGATGACAAATTTTGATGTAATATATTTACTTCTTTATTTGGCATTGATGTTAAAGGGGGAGTAGAACTAGTTTATGAGTCAAAATTTTGTATGTAATGTTACTATTAAGGGGGAGTAATGATTTCATTTTTGTAACATCATGCAATTGCTAAGGGGGAGTGTATGTCATGTAGTCAATTTTTGTTTTGCACACTTGGTTGACAAAATTTTCCTAAGTGTTGCCATCAATGCCAAAGGGGGAGATTGTTAGCATTTGATCATTTGAATGAATAGAACTAGTTTATGAGTCAAAATTTTGTATGTACTGTTACTGTTAAGGGGGAGTAATGATTTCATTTTTATAACATCATGCAATTGCTAAGGGGGAGTGTATGTCATGTAGTCAATTTTTGTTTTGCATACTTGGTTGACAAAATTTTCCTAAGTGTTATCATCAATGCCAAAGGGGGAGATTGTTAGCATTTGATCATTTGAACTAAATCAGTAATGTGTGTTTTCTTGATGCAACTGGTATATATTTGTTGTGCATAGAGATTATATTTATGTATGATGAATATTTTGCATGTTCTCATTGATGGAAACTATGTGTCTTAAGTCATCTTAGTCCTACAATGCAGCAGGTAAGACTTAACCAATAAGAAGAGACAGTTTCATTAGAACCTATAATTAGGACTTCAACTAGTAAATGGCAGACATAGTTACAATCCGACAACTGCTATGGGAAATTCATGAAGGATGAAGTGATGTGGTTTGACAGTAGCAATGAAGGATGGTAGATAAAGTTATGTTCATGATCTAACATGTTGATTTGATCAGATGAATGAGATGTGATTGACTAAGCAGGTATTCTGACTGAGACTTAACTGGTAGTGATGATAATCACTCAGATCGGTAAAACGACATAGAATTGGATTTTTTTATGTCTGTGGCCGACATAACTAAAGCACACAATGCAAGATTGTCTAGATTCATTGAACCTAGGGAATTGTAACAAGGTTCTATCTGACCTTATGATGATTTTAAATGTGTGATGAGGTATGAAAACATATATGTGTATGAGGTTGAGAGTGTGATAGATTATTAGCGAATTTTGTATTTCTGAGAGTGCGATGATCAGAGGAGTTGAGAGATGAAGTCTATGTGACATTGTAATGTTCTGAAGCGGATCTTATCAGACACAAAAGGTTTTATACTGAGATCATTTGTACTTGTTGGCTCCCTAATAGTTGCAGCAAGAAAATCCTCTTATAAGGTCACTCCTAACATGGTGCAATCAGATCCTAACAGGTCTGATCATTAAATCCTCTAACCAAGAGACACATTAACTTGTGTTTGAAAATCAAAAATAACTTGGGTAGCTCCTAATATGGCTGGTCCTCATAGGCCTTTTTGAAAAGCTCTTAATCAGGCTTAGACACTTCTAACAGGGTGTGCCCCTAACCCAGTGTTGTAGACCTTAACTGTCTAGGTCTCTATACTACAAATAGTGGATCTTGTGGGTACTAACTCCCACCGTGGTTTTTCCCATTTGGGTTTTCCACACATAACTCTTGTGTCATGTGGTTTATGCTTTATGTGGTGACTTAATACTTGTTATTATTTCTTACATGCATATTGAGTTTTAAGTTGGTGAAATTTGGAATCAGGTTTGTATTGTTTTTACTAGCACTGATTCACATCCCCCCTCTCTTAGTGCCTTATAAGTTCATCAATATAGATGGTGAGATAGAGTGATAGAGATATAGAGATATAAGGAGACACAAAGAGAGGGAGAGATGAAGAGAGATACAAAGACTGATATATAGATATATAGAGAGAACTAGAGATAGACAAATAGATATGAAGGGAGAGGGATAGAAATATGGGGAGATAGAGGAAGAGATAGACATATATTGGAAGCAGAGAAAGAGATAGATATATACAAGAAGTGAAAGGGAGAGAGAGGTAATGATAAAGAGATAGATAATAGGATATAGTGGGAATGAGGGAGGAATAGATTGGGAAAAATAGAGAGAGAGGGAGAGAT
Source organism: Cryptomeria japonica (assembly GCF_030272615.1). NCBI lineage: Eukaryota > Viridiplantae > Streptophyta > Pinopsida > Cupressales > Cupressaceae > Cryptomeria > Cryptomeria japonica. The sequence continues at coordinate 149,229,491 of NC_081410.1, forward strand.
ATAGATAGAGAGAATTATAAAGAAATAAAGAGGGATAGGGAGAGAGATAGAGATAAAGAAGAGGGGAGAGAAACAAGGAGTGTGTGTTTATGATTTAGAGAGAGAGAATAAGTAGAGAAAGATATAAAAATAAAAATTTAAAGATAATTATTCCACAATTAATTAAAATTCAATAAGTCAAATCTATAAATTAAATCAATACTATTATCTTTTAAAATTATTATTTGTAACTTCATAAGACAAAAATAATTAAAATTAAATTTTAACTTCATGTAAATTAAACCTTAAAAGAAGAAGATGATGATTAGAATAATTTAATAAAAAGTAAGATAGAATATCCTAATAAAAGAATATTAAATTAAACTATATTCTTATAAAAAGAAGATAGAAATAAAAGATAGATTTCTAATTCAAAAAATAAGTAAGTATTATACAATAATTAATATTTTAATAAGATAAATAACTATAAATTAAATGAATTATAATCATTTTGAATTATTATTTGTAATTTCATTAAAAAGAATAAATAATTTAAATAAGATTTTCACTTAATGAAAAGTAATCATTTCAAAAAGTAGAAAATATAGCTAATTCTTTCTTTTTTAATAATTTTGCCTTTTTTGTCTTCGGACATGTAGTGTCATGGTTAAAAAACTTCATTAGTGAAGCGGCCACCAAGATTCAAATCCCTGTTGGGCCACTATGCTTGCAAGGCCTTGTGCCTTCGCTGGGTCATTGTGCTCGCGGATTTGAACAAGTGAAGTGTGGGGATGAGGTCCCTCATTTGTGGCCTCACTGGTTCATAGCTCCAAGTCAAAAGCATTCATGTGGAGCTGAAGGGCATGTCATGCCAGCGTCACCGGTCATGTTAAAAAGTTTACCAGGCATAGTCTAGAAAAAAAAAAAAAAAAATTTGTCTTTTCCACTTTTGAAACTTAAAAAAATATGGAATATTCAAATAAAAGAAGATATCATTAAAAAATATTAGTTATTTATTTATTAGGGTAAAGGGAAAGAGCCCATAATATTATACTAATAATAAAAGAGTCACTAATACAATAGGAAAGAGAAGAGAAAAACTAATGCAAAATGATGATATTTCATATCATCAAGTTGAGTTTGAACAAATGGAGATGAACAAGTAAATTCCATCCACAAACTATCTAGAGTGTCACCATAGAACTAGCTAAATACAATCCAAATCAAAGCACAGGTAGATGATATATGAGAACCTTAGATCATAGAAGAGATTTAACAAAATAAAACCTCATCATTCTAGAGGCCTCAATCAAAATCCACCATTCTAGAAGTCGCGATCATAATTCACTATCAAATATATCAAGCCAAGGAGGGAAAAAGTAGTCACAATAGCTGAGGACCAATCCAGAGCATGAACATAGTAGAACAAAACCCACCATTCTTGAAGCTTAGACCAAAATCCCCTACCAAAATAGGGAAAAATTCAGTCACAAGAAAAATCAAATCATGTGGGAGCCTAAATGTAGGGTGGTTAACAGGGAATCTGAAAAGCCCTTTTGAGAAGATGTCGTTCCAAAACCTTGGATATATTTTCTTGATTTTCAAGTTCCTTTCAGCATAAACTTTAACTAAAGTCTGACTATCGCAGAAGCCAAAAAGAAAAATTGAGAAATGAGAAATTAGGAAGACTATTTCCCATTTGAGGAACCCGTTGAGGGTTCTATATCCATCTGGGTAGGGAATGAGCTTGCATAGCCATGAGGGTCAATATCTACACATTTAAAAATCACTCAAAACCCATGGAATTTGGTAATAGCTTGAGAAGTTAACTGGTCACCAATGATCTATGCATTTTTCTTGAGCAACGAACGAAATGGGGCAAAGGAACCATATCTAAGACCATTAATGAAGGAAATAAAAATAGACCTAGCTATCGACTCTTGCAACACTTCCTCCCTATCAAGAAAACCTCCAACCCATGGATCACCTGCCAATAGGTTATACTTTACAATTTTTGGTTTAATTCCTCCCATATGAAGAGACTAGGTTGGACGACAAAGCCAACAATAAACTTCATGAAATCAACTGACCAAGAGAGATCCATGATAAAAGTTTCAAACTTGGAGATCACCCACGATGGAGGATTGAACTAGTTTACTTCCATCCATTCTACACCAAGGATTTCAGTAATTTCCTCCTCCACCTTTGAGCATGTGATGATGAAAAGGGACTGCAGATTAACTCAATTAACACATTGTGGGAACAAATTATGAAAAAGACCATGAAGCACAATTGTTTTAGCCATGGAATGAGAAAGGTAACTGACAAGGAAAATAAAGACCATAAGTGATGAGGAATTGACAAGTTGTATCATTAAAACATGCCATTCTAGGCACATGTGAAAGGAATAAATATATTGGAAAATGAAAAATGTAGCTCGCCAAAGGACTCCTTGGTAGGAGTGGCATACGAGACATGACTACCAATCATACTCTCAGCCAGGTGAACAATCTCCATGGAGTTGATATGGCATGAGCCAAGATAGATTGACCTCATGTCAAGAAATTATGAGGTGATAAACTCATAAGGAGGAGTATTATGATTTGGAAAGTGAGCTCCATGGCAACATGTTGTAAAAAATAACACAACATGTTAAACAAAAAAGTAATCAAAGAGTTTAGACATTCTTTTTAATAGCCTCCAACTTGGCTATTGATTTGAGCCCTTCAATATTATGTAGCTCTGATCCTACAAAAGTTTTTTCTCCATGAGAGAGGAGGAAACCCTGATTAGCTAGAAGATCTGCAAGAGAATTTGCTTCTTTGTAGAAATGTGAGAATGTGTATTCTTCAAATTGAGATAGGAGAGATCTTACTTCTTGGATAGCATATTCAATCCTCCAGTTACCTTTATCTAAGGAGAAGTTTGAAAGGGCAGAAATTGTGTTCATAGAATCCCCTTCAATTCTGATCTTTTTTACTATGGAGGTGATATCCAGTCTGATCCTGAAAAGGAGTGCTTGAGCGTCTGCCACATTATTGGACCCATTAGCTATTCTAGCCATCCCGCATTGAAGGACTACTCCCAGATGATTCCTAATGATGAAGCCAATACCTGAGATCCCAAGGTTTCCATTAGAAGCCCCATCAAAATTTAGTTTATAGTGGCCCAGGTCTAGAGGTTTCCATTTAATCTCTTTTCTAATTTTGGGTTTGGGTATGTTGATGAGAATGCTACCTTTGAAAGGAAGAGATATAGTTTTCCATTCAGAAAGAAGTTTATTGTGCCATGAAGTGAAAGTTGAGTTTAAGATTTTCTTATTGGCAACTTGGGCATTGACAACTTTTGAGATTAAGCATTCAATCTTCTTGAGAATGTTTGAAATACCATTACATTCCTTTCTAAATATTCTCTTGTTTCTTTCCCACCAGATGTTCCATATCAATACCATGGGAGAAACAAACCAAATGCAAGAGAAGAAGGAATCCATGTACAAGAGGGGCCCAGAGTCAAAAATTGAAGTGAGATTTGTTGGGAGGGGGGCTGATCAATTGAGTTTTGACTAAAACCAAGACAAACATTGGTGTGCAAAGGTGCAATTTAGAAGCAGATGGTTTGTAGATTCATCAACCTCATTATAGAGTACACATTTGAAAGGGGGAGCTATGTTTAGTAAGGATAAGATTTTTCCTTTCAATGCCAACCATGAAAAAACTCCAGCTTTTTGGAGACCAAATCCTGACCAGCAAAACTAAAATCTTCTATGAGGGGTCTTATGATCATTAACTAAATAATTTCCATAATTTGAAGGCAGCCAAATGAGTTTGACTAGAGAATCTTTAAAGGGGATGAATCTCTTATTTAATTCTACAAAGAGGAATTTTTGTTGGCATAAAGGATTTGGGTTGTCAAAAACATCCTTCCACACTAGTCTATGGACACCACCACCTTGCACCAAATAAAAATAGCCACTAACAAAACAACCCCATGAATTCAGAAGACACCTTTTGATGTCTTGGAGCCCATCTATGCCACTCATGGGAGGGTATCCATTCCATGAGTCCTCCCAAAAATATTCTCTTTTCCCATTGTTGATTAAGCAAGAGAGGTTTGGTGAGAAGATAAATCTGCAAGACAACATGAAATTCCACATATGTGAGCCTTTGGGGGATCCAAAATAGTGAAGATTCTTTCAGGATCTTCAGAGTCAAGGTATTTGGCTTTAACAATTGAGGCCCAAAGTGAATCATGTGTGGAGTAGAATTTACATAGCAATTTTGCACCCATTGCCTTATTTCTAAATTCAATGTCTAGAATTCCTGCCCCTCCTAAGGATTTTTCAGTGCACACTTTATCCCAAGCCAATAAATGGATCTTGCTCTGATGATTTTTATTTCCTTTCCATAGGAAATTTCTAAGAATAGTTTCAATGTATAATCTCATGTGTTTCGGCATGGGGAGGATAGCCATGATATAATTGATGATTGTGGACAAAACTACCTTTATTAGAAGAATTTTGCCTGGTAGAGATAACCATGTATTCTTTCACGAAGCAATCCTATTTCTGATAGAAGAAATGATATTTTCCCAAAACATCTTTTTCATGCAACCTACAAATAGTGGGATGCCTAGATATTTGCATGGGAGGGAGTCTTGTTTGAAACCCAACACCCCTAATAACTTGTTGGCCAAGGAAGGAAGGCAATTTAGAAAGAAGATTTTAGATTTTGTAGCACTAACTTTTTGACCGAAAACTAGACAATATAGATCCAATAGTTTCTTAATAATTTTAGCTTCCTTCATGGAGGGATCTCCAAATAAGAGATTATCATCTGCAAATAGAATATGTGTGATTGAAATGTGAGTATGTGGGATGGAAATACCCTTCAAATGGCCTAAAGTGTGATGAAATGTAATCAATCTACTTAGTGCTTCACCCATTATTATGAAGAGGGATATGGACAAAGGATCACCCTATCAGATTCCTTGTGAAGAAGGAAAGAAGCTTGCAAGTGTTCCATTAACAAGAACATAGAATTTTGCACTTGACATGCATGATAGGATCCATTTACACCATTTGGTTGTCAAACCCAAATCTGAGGAGTGTGTGGTGGAGGAAAGTCTAGTTGACTTTGTCATAAGCCTTCATAATATCATGAGCTATCAAAGCTCCCTCAGAAGTCCCCTTTCTTAGATCAAAACCCCCTTGTTGTTGGGAAATGATTTTGGGGAGTAACTTTGCTAATTTGATTGCTATTTCCTTTGTAATAATTTTGTAAATGATATATTGGTTGAAAGTCTAAAAAGGAAGATGGGCAGGCCACCTTAGGAATCAATGCAATGTGTGTCATGTTGAATTTCTTTAGCATTTTACAATTCTTTCTAGACTCCTCAACCAGTTTCCAAATGTCTTCCCCTATGAATGCCTAGCAATTTTAAAAGAAGAGAGTTGTAAATCCATTGGGGTCGGGGGCCTTGTTTGGATGCATGGAAAACACCACATGCCTGATTTCTTGAAGGGAAAAAGGTTTGAGAAAATCTGCATTATCTTGATGAGATATCAAGGGTGGTATATGTTGTAGGACTGGGATACATTCCTGAGATGGGTTTTCTTTGTTATCTTTTTCCTCATTGGAGAATAAAGTAGTGAAGAACTTGACACCCTCATTTTGAATGCCTTCTCGATCTATTATAAATTTACCTACAGAGTCATGAATCTGGGTAATGAGATTAGAAGCCCTTCTCATTTTAACTGAGGAATGGAAGAATTTAGTGTTTTGATCACCCTCTTGCAACCAAAGTTCTCATGATTTTTGCCTCCAAAAAATCTCTTCCCTCAAGAGGATTTCTTCTAAAGCCTCATTCTTTTGCTTTTGAAGTTTGTAGGTCTGATCATTAATTCCATGTTTAATGATATCCTCATTCAAGTTTTTTATGTCTTCCTCTACTTGTGTTTTATGCACGAAAATATTTTTGATCATTGATTTGTTTCAATGTTTGACTTTTAGTTTGATCCATTGCATTTTCCCCGCGAATTGAAACATTCTAGAGCATAGGAAGAATGGTGCATCTTTCCACCATTGTTCTAGATAAGACAAGAATGAAATATCTCTCAACCAAATCTGTTGAAACTTGAAAGGGCTCTTAGACTTTGGAAACCATGGAGCAAGAGCAATGGGTAAGTGGAAGAAGTTGTGTCCACTTAATGTGGAATTTTTACACTTGAAAAAAAAACTAAAAAATCAACGAGCAGGGTACAAAGGAGTTGAAATGGGATCCCATCTTGGCATGGGGTCTTGAGCCAAAAAAATTAATGAGATCTCATGGGCTTGGGATCCCAAACCTAAAGCTCAAAATGGGATCCCATTTCATTTTGGATGGGGATCCCATTTCAAAACACACACACACACACACACAGATATATATATATATATATACATATATGTATATATATGTATATATATACATGTATATGTATGTATATATATATATATGTATATATATACATATATATATATACATACATATACATGTATATGTATACATATATATACATATATGTATATATATACACATATATATATATATACATATATATGTATATATATGTATATATATATATATATGTATATATATACATATATGTATATATATGTATATATATATATATATATATATATATATATATATATATATATATTTTAAACGGGTTCCAGTTCATTTTTTCCAAATGGGATCCCAATTAGAGCCATCTAGCAACTCCCCAGCAAGCCATCCAAGTATGCCCTCTCCTAATGTTTTTCAAATTTTCATAGTTAAATTAGTATTTTAGTTAAAAAATTAAATTTTTAGTTAAAAAGTTGGTTTTTAAGTTTTAAAATTTGTTTTTTTAGTTTAACAATTAGTTTTTTAGTTTAAAATTAATTTTTTTAATTGATTATGAAAAGATTTTTTATTTGAATTGATTGGGTTATGGTTTTTTAATGTCAATCTAGGTTTTAATGAAAGTAATTTTTTTATAGAATTATTTTTCATTGTTGATGAATGAAAATAAAATGTTGAAAACTTTGAAATGAAAAAAAAAACTAAAGCAAAACCAAATAAAAAACAAAAACCAAGACAAAAACAAAATCCAAAATCAAAACAAAATTCAAAATGAAAAACAAAACCAAAACTACAACAAAAACAAAACTGAAACATTGTAAAAAAACCAAAATGTAGATAAACCAAAACCAAAACCTTTCAAAATGAAAATGAAAATGTTGAAAAACCAAAGTATAGGACCACATATGACCATATGACCCAATACATGACAATATAGGATCACATAGTGTCCTAAGGGGTCATACATGTGTTAAAAGTTTTGCGTCACCCCTTAGGACCACAAATGACCCCTTAGGACATAATGTTATCCCACATATATGGTCATATTGGGTCCTTAGGGGTATGTTGTGCACACTACCGATGTTAAAAGGGGTCATATGGTCTCTTAAAAGGGGCCATGCATGTCCTAAGGGGTTATATGTGGTCCTAAGGGGTCATGCATGTGTTTTAACAGATGCATGACCCCTTAGGAGCTCACATATGACCCCTTTTAGCATCCTTGTGTGCACAACATACCCCTTAGGCCCCAATATGATCATATAGGATCATATTTTGTCCTTAGGGGCCATATGTGGTCCTAAGGGGTCACACATGTGTTCAAACACATGCACGTGACCCCTTAGGACCACATATGACCTATTATAACATCCTAGTGTACCCCTTAGGACCCAATATGACCAAATAGGATCACATAGTGTCCTAAGTGGTAATACGTGGTCCTAAGGGGTCACGTATGTGTGTTTTAAACACATAATATGTTCAACCCCTTAGGACCCCATATGACCCCTTTTAACATCCTAACTTATCCTAAAGGGTCATATGTCATCCTAAGGGGTCACACATGTGTTTTAACACATGCGTGACCCCTTAGGACTACATATGACCCCATAGGATCACATCGTGTCCTAAGGGGTCATATGTGGTCCTTGATGAGCTGAAATAATTGCTCTTTTATGTTTATGACTAATAAGTTTTTCTTATGTTTTAAGTTGCATAATTGGACAATGTGAAGGTCATTGGATGTATTAAAGTTTTGACTGTGTGCATATTCAATGTTAACCAAACCTATTGAACCTTGTATTATTTTGGCTAAGTATTCTTGTAGCTATGCAAATTACTATGATAATTTAATGTATGGATATATAAATATTATGGTTGATAGGAAATGGATACGTATGTGTTTGTGTGTACTAACCTTTGATATAGACATAAATAAGAAGCTACAGAAGCGGTCAAGCTATGCCAGTTGGAGGATCATGCCATGCAAACAATTAGAGATATTTCAAGGCGGTTGAGAGCATTAAAGATAATAAGGGAGATGGTGTTCGAATGGAGCGACTGAAGAATAATGAGGCAATACCAGATCTATTTATGATTGTCTTTAGTAGGCAGCAATCTAGTAGAAACCATCATGCTATATTCCTGGTCATGTAATGATGAAAGTCCCATGATCTCTATGGTTGACTTCTTCCTTGTTGTAATAAAAGTTTCTGCCTAATCTCATGGGCGCAGTCTAGATAGTTAAGAGTTTGTTATAATTTTCTTATAAATAAAGTTCTCAACCTCTTCACAGAGGTTAGACAGAGTTTTCAAAGTCAAGAAGTATTTTCCCTATTTTATGTATTGTAACAACTTTTGGAGATAATGAATAAAGTTATGTTGTTATGAGCATATAGAATCATTTAAAATCTGGGTATGCTCATCCAAGAGGGTCCACTTGGTGAGTAATCATGTGTAACTATTAAATTAAGTTTTCTTTTTCTATAGTAGTCATTCTGGCAGTTGACTGTTCCTACAGCCACTGGAATCAGATCCTGTGACTGTTCTTGCAGCTAAAGCAGACAGTGTAGTTCTTGTTTGCTAGCTTTGAACCTGGATAATAGTTGTTCATTTAAAATCATCTTTAAGTGTTAATATTTCTTGTAGACAATTAGTTGTTGCATTTTTGCATGTTTATTTTTACTTTATTTGCTACAGTAGGATAAAAGGACTCCTACCGAAGCTTAGTGCACAAATAGTGTTGGCCCATTTTAAGTAATACGTACTTGGGTTGACAAGTAAATTAACCTCAGTCATAGGAATGATAGCTATTAAGAATGGATGTCCAATCCTTGATTTAAGCCTTCAAGTATAGTTAGTGTGTTATAATTAAATATGTGGTATGCAGTTTTCCATAAGTAATGTGTCTTGTCCATGATATCTTAGAGTGAGTCCATGTTACTTAAGGCTTGTGTTGCATGTTTTAAATTTTTGACATCATTCAAGAATAAGTTCAGCATTGATGTGACAAGCATGTAGCAAGTGTGAGTATACTTCTCTTGCCACCATTTTTGTTGTAAGGTACTGAGAGATAAATTGAGATAAAAGAAAGGATACAGTGCATGATTTTTAAGTTTCACAAAGTATCTTGGCACTCTACATTTTAATAAAGATATTGCATAGGAGTTCATGCAAACATTCAGTGACGGTGAAGCTACCATGAATGGTTTATGGGTTATAGCTACAGAGGAGAGAATAGTAGAGGTTACAGGGTTTCCAAGGGATGGGGAATTATTTCCTAAAGCTAAGGATGCAGAGTCATTGATAAGCCCTGTGATGAGACCACAAAAGAAGCCAGATGGACCAGGTTGGAGAAAATGAAGGGATTTTACTATAACCTAGCTACAAGAGGCATAGGATAGAGTACCATTGGTGATTTCAGAGTTAGTGCTCGTGTTAGGAATTTTCCCCCTATTGGAGGACCAACAAGACATTAGGCTGGGGGGCAAAATGGTGAGCTGAAATAATATCTCTTTTATGTTTATGACTGATATGTTTTTCTTATGTTTTAAGATGTGTAATTGGACAATTTGAAGGTCATAGGATGTATTAGAGTTTTGACTATGTGAATATTGAATGTTAATCGAACCTGTTAAACCTTGTATTATTTTGGCTAAGTATTCCTGTAGCTATGTGAATTACTATGATAATTTCATGTATGGATGTATAAATGTTATGGTTGATAGGAAATGGATACATATGTGTTTTCATATACTAACCTTTGATGCAGGCATAAATAAGTAGTTGCAGAAGCGATCAAGCTATACCAATTGGAGGATCACACCATGCAAACAATTAGAGATATTTCGAGATGGTTGATAGAATTAAAGACAATAAGGGAGACGGTATTTGAATGGAGCGGCTGAAGAATAGCGAGGTAGTACAAAATCTATTTATGACTATCTTCAGCATACAACAATCTAGTAGAAACTGTCATGCTATAATCATGGCAGTGTAATGATTAAAGTCCCACAATCTTTGTGGTTGACTACTTCCTTGTTGTAATAAAATTTTCTGCCTAATCTCATGGGCATAGTATAGATATTTAAGAGTCTATTATAATTTTCTTATAAATAAATTTATGAACCTCTTCACAGAGGTTAGACAGAGTTTTCAGAGTCAAGAAGTATTTTCCCCATTTTATGTATTGTAACAACTTTTGTAGATAATGAATAAAGTTATGTTGCCTTGAGCATATAGAATCATTTGAAATCTAGGTACACTCATCCAAGGGTGACCACTTGGTGAGTAATCCTGTGTAACTATTGAATTAAGTTTTATTTTGTTGTAGTAGTTGTTCTGGCAATTGACTATTCCTGCAGCCACTGGAACCAGATCCTGTGACTGTTCCTGCAGCTAAAGCAGACAGTACAGTTCTTGTTTGCTAGCTTTGAACCTGGATAATAGTTGTTCATTTAAAATCATCTTTAGTGTTAATATTTCTTGTAGCCAATTAGTTGTTGCATTTTTTCATGTTTATTTCAGTAACTTCAATTGCTACAATAGGATCTAATGACTCCTACTGGAACTTAGTGCAAAAATAGTGTTGGCCCATTTCAAGTAATACATCCCTGGGTTGACAAGTAAATGAACCTAAGTCATAGGAATGATAGCTATTTATAATGGATGCCCAATTCCTGAGTTAAGGCTTGAAGTCTAGTTAGTGTGTTATGATTAAATCCGTGGTCCATGGTTTTTTGTAAGTGATGCGTCTTGTCCATGATATCTTAGAGTGAGTCCCTGTTACTTAAGGCTTGTGTTACATATTTTAAATTTTTGACATCATTTTAGAATGAGCTTAGCATTGATGTGACAATCTTGTAGCAAGTGTGAGTATACTTCTCCTACCACCATTTTTGTTGCAAGGTATTGAGAGATATTTTGAGATAAAAGAAAGGATACGGTGCATGATTTTTAAGTTTCACAAAGTATCTCGGCACTCTGCATTTTGCTATAGTAGTGTAACAAGAACTTTATTTTGTCCAAGTAACCATGGGAGGTGTGCCTATCTACCATGAGCCTGTAACTCATGATGCCTTGTTGCAGGATAACTAGTGTGAAACCTATTTTCAGAATTATGGATGGACAAATTATATCTTGAAATTAATGGATTTTAATGAAGATATTGCATAGGAATTCATGCAAACATTCAACGATGCTGAAGCTACTGTGAAGGGTTTACGGGTTGCAGCTACAAAAGAGATAATAGCTAAGGTTGCAGGGCTGCCAAGGATGGGGAATTATTTCCTGAAGCTAAGGATGCAGAGTCACTAATAAGCCCTATGATGAGACCACAAAAGAAGCCAGATGGACCAGGTTGGAGAAAATGAAGGGATTTTATTGGAACCTAGCTACAGAAGGCACATGACAGGGTACCATTGGTGATTTTAAAGTTAGTGCCCATGTGAGGAATTTTCCTCCCACTAGAGGACCAACAAGACATTAGATTGGGGGGCAAAATGATCAACTGAAATAATAGCTCTTTTATGTTTATGACTAATAAATTTTTCTTATGTTTTAAGTTTCAAAATTGGACAATGTGAAGGTCATATGATGTGTATATGGTGAAAATGGATAGATGAAAATAATAATATTGAAAGACTTAATAAATTCAAACACAAAACCCTAGCCTAAAAATAGCAAAGATCCACCATAACATATGAGGATTACCTAAGACAATGCAAATAAACAAAATAAAAAAATATTATACCATCACATGTCCACTAGGGTTTGAATCTCCATTGATCTTGATTGATATGTTTTCTCTCAGATTTTATGTGTGCACAAGAGCTCAACAAAGAATGGAAATGTGGTTGATAGCTTGACCGCAAAAAGGCTTGATTGCATAAGATTGACTATAATGCTAGGAGGATTGATAATGAAGAAGAGTATCCTCTTATATATAAGACACTGTAAGAAATGGAGGGATAAGATTAAGATGTGTAAAAGATAAATGGTTGGCTAGGATTAAAGGGTAGGTAGAGGAAATAAGAAAATAATGAGAGGGTAGGTAGTGTAGGAGTTAAGAGATGAATGACATGTGTCATGGGTAGAAAAGGCTAATGAATTAATTAAATAAATAAAGATTTATTTAAATAATAGAAGAAATGGGATCAAATAAATAAATAAAAGTATTTATTTAAATGAGGAAAAAGGCTAGAAAAGAATAAATGAATTAAATAAATTAATAAAGATTTATTTAATTAATAGAAGAATTAAGCTTAAATAATTAATTAAATAAAAATATTTATTTAAGTAGACAAGACAATTTTAGGTGTCTACAGGATGTATTAGAGTTTTGTCTATGTGCATATTGAATGTTAATCGAATCTGTTGAGCCTTGTACTTTTTTGGATAAGTATTCATGTAGCTATATGAATTACTATGATAATTTAATGTATGGATGTATAAATGTTATGGTTGATAGGAAATGGATACGTATGTGTTTGCGTGTACTAACCTTTGATGCAGACATAAATAAGTAGTTGCAGAAGTGGTCAAGTTATGCCAATTGGAGGATCGTGCCATGCAAACAGTTAGAGATATTTCGATGTGGTTGAGAGCATTAAATAAAATAAGGGAGATGGTGTTCGAATCGAGCGACTGAAGAATAGAGAGGTAGTACCAAATCTATTTATGACTATCTTCAACAGGTGGCAATCTAGTAGAAACCGCCATGCTATATTCCTAGTCGTGTAATAATGAAAGTCCCACGATCTTTGTGGTTGACTTCTTCCTTTTTGTAATAAAAATTTCCACATAATCTCATGGGTGTAGTCTAGATAGTTAAAAGTTTTCTATAATTTTGTTATAAATAAAGTTCTGAACCTCTTTGCAGAAGTTAGACAGAGTTTTTAGAGTCAAGAAGTAATTTCCCTATTTTATGTATTGTAACAACTTTTGGAGATAATGAATAAAGTTATGTTGTTCTTAACATATACAATCATTTGAAATATGGGTATGCTCATCCAAGGGGGCCCATTTGGTGAGTAATATTGTGTAACTGTTAAATGTAGTTTTCTTAAGTTTTCTTTGCAATTGACTGTTCCTGCAGCCACTGGAACCATATCATGTGATTGTTCCTATAGCCAAAGCAGACATTGTAGTTCTTGTTTTCTACTTTGAACCTGGATAATATTTGTTTATTTAAATTCATATTTTAGTGTTAGTATTTCATGTATCCATTTAGTTGTTGCATTTTTGCATGTTTATTTCAGTAACTTCATTTGTTGTAGTACAATAGAATGACTCCTACTAGAACTTAGTGCAAAAAAGTGTTGGCCCATTTCAAGTAATATCTCCCTGGGTTGACAAGTAAATGAACCTCACTCATAGGAATGATAGCTATTCAGAATGGATGTCCAATCTTTGAGTTAAGGCTTCAAGTCTAGTTATTATCCTAATTGGCAAGGCAGACAGTCCTAAGGGGTCACACATGTTCTAACACATTCGTGGCCCCTTATGAGCACATATGACCCCTTTTAACATCCTAGTGCATACAACATGTACCCCAAGTAGGACCCAATATGACCATATACCTGATCACATTATGTCCTAAGGGGTCATATGTGGTCCTAAGGGGTCACACATGTACATTCTAACACATGCATGACCCCTTTAGAGCACATATGACCCCTTTTAACATCCTAGTGCGCACAACATACTCCTTAGGACCCAATCTAACCATATAGGATCCATCACATTGTGTTCTAAGGGGTCATATGTAGTCCTAAACATGTGTTCTAACACATGTGCAACCCCTTAGGATAACATATGACCCCATATGATCACAATGTCGTAAGAGGTCATATGTGGTCCTAAAGGGTCACATGTATGTGTTCTAACACATGCATGACCCCTTAGGAGCACATATGACCCCTTTTAACATGGAATATTGTGTACAACATACCCCTTAGGACCCAATATGACCATATAGGATCACATTTTTTCCTTAGGGTCCATATGTGGTCCTAAAGGGTCACCTATTATAGAATCATCCTAGTGTGTACCCCTTGACCCAATATGATGAAATATGATCACATATATTTATTAACTTTTTCTAAGTGGTTGAATATGTGGTCCTACTAAGGGGTCACACATGTGTGATCCCTTAAGACCCCATACATGACCCCTTTTAACATCCCAGTATCCTAAGTGATCATATGTGGTCCTAAAGGGTCACACATGTGTTTTAACACATGTGTGACCCCTTAGGACCCCATATGACCCATTTTAACATCTTAGTATCTTAAAGGATCATATGTGGTCCTAAAGGGGACCACACATGTGTTTTAACACATACGTGATCCCTTAGGACCACATATGACCCCATAGGATCACATAGTGTCCTAAGGGGTCATATGTGGTCCTAGGTAAGGGGTCATGCATGTGTTTGGGTCATATGTGGTCCTAGGTAAGGGGTCAGACATGCGTTCAAACACATGCGTGACCCCTTAAGAGCATATATTCATGACCCCTTTTAACATCCTAGTGTGTACAACATTTACCCCAAGGAGGACCCAATATAACCATATACCTGATCACATTGTGTCCTAAGGGGTCATATGTGGTCCTAAGGGGTCATGCATGTACATTCTAACACATGTGTGACCCCTTAAGAGCACATATGACCCCTTTTAACATCCTAGTGTGCACAACATACCCCTTAGGACCCAATATGACCATATAAAATCTATCACATTGTGTCCTAAGGGGTAATATGTGGTCCTAAGGGGTCACACATGTGTTCTAACACATGTGCCACCCCTTACCTAACCACATATGACCCCATAGGATCAAAGAGGATTGTAAGGGGTCATATGTGGTCCTAAGGGGTCACGTGTATGTTTTATAACACATGTATGTGATCTTGTAGGAGCACATATGATCTCGAGTTTCAACATCCTATTATGTACAACATACCCCTTAGGACCCAATATGACCATATAGGATCATATTTTTTCCTTAGGGGCCATACATGGTCCTAAAGGGTCACATGCATGTGATCTAACACATGCATGACCCCTTAGGACCACATATCACCTATTATAGTTCATCTAGGTAGTAATTTACCCCTTAGGACCCAATATGACCAAATAGGATCACATATAACTTGTCCTAAGTGGTTGAATATGTGGTCCTACTAAGGGGTCACACATGTGTTTTAAACACATGCATGACTCCTTAGGAACCCATATGACCCCTTTTAACATCCTAGTATCCTAAGGGCTCATATTTGTTCCTAAAGGGTCACACATTTTTTTTAACACGTGTGACCCCTTAGGACCCCATGTGACCCCTTTTAACATCCTAGTATCCTAAGGGGTCATATGTGCAGTCCTAAAGGGTCACACATATGTTTTAACACATGCGTGACCTTGTAGGACCCCATATGAACCCTTTTAACATCCTAGTATCATAAGGGGTCATATGTGGTCCTAAATGGTCACACATGTATTTTAACACATGCATGATTCCTTAAGACTAGATATGACCCCATAGGATCGCATATTAGTGTCTTAAGGGGTCATATATGGTCCTAAGGGGTCACAGATGTGTGACCCATTTTAACATCGGTAGTGTGCACAACATACCCCTAAGGACCCAATATGACCATATACCTAGGATCATATTGTGTCCTAAGGGGTCATATGTCATCCTAAGGTGTTACACATGTGTTCTAACACATGTGTGACCCCTTAGGACCACATATGACCCCATAGGATCACATAGTGTCCTAAGGGGTCAAGCATGTGTGTTCTTACACATGCATGACCCCTTAAGAGCACATATGACCTATTATAGTTCATCTAGGTAGTATAGTGTATCCCTTAGGACCCAATATGACCAAATAGGATCACATATAATTTGTCCTAAGTGGTTGAATATGTGGTCCTACTAAGGGGTCACACATGTGTGACTCCTTATGACCCCTTTTAACATCCCAGTATCCTATGGGGTCATATGTGGTCCTAAAGGGTCACTCATGTGTTTTAACACATGCATGACCCCTTAAGACCCCATATGACCCATTTTTAACATCCTGGTATCCTAAGGGGTCATATGACATCCTAAAGGGTCATATATGTGTTTTAACACATGTGTGACCCCTTAGGGAAACATATGACCCCATAGGATCACATATTAGTGTCCTAAGGGGTCATATGTGGTCCTAAGGGGTAACACATACATGTTATAATACATGCTTGACCCTTTTTAAGAGCACATATGACCCCTTTTAACATCAGTAGTGTGCACAACATACCCCTAAGGACCCAATATGACCATATACCTAGGATCATATTATGTCCTAAGGTGTCATATGTGGTCCTGAGGGGTTAAACACATGTGCCACTCCTTAGGACCACATATGACCCCATAGGATCACATAGTGTCCTAAGGGGTGAATATGTGGTCCTAAGGGGTCACACATGTGTGTTCTAACACATGCATGACCCCTTAGGAGCACATGTGACCTATTATAGTTCTTCTAGGTAGTAGAGTGTACCCCTTAGGACCTAATATGACTAAATAGGATCACATATAACTTGTCCTAAGTGGTTGAATACATGGTCCTACTAAGGGGCCACACATGTTTTAAACACATGTGTGATCCCTTACGACCCCATATGATACCTTTTAACATCCTAGTATCCTAAGGGGTCATATGTGGTCCTAAAGGGCCACACATGTGTTTTAACACATGTGTGACCCCTTAGGACCCCATATGATCCCTTTTAACATCCTAGTATCCTAAGGGGTCATATGTGGTCCTAAAGGGTCACACATGTGTTCTAACACATGCATGACCCTTAGGAGCACATATGACCTATTATAGTTCATCTAGGTTGTAGTGTACCCCTTAGGACCTAATATGACCAAATAGGATCACATATAACTTGTCCTAAGTGGTTGAATGCGTGGTCCGATTCCTTAGGATCCCATATGACACCTTTAACATCCTAGTATCCTAAGGGGTCATATATGCTCTTAAAGGGTCACACATGTGTTAAAACACATGCATGACCCCTTAGGACCCCATATGGCCCCTTTTAACACCCTAGTATCCTAAGGGGTCATATGTGGTCCTAAAGGGTCACACATGTGTTTTAACACATGCATGACCCCTTAGGAGCACATATGATCCCTTAGGACCATATATGACCCCTTTTAACATTGTATTGTGTACAACATACACCAAGTATGACCTAATACATGACCATATATACCTGATCATATTGTGTGCTAAGGGGTCATGTATGTGGTCCTAAGGGGTCACACATGTGTTCTAACACATGCATGACCTCTTAAGAGAACATGTGACCCCTTAAATAACATCCTAGTGTGCACAAAATGCACCCCTTAGTACTCAATATGACCATATAGGATCACATTGTGTCCTAAGGGGTCATATGTGGTCCTAAAGGGTCGTGCAAGTGTTCTAACACATGTGTGACCCCTTAGGACCACATATGGCCCCATAGGATCACATAGT
Organism: Cryptomeria japonica; assembly: GCF_030272615.1. Classification (NCBI taxonomy): domain Eukaryota; kingdom Viridiplantae; phylum Streptophyta; class Pinopsida; order Cupressales; family Cupressaceae; genus Cryptomeria; species Cryptomeria japonica. The sequence goes on from NC_081410.1 coordinate 149,247,387, forward strand.
TTCCTAAGGGATCATATGTGGTCCTAAGGGGTCATACATGTGTTCTAACACATTCATGACTCCTTAAGAGTACATATGACCCCTTTTAACATCGTAGTGTGTACAACATGTACCCCTAGTAGGACCCAATACATGAACATATATACCTGATCACATTATGTCCTAAGGGGTCATATGTGGTCCTAAGTGGTCACGCATGTATTCCAACACATGTGTGACCTCTTAAGAGAACATATGACCCCTTTTAACATCCTAGTGTGCACAACATGTACCCCTTAGGACCCAATATGATCCCATAGGATCACATGTCATAAATACGACCATCCCCTTAAGCCACAATATGACCCCATAGGATCACATGTCCTAAATAAAACCAACCCCTTAAGCCACAATATGACCCCATAGGATCACATGTCCTAAATACAACCATCCCCTTAAGCCACTTGTCCTAAATACAACCATCCCCTTAAGCCATATGTCCTAATTACGACCATCCCCTTAAGACATGTCCTATTTAGTTTGATCCTAATTAGTTAATTTCATAATAGGGTACTAGAAATATGTCAGAATATAGGCCCTATTAAGCCACAATAGGACCTATTAAATGACACAATATGGCATAATAGGTCCTATATTATGGCATAATAGGACCTATTATGCCATAATATGACATAATAGTTCATATTATGGCATAATAGGACCTAATATGCCATAATAGGGCCTATTATGCCATAATAGGGCCTATTATGACATATTAGGTCCTATTATGACATATTAAAGGTCCTATGAATCCGTATGTCCTAAATAGACCCATGATCCCCTTAAGCCACATGTGTGGACTATTTAAACTTTCTTCCCCTTAAGACACATTTCCTAATTAGGCCTATATCCCCTTAAGCCACTTGTCTTATTTAGTTTGATCCCCTTAAGCAACATGTCCTAGTTAGGCCAATCCCCTTAAGCCATGTACATCCTAGGATTAATTTCAAAAGTCCTAGATATTTTTAAAAATAGTGATCAAAATTAGTATGTATGTATACATACATGTGCTTGAAAGTTTCAAAAAAAAATTTGTACATGTGATCAAATATTTGAATTTATATATATGTTATTAGATTCTTATGTGATCATTTACATGTTCTTGATAAATTGAATATATGTATGTTATTGATCAAATTTGTCTCTAGAGCTTATAGTATGTATATTTAGCCATGTTTTTATTATTTATTCAATTTCAAAACTTAATTTTTTATTCATGTTTGTATTTAAATGTATATAAATATAGAGCTCATATTGTAAACACATCATGGATGAATTTTATATAGTTGAATTTCTTAATGCACCAGAGGCTCCACACCCCACCTCCCCCCCCCCCCTTCCCCTTTGCTCCCACCCACATGGACCTTCTCATGGTGCACCACCTCCACCTCCACCTCCACACCCATGTCAGCCTCCACCTCTTGGTTCTGATGAGGCTCAATATTGAGCCGTAATTGATGAGAATGTTGGCTCTATACAACAAAGAGTTAATGAGATCCTTAGAGCACCCCTCATATCACGACACATGCCACATTTTGCATCGAAGATGTAAAACATTCTTGATGCAATTAGATTCATTGATGAGGAGCTTGATTCACATTGAGAATGGAGTGAGGAGAGACACCGGTTCTATTCTGATGGCCTCTCATATAGGGATATTTTAGATTTGAAAATAACCAAAGCACTCTTAGTTCCTTATTTTTTAGATCATGTCACAAGTGAACCCATTCCTCCAAACAAATCTCACATATCAATGAATTGGTGTACACATTAGGGGATGACTAATAATTATTGGGAATGGTGGCAAATGGTATTTGACCAACCACTACATGTGAACTTAGAGTGCCCCTTGTATTTTTTGAGGAAATTACATACAAAGTTTCTTTTAGGTCTAAAGCCCAATTATTTTGATTTTAGATCATTCCAAGGTGTTGGTGGTGGCATGCCACAACATAGGCTAGGAGAACGTACTAACCCCAACTGACCTACCCCTCGCCATCCCCTTGTGGCTCCCATGACTCTTGTTATACCTATGCCTATTTACCAGTGTTATATTATGTCGACATTCGGTGCATTGACTACACTCACTAGTAGCCTTAGTCATCATACATCTGATTTGGTAGGTGGCCATGATGCTGGTGGATATTTAGGAGATGAGGATGATGTTGACATTACAAATGTTCCTCATACGTCAACACCCCATTTTGGTACCAGCTATCATCGACTATGCTATGGGCCTCATGGTGATCCAAGTGCTTCCAGTTCACATCATGTTCCATCCTCTTCAGCCGCATAGCTTCGAGTATCTACTGATCATGATCATATTGGTTCATATGTCAATTTTCTATGTGCCAATGATCATCTAATAGATCATGATTCACATGGTAAGCATGTATGTATACATACAAATGTTAATTTATGTAGATAGATCTATACTATTTTTTAAAATAAAAAATTAATATTATATTTGAAATTGAACATGTGTATATATATATTTAATGTGCAATGTATATGTCTTCATTAAACACATATATGTCTCTAGGCCATGGTTGGGGCCAACACATTGACATTTGGATCTTCTGATCATTTTAGTGCATTGTCAACACCTTTTGATCTTGACATTGAGGTAATTTATTTTTATTTTGAAATTGATTAATTTAGATGTTACAATTTGTGTACACATGTGTATATATTATATATATTATTTATTTGAATTGGTCACATATAATTTAAATATTTAATGAGCTTTTTTAAAGGAGACTATGACAACAATTTCCACATCGGATTATCCACTTGCGACTTTGGTGAGTGCTCCTCCAAGATCAATTGTTGCATATGAGCCTCCAACATCGACTGTACGTGTTGACACCTAGAGTAGAATTAATTTTTAATTTTGTGTACATCTAGATATATTAAATATAAATTAGATACATATTCAATTGAGATCTTAAGTATTAAACATAAAAATTGAATTTTGTTATAGGTGGACACGACCATTAGGATGAGTTTTTCAGACCCACATGATCATGGTGACCCTCTTGTTAGTTTTTTGCAGGCATCAACAACATCTCAGGTGAACAATTTGATTTAAATTTAAATACAAGTTGAGTTTTTATTTAATAATTAAATAAATATATAAATCGTACACATGTGTAAGTTGTATGTACATAATTGACATGAACTATTTAATATATATGTGCTCTTCTTTTACCTTGTAGGATCTTGTTACTTCTAGTATTTTTACTTCTAATATTACTCCCACTCAACCCACAACACTTGGACATATTGATGTACAACATGTGGATGTGCGTAGAGGATATGATCCTTAGGTACATGATATATATATATATATATATATATTTAAAAACTTTCACTTGTAGTAGTTCCATTTTAAAAGCAACTAAATTTAGGATATGCATGAAAAATTTCTACAACCTTTAAATTTTTTATTTATGTATATTTAATTGAACATTAAATATAAATTTAATAATTTCTATTTTTTCTTTGATCTATGTGTACTATAGCATGAGATAGTAGAGGTCACATCAACAACCCCTATACCACCTAGAGATGTAGAGCACTCAGTGGAGAGAGGAGATGAGCCTACTCATGTATGTATATGACAAGTTTTTTAGTTGTAAAACCACTTAAATAATGTGTTACAAAATGTTTTACAATTTAAAAATTATTTTAAATAAAAAATTATAATTACGTTCTGTAGTTCTCATAAACTTTCATTTTGTCTTGCAGAGTGATTCTCCTCATTCTCGAATGCATGGCTTGAAGAGGAGTCTAGAATTTAGGGAGTCCTCTTGATTTTAGGGGCTAGATATATATAGATTTTTTACATCTTTCATGCAATTTACTATTCACATTTCATCACATGGACTTATTTTGAAAAACATTTCAGGACCTATATATATATATAGTATGTCATGTGCTTGTTTATTTTGCACGCAGTTTGTTTATTTCATGTGTCACCATATATATATATATATATATATATAATTTATATCATCTAGCTTAGTACATTTCAGGACATACGTGCATGTGTGTATTATATTTATTTTGACATGGACAAATGTTTTAAATTTTTATGCATGCTAAATCTAGATAGATCATGTTCATGTAAATTAGTTGAACATAGTTCTCAAATAACTTAATCACATAGTTCAAGTAAATAATTTAAATACACATTTAAATTAAATATGTACAAGCACACATTTAATTAAAACATGAATCAATTAAGAAATATACACATAAGTAATAAATTATACATATCAAGATCAAATAAAAATATACACAAGCAATTATTACATATACACATTGTTGGCATGTTTGGCATAACTGATGAAGATGAGATGATGGTGGATGACTGTATCGGTAGAGGAAGACACATGATTAGATATTTATATTGCCATTGATGGCAACCAGGTTCAACTGATGTTTAATGATGTTTACAGTTGGTTTTTGGTGATTGACTTGTTGGCTAAGTGAATTGGTCTACCAGAGTAAGAGTTTGACAAAGTTTACCAACAAGACTGTGAATTAGGACCTTAACCAGTAAAGCAGATAAGTTTTGGTGGAATCGGGTGATTGGCTACATTTGGTGACTTGTGGTTTGATACATAAGATTTTATGATGAATTTGAGTATGTAACCGAAACCACATCCTATGATGGTTATTGGAAGGCATGTTTTGAATTTCTGATGAAGTTTTGCCAAGGTTTAAGAAGGTTTTAAGGACTAGTAAAGAATTATCTTAACTGGTAGTGATTTTTGGTTTGGCGGCGATCTACATCAAGTTCATGTGTTGATGATAATGTGTCACAAACCGCGTGATGATTTTGAAAGATGTTTTGGTGCATTTGGAGAATGAATTTCTTGGGAATGTGCAAAGTGCTTAGCGAAATGTGCTAAGGGTTTGACTTTGTACCAGATCAACTTGTTGTGATGATTTATGATCATTCAATGATCGACATTGATTTGTAATTGATTGTAATGATCCCTATGATGATTTGTAATGAGTTGTTAAGATCTATGATGATCTATGTAGTAAGTCTTAGGGTTTTGATGTTGACCTAGTTGTAAAAGTCATTTATGTTGGCAAGGTTGATATTTTGGAGTGTCGATGATTTTGAGAAGTGTGAGAAGCCAAACCAGTGTGTGTGAGAAGATTTGCTAGAGAGATGCATACTTAGAACTTAATTGGATCTGATCAAGAAATCACTAGAGTTCTATACACAAATCATTCATTGTAAAATCCCTTAACTGGGTAGGTCCTAACAAACCTCACATTGTAAAATCCCCTAACAAGGTGACTCAATATCTGAGCTCTAAATTCTCTTGTGAGGTTGATCTTAATAGATCAAAGCTTCTAACATAGCTGAGGTAAATCCCTTAACCAAGTGACTCCTAACAAGGTCTTCTCCTAATAGGGCATAATTGTAAGCTTCTAACCAAGCTTTCCTCCTAATAGGGCGCATTCCGAAAGAGTGCAAAATATTAATGGGTACCAATTCCCACCGTGGTTTTTCCCTATTTGGATTTCCATGTGAAAAACATGGTGTTCATGTGTGGTATGCTTTTCTTGTGATGTTCATGTTTTATTTCTGATAACCAGTAAAGATAGTTTATGTTTGTTTATCAGAGACCTTAAAGCGGTTACCAGTATTGATGATTATATGATTGATCAAGCATTCTGATCAGTTAATAAGTTGGTAACTATGTTTGTTTATCTGATATTGAATTGATGGCTGATTTGATTAATAAGTTTGCATAAGAGGAAATGATTATCTAGATCTGATAAGGAAATCTGTTATGAAGATTTGGTTTAAGTGTTGAATGTTTTCAGATTTGAGATAAGTCTATTTTGGTGTTGAAAGTTTGATTTTTTGTTAATACTGATTTACCTCCCTCTTAGTATTAAGTAGATCCTCTAGATTTATCAATTGGTACTGAGCATTGGTCCTGTATGTGTAGAAAGTCTAATAGCTTGAGGGAAAGATTTTGTGAAAGATGATGAAGAAGGAGGGTCCCAAGTTTACCAAGGACAACTACCGGATATGGAGTGATTAGATGAAGAGCTACATTAAAGGAATGGGTTCATAGTACTAGAATCATGTGTTAACCAAGTATGTTGCACCTACTACCAGTCGCTTGACACGGGATGAGCTCAAAGAATAGTAGGAAAATATTCAAGCTCTTGAAGCAATTGTAAGTACTCTATTGGACTCTGAATATATTGATGTTCATCGATTAGAAACTGCAAATTAAGTATGGGAGAAATTAAATTTAATCCATGGAGGAGATGAACATGTACAAAGGGCAAAGGAAGAGAGTTTGAGAGGAAAATTTGATGATATGAAAATGGTTGACGGTGAGAACATAACTCAATATGGACAAACAATTAAGGAAGTTGTAGGTGGAATAAAGAGTGCCAGAGGTAAGATTAAAGATGATACTATTGTTAGCAAAATTCTTAGAACTCTTTTACCACAATATTCTATTAGAGTGTCTGCTATTCAAGAACTGAGATCCATTTCAAAAGATAAATTTATTGTTGATTCTTTAATTGGAAAGTTAACTGCATCTAAACTTAACAGTTTTGATAATAGTGTTTCCAAACCTTCTTAATCTGCCTTTAAGGCTTCAATAACCAGTACATCAACAAGGAAAGGAAAAGATGTTTGTCATAATCATGATTGTAGGTCTAGTCATGGCAGTAGCAGAGGTGATGGTGATGATGAAGGTCATTTGATGGAACTTGAGGCATTACTGGATAGAAGATTCCCTAGAGGAACAGGTAAATATAAAGGTAAATTACCCTTGAAGTTTTTCTCTTGTAGTAAGATTAGACACATAGCTGCTAACTACCCTAACGCTAATAAGAAAGATAAGTTTAGGATTTTCAAAGGAAAAGGCAAAAAACATTGTTATGTTGGAGTGGATGAAGGTGTGACTGATGATGAATCGGAAGATGATGATGTTAGGATAACTAGTGAACAACTGAGAGGGGGCGGGGGTGAATCAATTGTTAATAGATTATATTAATCAAACCACTTTATAACCTTTAACAAAAGCACATAAACATTGAATATCAAAATAGCAGAAACAAATACCGGTAAGCAATAAAACTTAAGAATGAAATAGAGAATTAACACAATACAACCATACCACATAACACCATGATTTGTACGTGGAAAACCCGGTAAAGGGAAAAACTATTGTGGGAAGCCCACCCATAGTCAGATGATACTTCTATAGAAAGTATGTGATACAATGAGGGGCTTGAACATGTAGGAAGGCATAATGCCTAGAGCGTACTACTCATTACAAAAGAGTCACTGACTACATAGAGGTTATAACCACCTCAAGATAATTGGACAACAATTCATAATAATGAACTATTAGAGATAGCATCTACCATGCTTGATTATAGTTCTGGTTAAGCTCAATACCAGAGGCCTTTGACCTCTACCTTAAACCCAATTTGATCACCTATGATCGACCAAATCTCCTTCACATATGATATTACATTCCATGACCACGATACTTATTTAATTCCCATTCCATACCACGATCTACAATGAGATCCTACTTCAATTTATACACACCCTAAGAACTAAACCAATTAGGTCGGCCACCTAAAAGATATTACAATAAGATCATTACATACATTCATATTACAATGATATGCCATGTTGGATTTAGACCAAAACAACAATAACCAATTCATAAAACATCCCTGTAATGTGTAGTGAACATGTTAACATGATACCGGTCCATAGCCTAGATAGGTATTGGACCTAATGTAGGTCCACCATGCTAAAGTGATGTCTTCAATCAATTGAGGGACGATCAAGGATCACCTTCTTCATCCTAAATTCCATCTAGAAGCCGCACCAACACCACTTAGCATTCTGTCAAGGTTTCTCAGTAAAAGCTCTGCCAGTTAAACCTTAAACCCTTACTAGTAACACAAGATCTTTTACCAGTAACCAAAATCTGTCTTCCGGTAACCAACCATAATAGATAGTGTTGACATCAATGACAAAACATCAATGCAACACATAATCAATTCATCCATATTGCCACTAGATGACAATGAGGAGATAGTATTTGTTGCTATGAAGGATGATTTGACTGATGAGAAGGCTTTGGTGTCTCATATGAATAACATCGATGAATGGATAATAGATAGTGGTTGCTCACACCACATGACCGGTGACAAAAGTGAGTTCCTATCCCTTGAAGAGTTTGATAGAGGTGTTGTAAGATTTGGTAATAACTCTCCATGCATGGTTAAAGGTAAGGGATCAATTTCATTAAATGGGAAGAGTAATGTAGATGATGTTTTTGGGTTGAAGGCCTAGAACATAACCTCTTAAGTTGGAAAACTTAATGATAAGGGATATCTACTTGAATTCAAAAGTGGAGTGTGCAGGATTCTTGGAAATAATAGAGAATTGATTGCTACTGGGAAGCAGACTAGAGGTAATTTATTTCATCTGAATACTAATGTAAATTATTGTTTGGTGGTGAAGATTAAAGACAACTAGTTGTGGCACAAGAGATTTTGTCATGTCAATTTTGACAATTTGATTAAAGTTAGTAGGTCAAGTATTGTTAGAGGTTTGCCCCATCTTGTGAAACTGGATAATGCGTTATGTAAGGATTGTCAGATGGGTAAGATGACCTCTGTATCCTTTAAGAGTAAGTCTTTTTCTTTAGAGAGTGTTCTTGATTAGGTTCATACTGATCTTTTTGGTCCTATGAGGACTAAGAGCTATTTTGGTGATAAGTATTTGATGATCTTTACTGATGATTATTCCAAAATGATGTGGCTAAATTTTCTAAGAGAAAAATCTAAGGCTTTTAGTAAGTTTAAAGCATTTAAATCTCTTGTTGAGAAAGATACCGAGAAGAATCTAAAATGTTTGAGATCTGACCGGAGAGGTGAATTTAATTATGATGAATTTGTGAAGTTCTATGATGAACAGGGAATTAAGAGGTAGATGTTAGCTTCTAGAACTCCACAACAAAATGGGATAGAAGAGAGAATTAATAGAACACTTGTTGAAGCTACTAGAACCATGTTGATTTAAGGTAAAGTATCGAAGATGTTCTGGAGAGAAGTAGTCAACACTGTTGTCTATACTTTGAATTGGGTACTTGTCAAAAAAGGTAATAACAAAACACCTTATGAATTATGGCATGGAAAGACTCCTAGTGTAAGCTATTTCAAAATCTTTGAGAGTAAATGTTATATTAAGAGAGATGATTACACTGAAATATTTGATGCTAAGTGTGATGAAGGCATTTTTCTTTGTTACTCTACAAAGAGTAAGGCATTTAAATTTTATAACAAGAGAACTAAGAAGATCATTGAGAGTGTTAATGTGAAGATAGATGATCTCCTTGAGAAATATAGTGATTCTAGGAGATCTAAGCCTAAGAAAGATGAAGAAAGACTTGTGTTCATAGAACCGGAAGTGCAGAAGACTGATGAGCAAAATGTTGCATAAATAGGTGCTCAACCAATAAATAGAGAGAGCAAAGAATGAAGCACATCACCAAAACCAGTTATTCTAAGGTATGTCAAGTTAATCACTTAGAAGAACAAATAATTGGAGATAAACATGGAGGAGTACAAACAAGGATGAAAATCAAAGAAAATTCTTGTCTAATTTCTGCTATTGAGATGAGAACAGTAAGAGAGATATTAAAGGATGATACTTGGATTAGTGCAATGAATGAGGAGTTAGATTAGATAGAGAAGAACAAGACATGGACACTTGTTCCCATACTGAAAGACAAGATTGTGATTGGAACCAAATGGGTTTTTAAAAACAAGTAAAATAAAGAAGGAAAGGTTGTGAGAAATAAAGAAAGGTTGGTTTGCAAAGGATATGCACAAGAAGAAGGAGAAGATTATGGTGAAACCTTTACACCTATTGCGATATTGGAAGGAGTAAGAATGTTACTTGCTTATGTTTCATCTAAAGGATTTAAAGTCTATTAGATGGATGTTAAATCAGATTTTTTCAATGACATCATTGAAGAGGAAGTATACATAGAACAACCAGATGGATTTGTTTTGTCTGAAGGCAAAGATATGGTTTGCAAACTACATAAGGCATTGTATGGATTGAAGCAAGCACCAAGAACATGGTTTGAAAGGTTGCACGCACACCTGATCAGGATAGGATTCTAGTGTACCAGTGAGGATAGTAACATATATCTAAAGACTGATGGAGAGAAAGTATTTATAGTTGAAGCATTTGTGGATGACATTATCTTTGGTGGTAATGACGACTTATGCATGGATTTTGCTGAGGAGATGAAAAAAGAATTTGAGATGTATCTTATTGGAGAGATTAAATTTTTTATTGGGTTGTGGGTCTAGTAGTTGGATGGTGGAATTTTTATCTATTAGAGTAAGTATGTCAAAGAGGTGTTGAAAATATTTGGCATGGAAGATTGTAAACCAGTTGCTAATCCGATCGTGATAGGATGCAAGTTGTCTAAACAAGATGACTCACCATTTGTGTATGAGAAAGAATACAGGTCTATGATTGGTAAATTGTATTATGTCATTCATAGAAGATTGAATATTGCACATGTTGTTGGATTGGTTGCTAGATTTCAAATGGATCCCAAGGAGACTCACTTGGTAGTGGTGAAAAGGATATTATGGTACCTGAAAGGCATAGTAGATTATGGTTTGTGGTATCCTTATAAAGGAAATTTCTCTTTGGATGTGTTTACTGATATAGATTGGGTAGGCAATGTAGATGACTAGAAAAGCACTACCAATGGAGCTTTTCCTCTTGGAGGCAAATTGGTTGCTTGGACAAGTAAGAAGCAAACTTATGTTTCTCAGCCAACAATAGAGGTAGAGTATGTTGCAGCATCAATGAATTGTACGTAGGAAATCTAGATGAGACATGTGCTTGAAGGATTCAAATTTGATCTATCTGAACTAGTAACTATTTACTATGATAATACTAGTGCAATCAATATTTCAAAAAATCTTGTGTTACATGCAAGAACAAAGCACATAGAATTTGAATATCATTTTCTAAGGGAAAGAGTACAGGAAAAGTAAGTCTCCATGGAGTATGTGACAAGTAAAGAGAAGCTAGAAGATATTTTCACAAAACCATTACTGAAGAAAACCTTTGAGTATCTCAGAGGTAAATTAGGGGTCAGACCCCTACTCAGACAAAACTAGAATGTAGGATGCATGAATCCAGTTGGCTTCATGACTATTTTTCACTTTGGATTGATGAGATGCAGGCTACTTTGTAGGGGGAGCAACTTAGATGTGTTTGCGGACATGTTGAAGATAAAAACTATAGAAGACTTGATGATTTGTGATGATTATGCACCTTTGGCATTGCTGCCAAAAGGGGAGAAGAAATATGATTAAGAAAAGAGATATGATTAATTGGAGTAGATATAGTGTAAACGACAGATGAGGTGAAGCAGAGAACAGAAGAGTTGCAGAGAAGGTCCAGAATAGAGATGAACAATAAGAGTTGAGTATGTTGATATTTAGTTTTGCTATCAATGCCAAAGGGGGAGATTGTTGGCATGTTTGGCATAATTGATGAAGATGAGATGATGGTGGATGACTGTACTAGTAGAGGAAGACACATGATCGATTATTTATATTGTAATTGATGGCAACCAAGTTCAACTGAAGTTTAATGATGTTTACAGTTGGTTTCTGGTGATTGATTTGTTAGCTAAGTGATTTGGTCTACCAGAGTAAGATTTTGATAGTTTGACAGAGTTTACCGACAAGACTGCAAATTAGGACCTTAACCGGTAAAGCAGATAAGTTTTGATGGAATCGGGTGTTTGGCGATGTTTGGTGACTTGTGGTTTGATACATAATATTTTATGATGGATGTGAGTATGTAACCAGAACCACATCCTATGATGGTTATTGGAGGCATGTTTTGAATTTCTAATGAATTTTCGCTAGGGTTTAAGATGGCTTTAAGGACTGGTAAAGAATTCTCTTAACGGGAAATGATTTTTGGTTTGGCAGTGATCTACATCAAGTTCATGTGTTGATGATAATGTGGTACAAACCACCTGATGAGTTTGAAAGATGTTTTGGTGCATTTGGAGAACAAATTTCTTAGGAATGTGCATAGTGCTTAGCGGAATGTGCTAAGGGTTTGACTTTGTACTAGATCAACTTTCTATGATGTTTTATGATCATTCAATGGTCAATATTGATTTGTAATTGATTGTAATGATCCCTATGATGATCTGTAATGATTTGTAAAGATGTGTGATGATCTATGTAGTAAGTCTTAGGGTTTTGATGTCGACCTAGTTGTAAAAGTTATTTAAGTTAGTAAGGTTAAGTTTTGGAGTGTCGGTGATTTTGAGAAGTGTGAGAAGTCAAACTAGTGTGTGTGAGATCTACCAAAGAGATGAAAACCTAGAACTTAATTGGATCTGATAAAGAAAGTAGTAGAGTGCTATACAAAAATCATTCATTGTTGTTCTCTAACAATTCCATCAGCTAAAATCCCTTAACCGGGTAGGTCCTAACAAGCCTCACATTGTAAAATCCCTTAACAGCATGACTCAATATCTGAGTTCTAAATCCTCTTGCAAGATTGATCCTAACAGATCAAAGCTTCTAACAGGGCTAAGGTAAATCCGTTAACTGGGTGACTCCTAATAGGGTCTTCTCCAAATAGGGCATCATTGTAAACTTCCAACCAGACTTGGCTCTTAACAGGGCACATTCCGAAAGAGTGCAAAATATTAATGGGTACCAATTCCCATCGTGGTTTTTCCTTATTTGGGTTTCCACGTGAAAAACATGGTGTTCATGTCTAGTATGCTTTTCTTGTGATGTTCATGTTTTATTTTTGATAATCGGTAAAGATAGTTTATGTTTGTTTGATTGTATGATGAAAGAACAAGGATCCGGTTAACTATTGAGAGGGGGGGTGAATCAGTAGATAGAAAAACTAATAAACTTCACCATTCTCTTAATCAACCTCTCAAAGTAAACTTTGAACTATCAAATGCAATATCACTATCAAGATAAAACTATCAAGTTAAACTGGTTGACTGTTACAATAGATTAACAGTAAACAACTTGAAACTCCCAAACATCCAAATACTTTTACTGACATAAGTAAAACTCCATTTCATATTGTTGGCGGTTATCATGACTTATCAAAGTTGATTAAGTACTTAAGCAAATCAACCATAGAAAACATAACCATAAAAACATTCACCACTTGACACAATATTTTTGATGTGGAAACCTAAATGGGAAAAACCATGGTGAGATGAGACTCACAAGATAACTATCTGAACTCTTTTGAAGTTCACCCTATTAGGATCCAAGCTTGTTAAAGCTTTACAAAAAGTCCTATTAAGAACAGATCCTATTAGGGACCACTCGGTTAAGGGATTGACTATCATACCTTGTTATCTAAGCAATACCCTATGAGGAGTAACCTTGATAGAGGATTTGAAATCCAAGCTAATGGACCACCTGGTTAGAGAATTTGAATAGCACCAAGCTTGTTAGGGCTTACCCAGTTAGGGGATTTCAATCTACTATAATTGTTAGAAAACAATAGGAGTTTGCTGATCTATTTGAATAGCACTACACTTTCTTGTTCAGATCCTTTTCATTCTCCTATCTACCTTTACTCAAACTGCAGATACATCATTCAGTTCGGTAACCACACACTCAACTAGAACTTTGCCAGCTCTGAAACTAAATAAATCATCAACTTTATAAACAAATCAACTAGGTCGGTAATACAACAAAAACCTAATTCACATAGAGATTAAAAACAAGTCAGTTCAAGGATGACTGTTGGATTACATAACAATCTCTACACATCATTCAAGAACGCCTTGACCACTCCTTGATCACCACTTCATTGAACTTAGTAACTCATCACATGCTTTGCATTACATGCAATATACTTGCTCATTCCCAAGAAAAAAACTGTTACCTCAATGCCCCAAAAATACTTTGAAACTCTCTTCATACAATATGCATACGTGTCATAATCATTACTGCTCATCATCAAATCATAAACCAATATAACCAATTCACCAAACCTAATCGGATAGGGTTTATCAAATCAACAGGTAGGGTTTACCGGTTCAACTCTCCAATACTTAGCAGTACCGGTTCACTCCACAAACTTACCTACCAGTTACAAAACATTACAACAGTATCATTACCAGTTAATTGACATCAATGACAAAATAACATTTAATTAATGTAATCTTCAGGCAAATGCCAACAATCTCCCCTTTTGGCATTTATGGCAATACAAATATCAATACCATTGATTGCTGTGATTGTGAATAGGAATCCTGGTTTACATTTTACCATGTATCCTCCTTGTCTTCATCTTGTCACTGGTTCTTCTCCCATAATCACATAGTTCTTCTCCCCCTTTAACAACAATGCCAAATTGAAAGTAAAACATGGGTAAGTGCACAAAGATGGTGAACAAAAAGGGGGGTATAAGTGGCCACTTTTTTTTCTGAAAAATAGGTAAAGTTGAACTTCAAAGAGCTATTTGAAGGTCATCCACTCAAAACTAGGAGTTGAGAAAAGAATAAGAATTGTAGTACTCTGAATTTAGTTTCTAAACTACTAATTTTTTTTAAAATTGGATAATATTAAGAGGGTCAAACCTTTCATGCATGAAAAACTGTTCCTAATTTTTTCAGAAAAATATAATATAGTTGTTTTCATGTGATGCACAAAATATATAGTTAGATTTAGTATTTTACAAACCCCTTTGGTAGGATGATAGGTAAGAGTGAGATCTAGAAGTTTTGTATTTTTTTATAATTTTCTGTTGAGTATTTTATTTTTTATGATTTTTGGAAGTGATTGTATCCTAGAAATTTGGTACTTGTTCGTGCACTGGGCATAACTTGCATCAAAATAATAAAAAATGCAATTTTTTTTTCAAAGTGTATAAATTCTAGTGTAGAACAATAATATATAATTTATTTTGAATTTGGTCAAGTATATCAAAAGTTATTAAAAAAATGGTAGACATATGTCTGTGAGGATTGTTAAGGCACTGATAAAGAAAATTAAAGTTTACTATGCTAATGATGTCCAAAAATTAAAAAATTTATATGGTTAGAAAACTAAGAAGATGTGTGAGATTATGGTGGTAATTTTAGAGATACCCACTTGATCATTTGTAAACCTGATGACGATGAAGTCAAGAAATCATGGTGGAGGATGAAAAAATGTGTAAAGGAACAAAAAAGGGGGGAAAATGGGCTTGCAAGCCTTAGGGTCATTTTCCAACCCTCTTACCAAGCCAAAACCTGCATGGGTTTTGAAGAACCAAAAGTACTATTCACAGTTTTAAATAACCCATATGGGTTATGAAGAACTAGAAATATATTTTTTTGTTTCACAAAACCCGTATGGGTTATGAAGAACTAAAAACATTTTTTTTTGTTTCACAAAAATTGTACAGGTTATGAAGACATAATAATGTATGCTTGTAAACTTAGCATTTACTACACATGTTTTAGACATACCTAGATAATATGTGTTTATGTATGTATATATGCATATCTATAGCTATATATACATATATTTATATAGATATATGTTTGTATACATGCATGTACCTCTTCTTTTCCTCTCTCTCTTGTCTTACTTCCCCCATCATTGTCTTTGTCTATTTTGAGGCCTAATTATCTTCCTAGAGTTCTATCTCATCTCTCTCCCCCTCACCCGTCTCTATTTTTTGATTCTCTCACCCTTTTCTCCTTCTTGTTCTCTCTCTACCTCATGTCTGTCACCCTCTCCTCATCTCTCTCTCTCTCTCTCTCTCACACACACACACACACATTATCCTATCCTATTCTCACCCTCTCCCCCTTCTCTCTCTATCTCTCCCCCTCCCTTTCCCTCTCCCCCTCTCCCTCCCCCTTTCGTTATCTCAAATCAATCTCTCTCTCTCTCTCTCTCTCTCTCTCTATCCTATTCTCCCCATCTCCGCCCTCCCTCTCCCTTCCTCTCTCCCTCTCCCCCTCTTCTTTTCCCAATCTCCCTCTCTCTCCCTCTCCCTTCCTCTCTCCTTCTCCCCCTCTCCTTTCCCCAATATCCCTCTCTCTCCCTCTCCCCCTCTCCTTTCCCCAATCTCCCTCTCTCCCTCTCCTTCTCTCCCTCTCTCCCTCTCCTATTCCTAATATCCCTCTCTCTCCCTCTCTCTCTCCCCCTCTCCTTTTCCCAATCACCCTCTCTCTCCCCTCTCTCCCTCTCTCCCTCTCCCTCCCTCTCTCCCTCTCCCCATCTCCTTTTCCCAATCTCCCTCTCTCTCCCTCTCCCCCTCTCCTTTCCCCAATCTACCTCTCTCCCTCCCCCTCTCCTTCTCTCCCTCTCCTTTTCCCAATCTCCCTCTCTCTCCCTCTCTCTCTCCCTCCCCCTCTCCATCTCTCCCTCTCTCCCTCTCCCCCTCTCCTTTCCCAAATCTCTCCTTTTCCCAATCTCCCTCTCTCTCCCTCTCCCTCCCCCTCTCCTTTTCCCAATCTCACTCTCTCCCTCTCCCTCTCTCCCTCCCCCTCTCCTTCTCTCCCTCTCTCTCTCTCCCTCTCCTTTCCCAATCTCCCTCGCTCTCCCTCTCCCCCTCTCCTTTCCCCAATCTCCCTCTATCCCTCCCCCTCTCCTTCTATCCCTCTCATTTTCCCAATCTCCATCTCTCTCCCTCTCCCTCTCCCTTCCTCTCTCCCTATCCCGCTCTCCTTTTCCCTCCCTCTCCCTCCCTCTCTTCATATCCCCCTCTCCTTTTCCCAATCCCACTTTCTCTCCCTCTCCCCCTCTCCCTCTCCTTTCCCTAACCTCCCTCTCTCTCCCTCTCCCCCTCTCCTTTCCCCAATCTCCCTCTATCCCTCCCCCTCTCCTTCTCTCCCTCTCCTTTTCCCAATCTCCATCTCTCTCTCTCTCCCTCTCCCTTCCTCTATCCCTATCCCCCTCTCCTTTTCCCTCCCTCTCCCTCCCTCTCTTCATATCCCCCTCTCCTTTTCCCAATCTCTCTTTCTCTCCCTCTCCTCCTCTCCCCCTCTCCTTTCCCCAACCTCCCTCTCTCTCCCTCTCCCTCTCCCCCTCTCCTTTCCCCAATCTCCCTCTCTCCCTCTCCCTCCCTCTCTCCCTCTCTCCCTCTCCCTCCCTCTCTCCCTCTCCCCCTCTCCTTTTCTCCTTCTCTCCCTCTCTCTCCCTCTCCCACTCTCCTTTACCCAATCTCCCTCCCCCTCTCCTTCTCTCCCTCTCTCCCTCTCCCCCTCTCATTTCCCCAATATCCCTCTCTCCCTCCCCGCCTCTGCTTTCCCCAATCTCCCTCTCTCTCCCTCTCCCCCTCTCCTTTCCCCAATCTCCCTCTCTCCCTTCCCCTCTCCTTCTCTCCCTCTCTCCCTCTCCTTTTCCCAATCTCTCTCTCTCTCCCTCCCTCGTTTTCTCTCTTCCCCTCTCATTTTTCCAATCTCCCTCTCTCTCCCCTCCCTCCTTCTCTCCTTCTCCCCCTCTCCTTTTCCCAATCTCCCTCTCTCTCCCTCTCCCCCTCTCCTTTCCCCAATCTCCCTCTCTCTCTCTCTCTCTCTCTCTCTCTCTCTCTCTCTCTCTCTCTCTCTCTCTCTCCTTTTCCCAATCTCCCTCTATCTCCCTCTCTCTCTCTCCCCCTCTCCTTTTCCTAATATCTCTCTCTCTCCCCTCTCCTTCTCCCAATCTCCCTCTCTCTCCCTCTCCCCCTCTCGTTTCCCCAATCTCCCTCTCTCCCTCCCCCTCTCCTTCTCTCCCTCTCTCCCTCTCCTTTTCCCAATCTCCCTCTACCTCCCTCTCTCTCTCTCCCCCTCTCCTTTTCCCAATCTCCCTCTCTCCCCCCTCCCTCCCTCTCCCCCTCTCCCTCCCTCTCTTCCTCTATCCCTCTCCTTTTACCAATCTCCCTCTCTCCCTCCCCCTCTCCTTCTCTCCCTCTCTCCCTCTCCTTTTCGCAATCTCCCTCTCTCTCCCTCTCTCTCTCTCTCCCCCTCTCCTTTTCCCAATCTCCCTCTCTCTCCCCTCCCTCCCTCTTTCCCTCTCCCTCCCTCTCTCCCTCTCCCTCTCTCCTTTTCCCAAACTCCCTCTCTCTCCCTCTCCCCCTCTCCTTTCCCCAATCTCCCTCTCTCCCTCCCCCTCTCCTTCTCTCCCTCTCTCCCTCTCCTTTTCCCAATCTCCCTCTTTCTCCCTCTCTCTCTCCCCCTCTCCTTTTCCTAATATCCCTCTCTCCCCTCCCTCCCTCCCTCTCTCCCTCTCCCTCCCTCTCTCCCTCTCCCCCTCTCCTTTTCCCAATCTCCCTCTCTCTCCGTCTCCATCTCTCCTTTCCCCAATCTCCCTATCTCCCTC